>NC_053390.1:236938317-237251195 GCF_905171765.1 Bufo bufo
CGAAAAACATTTTATTTGCCTAATCACTTCTAGAGAACTTAAGAAATGTGTACAGGAAAGATGCCGGAAAACATAGGAGACACAGAAATTCACACTACTATTACCCCAGCTGTCCCACAAACCCTGGATGTATCCATCAATGTTTTGAAAAATTCCACACTCTCCGAAATCAGAAAAAATATATATATTTATGCAACTTCCACTGGGGGGGACTAACTTTGGGGGGATTGAAATTGGAGTATATGTATAAATCCATTGAAAACACACAGTATTATAAAATCATATTCTGTAACAATTCAAATTGATTTTACTTTATTTTTATTCTAGCCCCTGCTACTTCACAGGATAAACAAAGTAGCATATCAGTCAGTAAAAATAGTGATATTATGCCATGCTATATATACAAAATGTTATGCATTTAAATTTGCATTTAAATTTTTTATCATATTCTATCAACTGCTACCACCCAATCCAAATTCTCAAAATTCCTCCACATGGAGGTGATTTGCCTGGTCACATGAGGCATCACATGGAGGTGATTTGCCTGGTCACATGACCATCCATCAGCAGCCATTTTATGGAAAGGACCTCTGTATGGACAGCACAAAAGACTTCGTAAACAAGGGAGTATGCCTTCTAAAATATAGAAAATGGTGCAGAATTTCAACAAAGGCTATATTAGTAATACATTGGACAACAGAATCCAGAAAGTGCCCAACCCATTTAAATTTTATTAGTTGTATTCCCCTCTTTGGATTGTAATTTTTAACCCACCCTCGTATAAACCTATATATCACAAGCCTCAGCTTCTCTTCCTCAATTATATCTGCTCCTCCATAGGGCAGAATAATAATCTCAAAATATAAAAACGTTAAATGTCCCAAACCGTTCCCCCACTCTGAGCGCTGCTGGTTCGTAGTGAAGTGGGTCCCATTCACACACAGTCCGAAAAAAAGAATTTGAACCGGGCTGCTCCTGATCAGTAGAAGAGATTCCTGCCATCGAAAGGCACGCAGAGAGTTCTTTGACGCAATCAATTACTGGTTCCAATAACCGCAGCCTACGCGATAGTCAGTGCTTATATTCCCTTTATTTATCAAAGAAAACAGCACAACATAGTGAACCTCCACGATTGCTTTTATCTTCCCAGCGCTTTTGTTATACTTAAAAAAGTAATAAAATCCTAAGCGTATACATTGTAAACCGGTCTCATCACCAAATGCCCGTCAGGGGCATACACACCTCCGCTCAAGGCGGTCCTTTTATAGCAACCTGGGCGTTAACACAAAAGTCTCTTTGTAGACCATTCATTAAAAATTCATAAAATTAACACTGTAAAATCCTTTACAACATTCAAAATCTCCAATATAAAACACATTAATAAAAAAATAAGACAAACTATTCAAGCTATACACCTCACTTTCATACCTTAGGGACCGGGCTCATTTTCGCCTTAAGGACCAGGCCATTTTTTGCAAATCTGACCAGTGTCACTTTATGTGTAAATAACTTTAAAACGCCTGGTAGATGGGCCCGATACGTATGTGCGCTAAGAGCTTCCATTACTCATTACTTTTAGACTGAACACGCCCATCTACCTGGGACTTCTGAGCAGAGTACGTTTGTAGCTGGTTCCTACACTGCCCTGAATATTGTAGGCTTAAGTAAGTCCAAAGTGAGGCAGTTTCTTTAGTGATAGGGACCCATCTGCGGAAGCCACTTTGACGCCTGGTAGATGGGCCCAACACGTATGTGCGCTAAGAGCTTCCATTACTCATTTATACTCGGTATTGTACCACTTTTATCTAGAATAACCCCCATTTCTGAGCTCTATTGTTTAAATATATAAGGGTGTGCAGCCATTTTGTTTTTTGTAATTATGTTTGCTTCATGGATATGCACCTGTGATTCTGAAGGTTTTAGTCTAAATTTTCTTGCAATAACTTTAAAATGATTTTGCTAATTCATGCCATTCTGAGATTGTTTTTTCGGCACATATTGTACTTCATGACACTGCTAAAATGGAGTAAAAAAAATTATTTTTATTTATAAAAAAATACCAAATTTACCCAAAATTTGAAAAAATTAGCAATATATAGCTAATATATATAACTAAAAATAGTTATTATTTTACATTCCCCATATGTCTACTTCATGTTTGGATCATTTTGGGAATTACATTTTATTTTTTGGGGACGTTACAAGGCTTAGAAGTTTAGAAGCAAATCTGGAAATTTTTCAGAAATTTTCAAAAACCCACTTTTTAAGGACCAGTTCAGGTCTGAAGTTACTTTGTGAGGCTTACATAATAGAAACCACCCCATTCTAGAAACTACACCCCTCAAGGTATTCAAAACTGATTTTACAAACGTCGTTAGCCCTTTAGGTGTTCCACAAGAGTTATTGGCAAATGGAGATAAAATTTCAGAATTTCAATTTTTTTGAAAATTTTCCATTTTAATCCATTTTTTCCAGTAACAAAGCAAGGGTTAACAGCCACCCAAAACTCAATAATTATTGCCCCGATTCTGTAGTTTGCAGAAACACCCAATATGTAGCCGTAAACTACTGTACGGGCACACGGTGGGGCGTAGAGGGAAAGGTTTTTGGAAGGCAGATTTTGCTGGACTAGTTTATTTACACCATGTCCCATTTGAAGCCCCCCTGATGCACCCCTAGAGTAGAAACTACATAAAAGTGACCCCATCTAAGAAACTACACCCCTCAAGGTATTCAAAACTGATTTTACAAACATCGTTAACCCTTTAGGTGTTCCACAAGAGTTATTGGCAAATGGAGATGAAATTTAAGAATTGTAATTTTTTTAAAATTTTCCATTTTAATCCATTTTTTTCCAGTAACAAAGCAAGGGTTAACAGCCAAACAAAACTCAATATTTATTGCCCCGATTCTGTAGTTTGCAGAAACACGCCATATGTGGCCATAAACTACTGTACGGGCACACGGTACGGCGTAGAGGGAAAGGTGTGCCGTGTGGTTTTTGGAAGGCAGATTTTGCTGGACTGGTTTATTTACACCATGTCCCATTTGAAGCCCCCCTTGATGCACCCCTAGAGTAGAAACTCCATAAAAGTGACCCCATTTTGGAAACTACGGGATAAGGTGGCAGTTTTGTTGGGACTATTTTTAGGGTACACATGATTTTTGGTTTCTCTATATAAAATTTTTGTGAGGCAAGGTTACCAAAAATAGAAATTCTGAAATTTCATCTCCATTTGCCATAAACTGTTGAGGAACACCTAAACGGTTAATAAAGTTTGTAAAATCAGTTTTGAATACCTTGAGGGGTGTAGTTTCTTATATGGGGTCACTTTTATGGAGTTTCTACTCTAGGGGTGCATCAGGGTTCTTCAAATGGGACATGGTGCCCCAAAAAAAGGCCATCAAAATCTGCCTTCCAGAAACCATACGGCGTTCCTTTCCTTCTGCGCCCTGCCGTTTGGTCATACAGCAGTTTCCGACCACATATGGGGTGTTTCTGTAAACTGCAGAATCAGGGTAATAAATATTAAGTTTTGTTTGGCTGTTAACCCTTGCTTTTTTACTGGAATAAATGTTTTAAAATGAAAAATTTGCCAAAAAATAGCTGTTTAACCACCGTTTTTATTTTATTTTTTTGACCGTGTTCATCTGAAGGGTTAGGTCATGGGGTATGTTTATAGAGCAGATTCTTACGGACGCGGCAATACCTAATATGTAAATTTTTTAATTTTTTATTTAGGTTTTACACTATATTATCCTTTTATAAAAATTAAAAAAACATTTTAGTATCTCCATAGTCTAAGAGTCAGTTTTTTTTTTTTTTAGCCGATTATCTTAGGTAGGGGCAAATTTTTTACAGGATGAGAGGACGGTTTTATTGGCACTATTTTCGGGGGCATATGACTTTTTGATCGCTTGCTATTACACTATTTGTGATCTAAGGTGACAAAAAAATACCTTTTTTTGCAGTTTTTATATTGTTTTTTTTTACCGTGTTCATCTGAGGGGTTAGGTCATGGGGTATTTTTATAGAGAAGATTCTTACAGATGCGGCGATACCTAATATGTCTACTTTTTTAAAAATTTATTTAGGTTTTACACTACAGGGTGGGCCATTTATATGGATACACCTTAATAAAATGGGAATGGTTGGTGATATTAACTTCCTGTTTGTGGCACATTAGTATATGTGAGGGGGGAAACTTTTCAAGATGGGTGGTGACCATGGCGGCCATTTTGAAGTTGGCCATTTTTATTCCAACTTTTGTTTTTTCAATAGGAAGAGGGTCATGTGACACATCAAACTTACTGGGAATTTCACAAGAAAAACAATGGCGTGCTTGGTTTTAACGTAACTTTATTCTTTCATGAGTTATTTAAAAGTTTCTGACCACTTATAAAATGTGTTCAATGTGCTACCCATTGTGTTGGATTGTCAATGCAACCCTCTTCTCCCACTCTTCACACACTGATAGCAACACCGCAGGAGAAATGCTAGCACAGGCTTCCAGTATCTGTAGTTTCAGGTGCTGCACATCTCGTATCTTCACAGCATAGACAATTGCCTTCAGATGACCCCAAAGATAAAAGTCTAAGGGGGTCAGATCGGGAGACCTTGGGGGCCATTCAACTGGCCCACGACGACCAATCCACTTTCCAGGAAACTGTTCATCTAGGAATGCTCGGACCTGACACCCATAATGTGATGGTGCACCATCTTGCTGGAAAAACTCAGGGAACGTGCCAGCTTCAGTGCATAAAGAGGGAAACACATCATCATGTAGCAATGTCGCATATCCAGTGGCCTTGAGGTTTCTATTGATGATGAATGGCCCCACTATCTTTGTACCCCATATACCATACCATACCATCAATTTTTTTGTTCCAACAGTCTTGGAGGGATCTATTCAATGTGGGTTAGTGTCAGACCAATAGCGGTGGTTTTGTTTGTTAACTTCACCATTCACATAAAAGTTTGCCTCATCACTGAACAAAATCTTCTGCGTAAACTGAGGGTCCTGTTCCAATTTTTGTTTTGCCCATTCTGCAAATTCAGTGCGCCGATCTGGGTCATCCTCGTTCAGATGCTTCAGTAGCTGGAGTTTGTAAGGGTGTCATTTGTGAGTAGCTAATATCCGCCAAAGGGATGTTCGACTAATGCCACTCTCCAGTGACATGCGGCGAGTGCTACAATGTGGGTTCTTGCTGAATGAAGCTAGGACAGCCACTGATGTTTCTTCATTAGAGACAAATTTCATGCGTCCACATTTTGGCAAATCCAACACTGAACCAGTTTCACGAAACTTATCAAGCAGTTTGCTAACTGTAGCATGGGAGATGGGTGGTCTCGTAGGGTGTCTTGCATTGAAATCTGCTGCAATGACCCGGTTACTGCGTTCACCAGACATCAACACAATTTCTATCGGCTCCTCACATGTTAACCTCGGCGACATGTCAATGGCTGTAAACAAAGAGAAACTTGTAAATAACTCATGAAAGAATAAAGTTATGCTAAAACCAAGCACACCATTGTTTTTCGTGTGAAATTCCCAATAAGTTTGATGTGTCACATGACCCTCTTCCTATTGAAAAAACAAAAGTTGGATTCAAAATGGCCAACTTCAAAATGGCCGCCATGGTCACCACCCATCTTGAAAAGTTTCCCCCCTCGCATATACTAATGTGCCACAAACAGGAAGTTAATATCACCAACCATTCCCATTTTATTAAGGTGTATCCATATAAATGGCCCACCCTGTATATTATCCTTTTATAAACAAAAAAAAATAAAAATTTTTACTATCTCCATAGTCTAAGAGTCAGTTTTTAGCTGATTATCTTAGGTAGGGGTTAATTTTTAGTGGGATGAGAGGACGGTTTTATTGGCACTATTTTGGGGGGCATATGACTTTTTGATCGCTTGCTATTAGACTATTGGCGATGTAAGGTGACAAAAAAAGACCTTTTTTTGAACCGTTTTTATTTTATTTTTTGAACAGTGTTCATCTGAGGGGTTAGGTCATGGGGTATTTTTATAGAGCAGATTCTTACTGACGTGGCGCTACCTAATATGTCTACTTTTTATTTTTATTTTACAAAATAATATTTTTGAAAAAAAATTATTTTCTGTTTTAGTGTCTCAAGTCTGAGAACCTTTTTTTTTTTTCCGATTGTCAGTGGATAAATGGAATTAAAATTGGGGAAGAGGATTATAAATTTAGTACTTCATGGAAGTGTGGTACTCCCTGAGGCAACCAATAATGCAGAGGCCCAGATGATCGGGGCACGTGTCACACTGAGTGGTGGTGTCCTTTCGTATCCCCCTCCTGTGATGCACTCTGCACTGTTTTTGTTGATCAGAGAGATCAACTCCTCCCATATATCGATTGTAGTCGACGATGCAATCGGGCTTGATGACCGTTGCCGCGGTACCTCGCACAGGGACAGGGGTGATGCCGTTACCGTGAATTGTGGACAGTACAAGGACATCCCTCTTGTCCTTATATCTGACCAGCAACAGGTTTCCACTGGTAAGGGCACGAGTCTCACCCCTGGGGATAGGTACCTGGAGCGGGTGGGTAGGGAGGCCGCGTTAATTTTTCCCACACGGTCCCACAAGCGGATGTGGATCTGGCGGCGAGGGACTGGAACAAGGGGATACTAGTATAAAAGTTATCCACGTACAGGTGGTAACCCTTATCTAGCAGTGGGTGCATAAGGTCCCACACAAATTTCCCGCTAACACCCAGAGTGGGGGAATATTCTGGGGGTTCAATACGGGAATCTCGCTCCTCGAACACGAAACTTGTAAGTGTACCCTGAGGTACTCTCACAAAGTTTGTACAGCGTCACACCATACCTCGCCCGCTTAGAGGGAACATACTGGCAGAAAATGAGTCTCCCCTTGAAAACAATGAGAGACTCATCAACTGCGACCTCCCTTCCAGGTACATAGGCCTGTACAAATTTGGCCCCATAGTGATCGATGACCGGCCTGATTTTGTACAGGCGGTCATAGGCAGGATCACCTTGGGGGGGACATGCTGCATTATCTGCATAATGTAGGCATTTCCGGATGGCCTCAAACTGGGTACGTTTCATGGCCGTACTGTAAAGTGGGGTCTGGTAGAGGACGTCCCCACTCCAGTAATGCCTGACACTAGGTTTTTTGACTAGGCCCATGTGCAGCATGAGGCCCCAAAACGTCCTCATCTTGGTTGCACTGACCGGAGTCCAGCCACCGTCCCTAGTGAAAAAGGAGCCCGGGTGTTGAGCAATGAACTGTTGGGCGAACACGTTCGTTTGCTCCACCATCAGATTCACAAAGTAGTCACTGAAAAAAAGACTAAAACAGTCATATTCAGTGAAGCCCACTGTGGGCATCTGGATTCCTGCTTGGCCAACAAAATCAGGAATTGCAGGCTCAAAATGCTTTGGGGTACACCATGCAAGTTCACCGGTGGGCCGGAAACCTAGTACGAGCCCCAGAGCTTCTCGTACTAGTGTGGGCCACAGGGTCCCTAGCATGGCGGTCCCCTTGCTCCGCCTGGTGGTGTCTCCGCCACCTTGGGGGCTCATCATCATCGCTAGATGATGAGGAGGACGCGGATGACAAAAGGAAAGTGGGAATAAACAAATGTAGAAGCAGCACCACACGGTCCTTTCTGATGTATTCTTATAGATGCAACAGCCTCACCAATGGCCCTGGATCCAATGGCTGGAACATATAGATGAATACAAGCGGTATCAGCATTATCTCACATCATCGACTTTATTGAGACTTCAAAGCAATGATACACATAGCAGCAACGTTTCAGCTGATAAACAACCTTTGTCAAGCCTGTTCACATTGTATTACATCCACATATTTATGTTAAAAACAAGTGCGCCACCCCCATACAGATTTTCCAATTACAAGGTACTACACCTTTTTCAAAACCCTCTTTAGCCTAATAGGCATTCATGTCTCACCTGAATGTCATCCAATCACACTGCATGCCCAACCGATCATCACATGACGTCCGACATTTCTGAATAATGTATGCACATATGTATTCAATTGTGTAGATCATAGCATCAATTAGACCGTTCGGCGTTCCTCACTACTATGTGCGCATGTGCGCACAGCTGTCCAATCATCTACGTCATGGTCTATGTTACCTCTGATGCGCCCGTGGGTCCGCCTCTCAGAATCATCTTGCTCCGTCCTCTGCTACCGTCGACATCATCGGGCCGTCCCAGGCGCACCCGGTTACATCATCACAACGTCGACACGCAACCATCTGACCTCACAGAGGGCGGCCCGAGGTTACAATGGCAACCCACAATGCCATCAGAGGTATCCAGGTATCCACAGATGCCCCAATAACATAAACTCCAATACAACTGAAGAGTGCTGCGGATTTCTTGTAATTTTTATAAACTCCAATCAGCCACCTGTATTTATATACCCCAATGTTGTAGCGATCCACACTGCATTATATAGATGAGGGACATAGATGCCAAACTACCCAAATAATTATTCAGTGTAATTCAGCAATGTCAGACCCACAAGTGTGATCAGGTCACGCTATATTTATGTCCCAATATCCCCAATTGGGAGGCACTATATATATTCATTTGTATATAACCTAACATATGCCCTAATTCTGTTCCGCCAAAATTACGTGCGAGCAGAATCATCTGCTCCGCCGTCCCAGCAAGACAGAATTGCCATACACTACCCCTCAGACAATCATGGATGGGGAAAAAGAGGCCACTGTGTGTAAAAACAATATACAAAATTGTACACCCACAAAAACATTGCACAACAACATTTCAATCAATGGTGGAGACATTGAACTCAATGTTTAATCCATAAGGCTGAAGTGACTGTATGTATCCATTTGAGTTCTTTTCTCCTCAGAATCTTATTTTTATCACCCCCCCTTCTTAAATATCCTACACTATCTATTGCACGAAAAAACGTAATTGATTTATAGAGTGTCCACATTTAATAAAGTGCTTTGCAACAGGTTTATCAATCAAGCCTTTCCTTATTGTACTCTTATGTTTGTTGATACGCTCTCTTAATTCCATTGTCGTCTCACCAACATAAATATAACTGCATGGGCACTGTATTATATAAATAACATCTCTAGATCTACACGTGTAATATCCTTTCATTTTATATATTTTACCACTGTATGGATGTGGGAAGCTGTCACCTCTCATGATGCCGCTACAGTTGCAACATGAGAGAACATCCGGCGGGCCATAGGGGAGTGTGTGTGTGCGTGGAAATCTTTATTTAGTGGGCGTGTGTGTGGGGGCACGAGTGTTTGCGGACTTTGCCCTAAAACTATCAGAAAAAAATAAAAATAAAAAAGGTCAAAAAATGTGAAAAAAACCAAAAATTATTTAAACTCGCTGATCAGCCGTCCGAGGCTGATCAGCGGTGGGGTGTGTAATGCGCTAACAGTGGCCGGACACTAAGAGTGCCGGCCACAGTCAGCGTACTGAGAAAAAAAAAGAGATGAGCAAATCAAAGCTGACGAAGTGGAATTAGATCCGAATTTCAGGAAAAATTTGATTCGCACCGAAGACGAATTTCCTCGCGCTTCGTGGTAACGAATCACATTTTTTCCTAAAATGGCTGCTGAACGTGTGAGGACATGGAGAAAGGAGCACTGGGAAGGCGGAATCAGCCATAATGCCATGCTTGCAGCCAATCAGCAGCCAGCCAGCCCTGTGATGTCACAACCCTATAAATAGTGTCAGCCATCTTAGATTCTGCCATTTACCAGTGTAATTAGTGCAGGGAGAGACGTCAGCAGGCGCTAGGGCCAGTGTTAGAAAAAACTTAATTGTGCTAAAAAAAGATTTCCAAGTGCAGGACAAGATTATTCAAGGTGTAGGGAAAGGATAGGGAGGATTCATTCCACAGCTTTTATGTTAAACAGGGTTCAGTAGGGGAGGTTACAGCCTGGGTAATAGGAACAATCCTATTACACCTTGCTGCACTGACTGGGGATCCAAATTGCCATTATACAGCTCTGTAATTCCAGCAAACCGTTCTTACTGGGGTGCAAGTGCTGTTTGAAGGCATTAACAGGGTTTATTACAAGGAAATATTTCTACGTCTTATTTGCCCTTGTGCGGTGCAGTTATATGTTCTAAAGCATTTTTTGGCTTGTATTAGTGGGAAAAAAGGGCTTATTAGCCATTGTGTGGTGAAGTTCTAAAATTTCAGCCCTTTTTGTCGTGTATTAGTAAAATATATTTGCCATTCAGCAGTGCAGTTATATGTTCTAAAGCCTTTTTTGACATGTATTAGTGGAAAAAGAAAAAATATATTTGCAGTTCAGCGGTGCAGTTATCTGTTTTAAAGCCTTTTGTGGCATGTATTAGTGGAAAAAATAAAAATATATTTGCCGTTCAGCGTTGCACTTATATGTTGAAAAGCTTTGTGTAGTGTAAAAGTGGAAAAAATTAGGGCCTAATTGCCGTTCAGTGGTGCAGTTACATATTCTAAAGCCCTGTCTGCCGTGTATTAGTGGAAAAAGATAAATATATTTGCCGTTAAGCGTTGCACTTATATGTTGAAAAGCCTTGTGTAGTGTAAAAGTGGAATAAAATTGCCGTTCAGCGGTGCAGTTATACTTTCTAAAACCCTGTCTGCTGTGTATTAGTGGCAAAAGAAAAATATATTCGCCGTTCAGCGTTGCACTTATATGTTGAAAAGCCTTTTGTGCTGTGTAAAATTGGAAAAAAATTAGGGCCTAATTGGCGTTCAGCGTTGCAGTTATGGACCGAATTACGTAGTGGTGAAATTTTTTTATGTGAAACAGGTTTTTTGGGGGAAAATTGATGGTTTATTGTAGACTTTGTTCTGCATGAATCAAATTCCATTATCCTTTCATTGGTGAAATTTTTTATTTCAAACATGTTTTTTTTTTTGTAAAATTGTTGGGTGATTGTAGACCTCCTTTTGCTGTATGGACCGAATTACTTCGTCGTGGGTCCTGCAGTAAACATAATGAAGACGCTGATGACAAGACACCAGCAGACTTTGCCTTTATCATCTATTCAAATTTAAATCAAGCAGCTTCAGTAAGTTGAAAATATTCATGTGTTTTTATCTGCTCCGTCTGCATTCGATGTCCACAGCACACAAGATATGACAGGAGAGGCTCTGCTTTGGAGTTCAAGTCCAGTTTCTTAAGATCAGGAGTTCCATCAGAATTGTGCGTAACATTCTTGCTCCCTGTGCAAAACCATAACAAAAGGACTCTGTAGGCATACACATCAGAGGAAGCTGAAGATGGTTGCCCCATTTTTAATTTAGGAGCAGTAAATAGCAGGAAGCAAATAGAGGTGGTTGAACTCCACTGCTCTGTATCTCTTGTGAAGTCAATGTCTCCAACTATCCCATAGCAAATACATTATTTTCATGTAGAGATCCAAGAATTATCTTGGAGGCATGGAGTGTATGCAAGCCATGTGTATGCAAGCCATATATACAAGCCATATATACCCCTCTCATCACTCTCACATTGTTCTGCACCTGGTTTGCCTGGGCAAACGGAGTCACACAAGGGAGGAACTGCTCTGTGTCCTTCATCAAGAAATCGCATCCTGGCTTTCTCCACGACAACTCAAAATCGGAACCATGGTGACCGACAACAGGAAGAACATAGTGTCGGCGCTGCGTCAAGGAGGGCTGAGCCACACGTGTTCAATCTGGTTGTCTAGCGGTTCCTGAAGTCTTCCACCCATCTGCAAAACATCCTAAAAATGGCCAGGAAACTTTGCATGCACTTCAGCCACTCGTACACCGCAAAGCACACCCTCCTTGAGCAAATCATCTGTTTCGGATCCACTTCTGTTTTTTTGGGCATTAGCAATATTGATGGATTACTGACCAAATGCTGACCGACTGAAGGAAGATGCTCCACAGACAGGATCCGTTTTTTGTGGGTCATTGTTCTGACGGATCAGAGGAAGGGCAAAATAATCAGCACAAACTTACTGCTAACACCCTCTCCACTCTGTTGGTGGCCTCTACTTGTATTAGCGGTTAATAGAACAGATTCTGTAGACATCTATGTGGAATCAGCTGATGACGGTGCAAAAGGAGTGTGCTTCTTCTTGGCGCTAACATCGACCTGTAAAGCTGAGTTCACAAATGAGTTATTTGGTCAGTTTTGGCCCCCATGACTGCCCAAATAAGTGAAGTGTGCAGTGTTTCTAAGAGCGACGCCTGTCATCTGCATGTCATACAGACTCACAGTATTATTTCTCTACCACAGCAGACTCCCTATGCGTGTTACTGCAAGGCACAGTGTTCTACACCACTTTAAAGGCTCTCTGCAGCCAGCAAATAACCGTTTTTTAAAATTAAATTCACCCCGAATATATTTGGATCGAACCAAATTTTTTCCCAAAAATTTGGCTAACAGGAGAATCGAATTTTTGTAAAATGTTTTCATCTCTAGTTATCTCTTTTTTGTTTTTTTATTTTTTATGATTTTTTTTCCCTCCCCTCTCCCCAATCTCTGAAACACAATGATAGCAATAGTAAATGATGTCTGAGTGACTCTGACATACATAGCTATGGGTAAACGCAAATTTGACGGTGTTAACATACAACATGTTTAAAAACACACATTTATGCTTTTTCATATTTTGAAGCTTCCAAAAATTGTCCCTTATCGGAAGCATATGATGTTTAAACACACACGGTGGTATGAGATAAAGAAAAATAAAATTAAAAAGTTACTTGAGGGACCGTGATGGTTGGCAAGTGGCATGATACAGGCCGCAGCAGCAACTGTATAGAAGATGGGCAAAGCGATGTGTATTCATTGAAATCGACTGAGCTGTGTGAAAATGTCGGGATTGATTCAATAATGACATATGTATGCTGCTTATTGAAACTGAACTCCCCCCCCCAAAAAAAAAAATAATAATTTTTTTTTTTATTTGAACCATGTGGAAACTAAATACATGTAAACTGACGATTGAGAAGCATTAGTAGCATTTGTAGCAACATGCAGGCTGCAGAAGGAGCCATACAGAACATGATGGCAGACAGACAGTCAGACAGAGGTCTGTTCATCTGTGAATCAGCCTGAGCTGTGAAAGTATGTCAGTATTGACGCAGTAATCACATATGTATGCTGCTTTATGAAATTCAATAACCCCCTAAAAATTTTACATTTCAACCGTGTGCAAAGTGAACCCATGTAAACAGTAGTGATGAGCGACAGGGGCAATATTCAAATTCGCGAATATATGGTAGAATATTCGCGAATATTCGTATGCGAGATATTCGTTTTATTGTGAAAAATCTGTATTTTTTATGCGAAAAAAAGGCGTTGGTCAAAAACGAGTATATAGCACTACAGAATATACTGCTATATATTTGTTTTTAGAATATTCGTCATTTTTTCCATCTGAACAAATGATTCCTCCCTGCTTAAAATGCTTGTGATCAATGAGTCATTGGCCCACAAGCAAGAAGCAGGGAGGAATCATGACTTTAGATGTTGAAAAAAGACGAATATTCTAAAAAACGAATATATAGCACTATAGTGAATATATTCGTTTTGAATTTTTTTTTAATATTCGTCTTTTTTTTTTTCTCCAAACAGTACAGTTAAACCCCTTTGGCATACTCCTCCCCACAAGCGTCCCCGTCACCATGGGAACGCCTGGTGGTTAGAATATACCATCGGATCTGAGTTAGACCGTGAAAACTCAAATCCGATGGTATATTCTAACACAAAGGCGTTCCCATGGTGATGGGGACGCTTGAAGTTAGAGTATACCAACAGGCGCATACATACTGGCCCCCTGCTGCCTGGCGGCACCTGACCTCTGACAGGGTGCTGTGATCCACACAGTTAACCCCTCAGGTGCCGCACCTGAGGGGTTAATTGTGCAGATCACAGCACCCTGTCAGAGGTCGGGTGCCGCCGGGCAGCAGTCTGCACCCCCCCCACTATTAAAATCATTCATGGGCACTGCGCCCTAACCCCCCCCCCCTCACCAGTATTACAATCATTGCTGGCAGTGCGCCCTCAATCCCCCCTCCCTCCCCAGTATTAATCATTGCTGGCAGTGCACCCCCAATCCCCCCTCCCTCCCCAGTATTAATCATTGCTGGCAGTGCACCCTCAATCCCCCCTCCCTCCCCAGTATTAATCATTGCTGGCAGTGCGCCCCCAATCCCCCTCCCTCCCTCCCCAGTATTAATCATTGCTGGCAGTGCGCCCTCAATCCCCCCTCCCTCCCCAGTATTAATCATTGCTGGCAGTACGCCCCCCTCATCATTGGTGGCAGCGGCAGTTCCGATCGGAGTCCCAGCAGTGTAATACTGGGGCTCTGATTGGTTACCATGGCAACCAGGGCGCTACTGAAGTTCTGGCTGCCATGGTCAGTTAGTCAGGTGCGGCACCTGAG
This sequence comes from Bufo bufo, assembly GCF_905171765.1. NCBI lineage: Eukaryota > Metazoa > Chordata > Amphibia > Anura > Bufonidae > Bufo > Bufo bufo. The sequence continues at coordinate 236,952,766 of NC_053390.1, forward strand.
GGGTTAACTGTGTGGATCACAGCACCCTGTCAGAGGTCAGGTGCCGCCAGGCAGCAGGGGGCCAGTATTTAGGCGCCTGTTGGTATACTCTAACTTCAAGCGTCCCCATCACCATGGGAACGCCTTTGTGTTAGAATATACCATCGGATTTGAGTTTTCACGGTCTAACTCAGATCCGATGGTATATTCTAACCACCAGGCGTTCCCATGGTGACGGGGACGCTTGTGGGGAGGAGTATGCCAAAGGGGTTTAACTGTACTGTTTGGAGAGAAAAAAAAAGACGAATATTCAAAAAAATGGCAAAACGAATATATTCGCTATAGTGCTATATGTTTGTTTTTTAGAATATTCGTCTTTTTTCAACATCTAAAGTCATGATTCCTCCCTGCTTCTTGCTTGTGGGCCAATGACTCATTGACCACAAGCATTTTAAGCAGGGAGGAATCATATGTTCAGATGGAAAAAATGACGAATATTCGATATAACGAATATATAGCAGTATATTCGTAATATTTGCGAATTATCGAAGTTGCGATATTCCCAATTAATATTCTCTATTCGAATATTCGCGCTCAACACTAGTAAACAGATGATTTAGGCTTAAGTGGCATGATGCAGCATGCATTCGTACAGAACATGAAGGTACACAGACAGCAACAGCGGCAAAATGGGGCACCGCCAGCAAAGGGAGGTTTATTCATCAGAATCAGCTTGCCTGGACTGTGAGAAAATTTCGGTATTGATGTTGTAATTAATAACGTACACTTTTTCTGCCTAAAGAAATTTGAACTCCCCCAAAAAGATTTAAAAATTTCAACCGTGTGGAATTGAATACATGTAAATGGACGATTTAGGCATTTGTGGCATGATGCAGGTCGCAGCAGCAGACATACAGAACGTGATAGTAGTTAGGCAGACAGACAGACAGCAGCAGTGGCAAGATGGGCCAGCACAGGCGAGGCGAGGTCTATTTATCCCGAATCAGCCTGCTTGAGCTGCAAGAAAATGTCAATATTAATGCAGTAATAATGTACATTTAACTTGCTTAAAAGTTGTCCCATGAAATATATTCTACAGTTTTCGAACCAGCCTCTGGATCTGAATACTTTAGTAATTTCATGCAATTAAAAATTTGGCATAGCCACTGAGTTAATCAATAAAATGTATTTGTATAGCGCCACCTGCTGTTTGTTTCTTTTCTTATTTCTTTGTCCTGCTAACTAAGAACACCGCACATGTTAAGTTTCATCCTTCACCTGCCTCCTGAGCTGTGATAGGGAGAGCATGGACACACCTCCGGAGCTGAAGCAGAAAAGACCCTCCCCTTGAGCTGTCAGCTTGATATAAATCAAGCAAAACAATGAATTGGGAGATCTCCGGATCCATGTGAGGTACAGTGCTGTTTCTATCTTTGTTAAAAGAGATTGGCTGATTTTCATTTTTACATTAGATAGGGGATAACCCCTTTAAAGAAATTACTGCCTCTCCCAAAAAAAACTTTAAAATTTCATTCCCCCATTTTGCCTTGTTAGCGAGGGTCTAAGAGCATGACTATGCAGTAATAATCAGAATGCTTGATGTCAATGATACGCCTGTCACTGCGTAAGCAAGAGAGCATACAGGTGGCCATTCTAGCCAGCGTGCCTAAGGAGCCACTTCTTTCTGGCTCCGCCCCCACTGAAACGATTGGGTGTCTTGGCCGGTCCCCTCATCATCATCCTCTTGCTTCTCTACTTCCAACTCCTCCTCCTCTTGCAGTGGCAGCTCCTCATCATCATCTTTATCCTCCTTCTACTCCATGGTAGATTCTCTTTGTGTGTCCCCACCAGCTATAGGGCAGACAGAAAGATGTGTCAGCTGCTCTTCTTCCACCGTGGTTCCCTGCTGCATGAGCATCAGTGTCTGTTCTAACATGAATACAAGAGGGATGATGGTGTTCATGCTGTAGTTGTCCCTGCTGACACACTTTGTGTGTGCTCTCGGATGAGCTGCCAATGCCTGGCCTCGGAGCAACAGATGCTGAGGGTGTCTACAGGTTCTGTCACTGCAGGTCCATGAGAGTGTTCCTCATCATGTAAGAGTGGCTGAAGTGCTTGGACAGTCTCCTGGACTTTGCTAGCAACTTGCGCAAGCCGGTGTACTTATTTAGAAAGTGCTCCACCACTAGGTTTGTAACATGCATTATTTCACCCAGGTTCATTTTGGCCATGATGTTGTGCCCATTTTCACCGACCATCTTGGCCAGTTGGGTTCTGTGGAGCTGTTTGATGTACTTGAGCAAATGCTCACCGGTGTGTCTTCTCTCTCCCAGGCGGATCAGTTTCAATATGGTGTGGCAACGCTTGACCTGACACGTGATAGGAAGGAGGGGTTTTACAAGTGACCCTGTGCCCAGCTGCTGTTGGGGACGAGAACATGTCCATGGTGGAAAAAAAGGAGGAGGAGGTGGATAAGTGCCTGGTGTGGGAGCCAGGCCGACACAATCATGAAGGGGTCAAAAGGACCTGACCTTGTTTCTCGTGTGCTGCCTTGCCACTGCTGGAAAATCATTGACCCAGTGGGACATGAAAGATGTACCCTCCCTGCTCCAAGTGTACACTGTAGCGTGAACCTTGCCGCACAGCGAGAATTGCAGGGAGTGACCCACGTGGTCTGTCACGTTAGAGTACAAGGCAGGGATGGCTTTTTGGGAGAAATATTGTTGGCTAGGAATCTTCCAGCTCTGAGGCTGAGAGCACATTATTAGCTCCCTAAAGGCAGCAGACTCGACTAAATGGTACGGCAGCAACTGAACCGCCAGCAACTTGTCCAGGTGGGGATTACGCTTGCGCACCATTGGATTGCGGGGCACATAGAGTTGTTTCCTGGCCACGCATTCCGTTATCGATGGTTGATGGAGCAGTGGAGGAGGAGTCTGAGTGGGAGAAGCGGAAATGATTACGATGTGAAAGACTCCGTACTGCTTGTGGATGTGGCCTGGCTGGCGCAAGGGGGATCGGAAGAAGGAGGGAATGTAGTGTACGGGAGTTGTAATACCCGTCACTACCAAAGTGTCACTTGGTGTGCTGTCGTCCCTCCTAATTATGGGGAAGTTGTTGTATGCCAGTTTTATAAAATGTAATGTAATGTGTGTATTTCCCTGTCACTGAAACTTGCACGTACAGGCCTGCTAGGGGTGTCATTCCTACTTCTAGTCCATAGAGGGAGCTAGGGAGCCCTAGTTTATATAAAGCCCAGTCAGGGAAGTGCAAGGCAGACGGAGTCTAGTGTCTGTAATCTACAGTTGGAGATTAGACAATGTCTGAGACAAGTCCAGGCCTGAAGCCTGCTGTTCAGGAGAAGATTCCCTCCTGAATTCCCATATGCAGAAGCAGGAATATATTAGACTAAGAGCCTGAGGAACCATTCAGAAGCTGAGAGAGACAGAGGTAAAGATCAGAAGAGTCAGAGGTACTAAGAAAGACAGAGGAGGTACTTATTTAAGCCATAATCAAGGATATAAAGCCAGACTTAGGTTAATGGGCCTTGGTGAAGAATTGCTACATTCCAGGATCAGACAGAGTTAGAGTGCAAGCTCCTTTGCTGCAAGTCCTGTGTTCAACACTCTGTAATTACCCTGCTGTACTGAATTGCCTGCATCGACCGAATTGCAAAATCGACTGTATGCTGAGGAACTGCATTTCCTTTATTGTCTCTGCTTGGAAAACCTACTAAAGTTTGAGTTCTGTTTTAATCCTACGTTTCCTCAATTTATTCCTGCATCCGCAAACGGCGTGCCACCGTTTACTTGGCACTGGCGTCACGAACTATTTCTACCTATACCTGCCCTTGCAGAGAGTCAGCTGTACCAGGTTAGTGTATATTGCACTACATCACCCAGAAACACCTATTGCACACAACTTGAGTACACTGCACCTCTCTTTTGGCGTCACGAACAGGATACGCACGCTTTCTAGTGCAAGAAGCGTGAACTTTGTGCCTTATACAGTTGCCCTGTGACCAAAGTGACAATTTTCCTGTTTTATTCAAGTGGACTTTGTGGACTGAAAATCGTACCCAAAGTGTACCAAAAACCTCTAAAAAGCGCTGTGCAGTGTTGCGCTATACAGAGGAAGAAAATCGCCGCATTGGAATGTGGTTTTGTGGACTTTTTACAATCCTGCTTGCTGTCAGTGAATAGACAGCGTTTGTACCTAAAGATGGCCGCTGAGCTTGGTGAATTTACTGCTGCGTCACCTTCATCCCGAAAAGGCGGGAAAAATTGGCGCCTTTCTGAGGAAAAAGCGGGAAGAAGGTCAAGGGCAGGCGCCACGGCTTATCTGGACGTTTGCATGTCTGCCAGCATGGACACCGCCTTCCATATACTGGAATACCTGGGGGGCGGCTCCCCAATGCAATGGGAGGAGCTGGCTACTCTAATTGACGCGACCCTATCGCTCTCCTCAGAAGGATCGAGCATGTTGGATTGTGAACAGAGCGTTGCTGCAATGTCCGCACCTGAAATTACACAGATGTCTAATGTTGGTGTAGAGCCAGAGGAGGCTCCACCGGCCTACGCTCCGGGACCGGAGCAACCCGCCTGCCGCCCAAGGGAGAAAGAACCCGAGTCCTACTATGGCTCGTGGAGGGACTTTTTCTAACCATCTTTTAAATGGTCCTCCCTGATGGCGGAGATCCGAGAGGCCGCTATCAAGCGGAACACAAAGACTAAAATCGTCTATGAGGAACTAACCAAGACCATACATGAGAAGCATACGCACACCCAACCCCGCCTGGAAAGGAGAAAGGGAGTGGTGCTATCGTTTGACAAACCCCGTGGCTACGGGTTTATTCAGGACTATCTAACTGGCAGAGACCTCTATGTTAATCGAAGGTCTGTCAAAAGAGACTACCTCCCTTCGTACCAGCACAGCCTCCGCGAGGGAGAGGAAGTGGAGTACACCCCTGCCGAGAGCCTGCGAGGCCCTTATGCGACTGCTGTGACCCGTCCCAAGCGAAACCCTGAGGACTGGGAGGCAGAAGAAAGAGAAGACTACTCTGGCTGCGAGCGAGAACCAGAACGCTCTCCAGAGCCGGCCCATCACGCCTTTCAGGAGCGGAGCTCCTTCATTGGGCCGAACGTCTTCTGGCAGCCAACCGTGTTGGAAAAATGGGTGAGCCCTTACCCTTCCCCCGAGCTGCCTCGTCGGGAGAAGACAATATCTGAGCTGGAGCAGTTGAAAGGACTTAGTGCTACCTTCCAGAACATCCGGATGGGACGGAGACCAGACGCATCGCCAGAACCTGCAGAGGCCGAGTCCGCGTCATCGGTGACTGTACCTGCGCCGGCGGCGCCAGCAGAGGACAGCGACTCCGACACAGACAGCATCGGTGAGCAGATCGTCCGGCTGGAGGAGAAGTTGCGGGAGTTGCGCAAGACATACACCGCCAGGATCCAGACACCGCCGAGGAAGGATGAGGTAAGGGTGCCTGTCACCACCCGCCGACCGCCTTCTGTAGCCACCGCTCCGTCAGTGCCCCAGACCGGACCCGCGATTGCCGTAAACTGCTGCACCCAGAGCACCGGACCGCTTGCTGCGGCGGTGCCAAGCACGTCACACCCTGCAGTGATCATGCCAGGGCCGGCACGGTCCATCAGAGGGTTCACCCCTAGGCCTATGGGGCCAATACCTATTAGGGGCCCCTTTACCTTACAGCTGCCCCCTGATACAGTCATGTGGGCCCATCCTCCTGTAGAGGACTACTACAGACGGTACTTGCCAGCGGAGTCAAGTGATTACAATATGCCACTGTGATCAGCCTGCTAGGCCTTTGATTTATTTCTTCTGAAGTTTCATGTTAACCCTTCCAGGACAGGAGTCCTATGTTGCTGGTCCTTTGTTGCGGCTGCCAGTTTGTCCACGGCTCAGTGGTAGGTGTTGACCACTGAAATCACAAAGTCAGCAAGGCCAGGCTTGTTTCCAGGATCTCCTGCCTGCTTTTGCTACCCCACGCCAGGTTGTGCCTGTTCCTTTGTTGCACCTTTTGCCCTTTACCCCCTCTTCAGGTTGATCAGGGGTTTTACAGCACTTTTCTTGCTGTCCTTTTATAGTGCAATTTGATACTAAGGAACCGTGCCCGGAGACAGACTCAAAAGTACCTGAGCCTCTGAGATTCTTACTCTTTTAAAAGTAATGTGCCCAGGGATGGACTCCACCGCATGAGAGCCTCTGTGATTTAATAAGAAATAACCTGGGTACGGACTCATGTTTGTTATTTGAGCCTCCAAGAACTTTTATACCGTTTTCTACTGTTTTATCATGGACTTATTCATTGTCATGGACTATCCTGGTTCTAATGTTACGCTGTGCCAGGTCAGCGCCCCCGTTCCATTCACTATCCTGAGAGAAGAGAACGACGCCCCTTGTCACTACCCTGCACCTTTGCCAATTGGACCTGATGTAAATGTAAATGCAGATGAATTACATGTGTGTATGCCTGCATGTCTCTATTTTCTATTTCAGGTAGAGATTCCAGTTGGGCGACCCATGATGGAGTACGAGGTCGTACTCAGCTTAAAGCAGTGGGGTATGTAGTGTACGGGAGTTGTAATACCCGTCACTACCAAAGTGTCACTTGGTGTGCTGTCGTCCCTCCTAATTATGGGGAAGTTGTTGTATGCCAGTTTTATAAAATGTAATGTAATGTGTGTATTTCCCTGTCACTGAAACTTGCACGTACAGGCCTGCTAGGGGTGTCATTCCTACTTCTAGTCCATAGAGGGAGCTAGGGAGCCCTAGTTTATATAAAGCCCAGTCAGGGAAGTGCAAGGCAGACGGAGTCTAGTGTCTGTAATCTACAGTTGGAGATTAGACAATGTCTGAGACAAGTCCAGGCCTGAAGCCTGCTGTTCAGGAGAAGATTCCCTCCTGAATTCCCATATGCAGAAGCAGGAATATATTAGACTAAGAGCCTGAGGAACCATTCAGAAGCTGAGAGAGACAGAGGTAAAGATCAGAAGAGTCAGAGGTACTAAGAAAGACAGAGGAGGTACTTATTTAAGCCATAATCAAGGATATAAAGCCAGACTTAGGTTAATGGGCCTTGGTGAAGAATTGCTACATTCCAGGATCAGACAGAGTTAGAGTGCAAGCTCCTTTGCTGCAAGTCCTGTGTTCAACACTCTGTAATTACCCTGCTGTACTGAATTGCCTGCATCGACCGAATTGCAAAATCGACTGTATGCTGAGGAACTGCATTTCCTTTATTGTCTCTGCTTGGAAAACCTACTAAAGTTTGAGTTCTGTTTTAATCCTACGTTTCCTCAATTTATTCCTGCATCCGCAAACGGCGTGCCACCGTTTACTTGGCACTGGCGTCACGAACTATTTCTACCTATACCTGCCCTTGCAGAGAGTCAGCTGTACCAGGTTAGTGTATATTGCACTACATCACCCAGAAACACCTATTGCACACAACTTGAGTACACTGCAGGAACTTTGTTCACCCACAGAATGGGGTGATGCCACTTCATGTGGTTCAATAAAGCTGTGGTGCTTTTGTTTGTGTTTGCCTGCCCTCATCTTATTTTGCTCTTACACAGCTTGCACAAGACTACAGGGAGTGCAGAATTATTAGGCAAGTTGTATTTTTGAGGATTCATTTTATTATTGAACAACAACCATGTTCTCAATGAACCCAAAAAACTCATTAATATCAAAGCTGAATATTTTTGGAAGTAGTTTTTAGTTTGTTTTTAGTTTTAGCTATTTTAGGGGGATATCTGTGTGTGCAGGTGACTATTACTGTGCATAATTATTAGGCAACTTAACAAAAAACAAATATATACCCATTTCAATTATTTATTTTTACCAGTGAAACCAATATAACATCTCAACATTCACAAATATACATTTCTGACATTCAAAAACAAAACAAAAACAAATCAGTGACCAATATAGCCACCTTTCTTTGCAAGGACACTCAAAAGCCTGCCATCAATGGATTCTGTCAGTGTTTTGATCTGTTCACCATCAACATTGCGTGCAGCAGCAAACACAGCCTCCCAGACACTGTTCAGAGAGGTGTACTGTTTTCCCTCCTTGTAAATCTCACATTTGATGATGGACCACAGGTTCTCAATGGGGTTCAGATCAGGTGAACAAGGAGGCCATGTCATTAGATTTTCTTCTTTTATACCCTTTCTTGCCAGCCACGCTGTGGAGTACTTGGACGCGTGTGATGGAGCATTGTCCTGCATGAAAATCATGTTTTTCTTGAAGGATGCAGACTTCTTCCTGTACCACTGCTTGAAGAAGGTGTCTTCCAGAAACTGGCAGTAGGACTGGGAGTTGAGCTTGACTCCATCCTCAACCCGAAAAGGCCCCACAAGCTCATCTTTGATGATACCAGCTCAAACCAGTACTCCACCTCCACCTTGCTGGCGTCTGAGTCGGACTGGAGCTCTCTGCCCTTTACCAATCCAGCCACGGGCCCATCCATCTGGCCCATCAAGACTCACTCTCATTTCATCAGTCCATAAAACCTTAGAAAAATCAGTCTTGAGATATTTCTTGGCCCAGTCTTGACGTTTCAGCTTGTGTGTCTTGTTCAGTGGTGGTCGTCTTTCAGCCTTTCTTACCTTGGCCATGTCTCTGAGTATTGCACACCTTGTGCTTTTGAGCACTCCAGTGATGTTGCAGCTCTGAAATATGGCCAAACTGGTGGCAAGTGGCATCTTGGCAGCTGCACGCTTGACTTTTCTCAGTTCATGGGCAGTTATTTTGCGCCTTGGTTTTTCCACACGCTTCTTGCGACCCTGTTGACTATTTTGAATGAAAAGCTTGATTGTTCGATGATCACGCTTCAGAAGCTTTGCAATTTTAAGAGTGCTGCATCCCTCTGCAAGATATCTCACTATTTTTGACTTTTCTGAGCCTGTCAAGTCCTTCTTTTGACCCATTTTGCCAAAGGAAAGGAAGTTGCCTAATAATTATGCACACCTAATATAGGGTGTTGATGTCATTAGACCACACCCCTTCTCATTACAGAGATGCACATCACCTAATATGCTTAATTGGTAGTAGGCTTTCGAGCCTATACAGCTTGGAGTAAGACAACATGCATAAAGAGGATGATGTGGTCAAAATACTCATTTGCCTAATAATTCTGCACGCAGTGTATGCTTTTGTCTTCTGGCATCGTGGAGAAAAAATGCCAGATGCGAGATACTCACACAGCAGTGGTAAAGGCAGCTGAGTTGGGCTTAGCTCAGGCAAGTTTTAGGCCTAATCCACCCAAAGTATCAGTGGTATCAACAGATTCCAAAGCAGACGTGGCTCTGGTTGTTCTTTGGTACGTGGCCTCTGCTCTTTATTGATTCCACCACCTGCTTTTGCCTGGCTGCCACTGTCGCTGCCCCCAATGCCAATACCGTGTCTACGGAGGCCACTGCTACCACTACCAACACGGCTATGCCTGGGGTCTGCAGCCTCCTCCTCCACTTCCTCCTTAGGGCAGTACAAATGCTGAATGCTCTCACACAAGTCGTCAACAGGGAGACTCTCTTGACTATCAGATGTAGCGTGTGTGTTTTCTGCCACTTCCTGGCGTTCCTCTGGGAGGGGGCAGTGAAGACTGGGAGGACTCCACTGAAATATTCTTTGGGGCTCCTTGGAGAAGGAGCAGGAGGAACACTGTAACCCTTGGCTCCACGGCACAGTGTCGGACTCTGAAGTCACCTCCAGGTCATCCCGCTGCGACTTAGAGGAGGATTGAGCCATCCAATCCATTATCTCATCCTCTTTCTCCTCAACTGTAATGTTGCGCTTTTCAAAAGTCTGCAAGGACAACTGCGGCATACTACTACTACTTCTGGCTGGATAGTTGGTGCTGCTACCCACATTCAGGCTCTGTTTCTTTAGTTTGGAACGTAGGCAAGACATTTTTGTGCCTCCCAGATAATGTTGTGCACTGTTAGTTTGAATATAATCAACGACACCACCCCCCAAAAAAAAAAAATTTTCATTAAAAAGTGTGAATATAGGGAAACGGATTAGCCCTAAATTCATTATCTCTCACATATACTTTTATGTGCTGGCCTGTCTATTGGTGTTAGATTGAATAGGACCCAAAAAACATTTAAATTCCAACCATGTGGAAATAGAATTCACGGAAACAGACAATTGAGGCATTTGTCGTTATCACTCACGGGTAGATTGCTGCCCTACCCTGTGTCTTGCAGTGATTACATATATAAGCTGGTTTAATTACATTTAACAATCCCCCAAAAACCGTGTGGAAACTGAATATACATAAATGGATGATTCAGGCTTGACCTTCAATTTCAACTTAACACAGAGGTAGATCGCTGCCACACTATTGGTATTGCTGCAGTAATCACGTATATATGCTGTTAAATTAAATGGGTTTGTGTGGAAACTCAAAATATGTAAAATGGACGACTCAGGCTTAATGTTCATTTTCAACTTAATACACACAGGTAGATTGCTGCCATACCATGGGGATTGCTGCATTAATCACAAATATATGCTGCTTAATTAAATTGATCCCCCCCAAAAAAAAAAAAAAAAATTTGCGATCATGTGGAAACTGAAAATATACGTAAATGGATGACTGAGGCTTGATGCTCAATTTTAACTTAACAACACAGGTAGATTGCTGCTACACCATGGGTATTACTGCAGTAATCACGTATTTATGTTGCTTTATTATATTGAACTCCCAAAAATATGTAAATTGTGACCATGTTGAAACAGAAAATTTGCAGAATGCTGCCACACTATGGGCATTGCTGCAGTAATAATGTGTGCATATATATATATATATATATATATATATATATACACAGTAAAGTAGTTAGTGTACAGCGTGTAAATTTGGTATGCCCTCAAAATAACTCAACACACAGCCATTAATATCTAAACTGCTGGCAACAAAAGTGAGTACACCCCTAAATGAAAATGGCCAAATTGTGCCAAAAAGTGTCAGTATTTTGTGTGGCCACCATTATTTTCCAGCACTGCCTTAACTCTCTTGGTATGGAGTTCACTAGAGCTTCACAGGTTGCCACTGAGACCTTGCGCTCCTCTACCTTCCATTTGAGGATGCCCCACAGATGCTCAATAGGGTTTAGGTCTGGAGACATGCTTGGCCAGCCCAGCACCTTTACTCTCAGTTTCCTTGGCAAAGCAGTAGTCGTCCTGGAGGTTTGTTTGAGGTCATTACCATGTTGGAATACTGACCTGCAACCCAGGGAGGGGATCATGCTCTGCTTTAGTATGTCACAGTACATTTCGGCATTCATGGTTCCCTCAGTGAACTGTAGCTCCCCACAGCTGGCAGCACTCATGCAGCGCCAAACCGTGACACTCCCACCATGCTTGACTGTAGGCAAGACACACTTGTGTTTGTACTCCTCACCTGGATGCCGCCACACACGTGTGACACCATCTGAAGTTCACCTTGGTCTCATCAGACCACAGGACATGGTTCCAGTAATCCATATCCTTTGTCTGCTTGTCTTCAACAAACTGTATGCGGGATTTCTTGTACTTTAGAAGAGGCTTCCTTCTGGGACAACAGCCATGCAGACCAATTTCATGCAGTGTGCGGTGTATGGTCTGAGCATTTACAGGCTGACCCCCTACCCCTTTAACCTCTGCAGCAATGCTGGCAGCACTCATGCGTCTATTTTGAAAAGGTAAACTCTGGATATGATACTGAGCTTGTGCGCTCAACTTCTTTGGTCGACCATGGCGAGGCCTGTTCTGAGTGGAGTCTTGTTAAACTGCTGTATGGTCTTGGCCATCGTGCCGCGGCTCCGCTTCAGGGTGTTGGCAACCTTCTTATAGCCTAGGCAACCTTTATGTAGAGCAACAATTCTTTTTTTTAGATCCTCAGAGAGTTCTTTTCCATGAGCTGCCGTGTTGAACTTCCAGTGACCAGTATAAGAGTGTAAGAGCGATAACACCAAATATGACACACTTGCTACTCATTCACACCTGAGACCTTATAACACTAACCGGGAAGGGTAAATGGCTAATTGGGCACAATTTGACCATTTTCACTTAGGGGTGTACTCACTTTTGTTGCCAATAGGGGTGTACTCACTTTTGTTGCCAATAACATTAATAGCTGTGTGTTGAGATCTTTTGAGGGCACACCAAATATACACTGCTATATAAGCCATACACTGACTACTATACATTGTATCAAAGTGTCATATCTTCAGTGTTGTCCCATGAAAAGATATAATTAAATATTTACAAAAATGTGAGGGGTGTACTTTTGTGAGATACTGTATATATATACATTGTAAAAATAAATAAGGATATGGCACTCAATATCTGGAGGACTGCTCAAAGCAAATTACTTTATTACTACTACTATAACAGTTCTCAATTGTTAAAAGATTTAAAATGTCATACAAGATACGTAAGTTGTACAAAAATTTAATAACAAAAGGATAAAACATCACAAATGACGATAAGATAAAAATCACTTGAGGTATAAATGTGTATGTCAGACAGCTTGTAGGTGCTTTCTGAATTTCTGATTAGTCCACCACAGAAAAATTGGTTATCAGCACTATATAGGCTGTTTGTTAGTAATTCTCTGAGATTTTTGATAGTCACCAATTCTTCAGTTAGTAAAATAATAAGCGTTTCTTGATGTTATAACGCAATGTTAGACTTTATGAAAGAGTCATATTATTCTTATAACACAGTTCTTAAATTTGTCAAATTGTAGAAATTCGGGAATTATTAGCTCTGGGTGGCGTCCCACCTATTATCGTGCTGCCTTATTCCCTTACCTCCAACCTCTGAGTGCGGCTTTTTCCTTTTGGTCGCCGTTCCTTCAGCGTCCCACGTGTTCAGCTTTTCCTTAGCTTCAATTTAGGTGAAAAGTGGAACTGTGTCATTCCAAGAAGCTATCAAGCATAAGTCTTTATGTAGGACGGATCAGTCACTTGAGAGGTTAAAACGGAGGTAGAGTTGTAAGTGTCCTTGCGTACGCCAAAATGGTGGTAATGTGGGGTCCAGATTCCTACCAGACGCGTTTCGAAGTCCCAAAAGGTACTGACTTCTTCCTCAGTGGTGACCTGGCTCCCACTAAACCACCTTTTTATATCCTCTTTCCTAATTGGTTCCAGATGTCCCAAAAACCAGTCCTGGACTGGGATTCAAATTTCACAGTGTCCAAGATCTGGTCTGGAGTATAACAATGTGGTATAATCAATAAAATCGATAAAAAATGGAATTAAAATGAAATGAATCAGAAAATGGCAATCACAAAAATGGCACTTACATTATGACAAATTTAAGAACTGTGTTATAAGAATAATATGACTCTTTCATAAAGTCTAACATTGCGTTATAACATCAAGAATCGCTTATTATTTTACTAACTGAAGAATTGGTGACTATCAAAAATCTCAGAGAATTACTAACAAACAGCCTATATAGTGCTGATAACCAATTTTTCTGTGGTGGACTAATCAGAAATTCAGAAAGCACCTACAAGCTGTCTGACATACACATTTATACCTCAAGTGATTTTAATCTTATCGTCATTTGTGATGTTTTATCCTTTTGTTATTTCATTTTTGTACAACTTACGTATCTTGTATGACATTTTAAATCTTTTAACAATTGAGAACTGTTATAGTAGTAGTAATAAAGTAATTTGCTTTGAGCAGTCCTCCAGATATTGAGTGCCATATCTTTATTTATTTTTACAATTTATTAATCTCTTGGTGTTTTTGGAGTTAACACTTAGATAGTGAGCACCTTTTCTATCCTACGGATTGGTAGAGCCACCCCATTCTGTGAACATGTATATATATATACACTCACTTAAAGAATTATTAGGAACACCATACTAATATGGTGTTGGACCCCCTTTTGCCTTCAGAACTGCCTTAATTCTACGTGGCCTTGATTCAACAAGGTGCTGATAGCATTCTTTAGAAATGTTGGCCCATATTGATAGGATAGCATCTTGCAGTTGATGGAGATTTGAGGGATGCACATCCAGGGCACGAAGCTCCCGTTCCACCACATCCCAAAGATGCTCTATTAGGTTGAGATCTGGTGACTGTGGGGGCCATTTTAGTACAGTGAACTCATTGTCATGTTCAAGAAACCAATTTGAAATGATTCGAGCTTTGTGACATGGTGCATTATCCTGCTGGAAGTAGCCATCAGAAAATGGAAACATGTTCTCATTCTGTTTACGCCAAATTCGGACTCTACCATTTGAATGTCTCAACAGAAATCGAGACTCATCAGACCAGGCAACATTTTTCCAGTCTTCAACAGTCCAATTTTGGTGAGTTCGTGCAAATTGTAGCCTCTTTTTCCTATTTGTAGTGGAGATGAGTGGTACCCGGTAGGGTCTTCTGCTGTTGTAGCCCATCCGCCTCAAGGTTGTGTGTGTTGTTGCTTCACAAATGCTTTGCTGCATACCTCAGTTGTAATGAGTGGTTATTTCAGTCAACGTTGCTCTTCTATCAGCTTGAATCAGTCTGCCTATTCTCCTCTGACCTCTAGCATCTACAAGGCATTTTTGCCCACAGGACTGCCGCATACTGGATGTTTTTCCCTTTTCACACCATTCTTTGTAAACCCTAGAAATGGTTGTGCGTGAAAATCCCAGTAACTGAGCAGATTGTGAAATACTCAGACCGGCCCGTCTGGCACCAACAACCATGCCATGCTCAAAATTGCTTAAATCACCTTTCTTTCCCATTCTGACATTCAGTTTGGAGTTCAGGAGATTGTCTTGACCAGGACCACACCCCTAAATGCATTGAAGCAACTGCCATGTGATTGGTTGACTAGATAATTGCATTAATGAGAAATAGAACAGGTGTTCCTAATAATTCTTTAGGTGAGTGTATATATATACTGCTTAATTATATTGAACCCCACAAAAAAAAAATTGATTACTGTGAAAATGGTGGGAAAAAATGAAAGTATTTGCTAGCAGGTAGCTTCTTTTGAGGTGCACCTGCACTTCTGATAGCAGGCACAGTCAGCCACAGGCTATGTCTCCTCTTTTCCTGTCTGTCAGCTGCAACACACACCATTCTTCTTTGGAATCCTAGCCTTTCTCTTCACTCTCCCTGGCAATAAGCTTGATTGTTTTCTGACTCTCCCTGATTGATTTTTCACTGTCCCTAACACCCTACGATCATTTTAAGACACCATCACACACAACCACTCTGATTCACAGCGTAGCACAGAATGCCATTCTGCTAGGGAAGCTCCCTGCCTGCTGCTGCAATGATTGGCTCATCCAGACTGTTTGTTAGCCCGGGAGCCAATCAGGGCACCTCCCCCACTTCATCTCAGGGTCATATAAGAACCCTTCTTCCTCCCTAGTGCTCTTTTCCCACCAACATGTGTGCTAAAATGGCGATACGCTTTTTAGTGGATTCATTTGAAACGAACCCATAAACATTTCGGCTCGTCTGCCGTCTGAAAAATAACAGAGTTCAGACCAAACTAAGTTCGGTCCGAACTGGTTAGCTCATCCTTACTCCATAGTTGTTACAGGTAGTGGTTGTGGACCCACTGTGCCAACCAACCAGTTTTCACCCTTTAACCCCTGTACAGGGATCTGGCCTTTACTGCAGGGCAGCCACCAGACCACTACTTCTTGGAATAGCCCTGTTGTGGTCGGCTGCTGACCCATGGGGACCAGACACCGGTGCATGATACCAAAGAATCAGGAAATATTCGTAGTCAGGAAGCAGGCCGAGATCATGGCGGGCAGAGTTTGTACAAATTGGTGAAACTGTATAAAAATCAGGGCAGGCAGGACACAATCAGTACAATGGACAGGCACATGTCAGGTGACAAAGGGTCAGGAAATAGGCAGCAGTCAGTACACAGGCAGATAAATAGATTATAGCTCTTTACAGACTCTAGTGAGCTAAAGAGACCTGGCAGGATCTACAGTGATCAGTTGCTCAGGAAATGAAGTGAGGTACCAGCAAAGCTTATATATCCAAGGCTGATGAGCAACTGGGAACAACCATGCAATGAGGTGAAATACGACAAACAATGGCCTTAATTCACACAGGAACCCAGCACCCCAGCACATGGGACAGTGGTGACCATGAACCGCCATTGTAACAATAGTACAATATATTTTTTCTTTCGGTAACTAATGAAGGAATGCTAGATAAAACTCACTTGTTCAGCACAATCAGTGGACCCACAATCTTCCGGCAGAATCAGGCGTTGACATGTAGACAGTAGATATAACTGTTTGCTGCCATAATTGTTAGTTTGCTGGACTATTGCATACGGTAAGTTATGAATTAATTACATTTATACGTTTGTACAATACCTACAGTAGAATTTATGAAGAGATGATTTGCAGTTACACTGCATTTAGTATGTTTGTCTTGCCCCATAATGAAATAAGCTGTATCTCTTCTGTCTCTTAAACTGGCCATCAGTGTACCCACAATTTTCCAGCAGGACCAGGGGTTGACATGCATCAGTCTAACATTTAATGGTTCCCAATGGTGAGGCACCCCACATCCCCCAGATTGTTGGTGTAGTGAACTAATCTTCATTTTGTTCTGGCTGGTGAGAGCTGAGAAGAAGAGTTTGAGAGCTCTTATATACAGTAATAAAGAATACTCAAGGTCAGGAGGTCTATAGTCGTGGCCCAGTGTATTGTGACTCAGAGGTGTCTATAAATATAATTATTGCGCTGAGTGTACCTATATTATAGTTATTTTAAAACATAACTTTTATTTTGTCGATATTTAGAATATAAAGACACTTTTATTGAAACAATGCTTGTGTTGCACTGATTTCTTAGAGGAATGTCAGGCGTGACAAGGAGATTCCGATTTTTTCAGGCAGCGTTTTTTTGTACTGTGGTCGCTTTAAAACAAATATTCAGGTGGGTTGCTCTGCCTGAGTTCTATCCCTACGTATACTAGTCGTGATGAGTGGGGAGAACCCTATCTGGCTGTATTCCGGGCACCCGCCCTGATAAGGGCGACCCACAACCGCTGGAACCTCAGATCTATCGCAGTACCCCTGAGCTGGTGGTAGTGGCGATCATCAAAGACAAAGT
The DNA here is from genome assembly GCF_905171765.1 of Bufo bufo. Lineage (NCBI taxonomy): Eukaryota > Metazoa > Chordata > Amphibia > Anura > Bufonidae > Bufo > Bufo bufo. Next base: position 236,969,870 of record NC_053390.1, read on the forward strand.
AGTTCTTGGTAAGGCTGAAGTTCAATAGATCTAGAACAAATTTATTGTGTGCTCTCATTCTATTATCATGCATGGATAAATAGTACTCCACTGCATTCAGGCCCAGGTCGTGTCTAATGGAACTATATAGCGCTTCATAGTTCCATTAGACACGACCTGGGCCTGAATGCAGTAGAGTACTATTTATCCATGCGTGATAATAGAATGAGAGCACACAATAAATTTGTTCTAGATCTATTGAACTTCAGCCTTACCAAGAACTACTTTGTCTTTGATGATCGCCACTACCACCAGCTCAGGGGTACTGCGATGGGCAGTTCTTGTGCGCCGTCATACGCAAATCTACTCCTGGGCTGGTGGGAGACTACCTATATAGAGTCTGAAGCACTAGCGAAGTGGCAAGACAAAGTAGTTCTGTGGCTGAGGTTCATAGATGATGTGTTCGTACTGTGGAGAGGCACTGAAGAATCCTTTACTGAATTTGTCATGATCATTAATGACAATGATTTGGGCCTCAATTTTACATCAACTTGCGACAAAAACGCATTACCATTTTTGGATGTATTAATTGAGAGAGGCACGAATCAAAGTATTGTCACCTTAGTGTACCGAAAAAGCACGGCAGGCAATAGCCTCCTCCGTTGGGATAGTGCTCACCCTTTCTCCCTACGTAAGGGAATTCCAAAGGGCCAGTACTTCAGGATCCGGAGGAACTGCTCAACAATGAAAAAATTAAAAAAACAGGCAGCGGACCTGAGAGTTAGATTTAGGGAAAGAGGCTACCCGGATGGAATCTTACGCACAGCTTTTGAAACAGCGTGCAGTGAAAACCGGGATCAACTCCTCATCCCTAAAAAACAAAGATCAGGTGCACCCACAGATCAGAATAAAATTCGAATAATCTGTACTTTTGATAGCGGACACCGGGAAATTAAAAGTGTGCTCTCTAGACACTGGGACATTCTAAAGGCGGACCCAGACCTAGACAAGGTGTTAGCATCCTATCCACAGATCACCTTTAGAAAGGGACGCAGTCTAAGAGACAGATTAGTGAACAGTCACTTCCAACCGCCAGAAAAGTCAGGCAATTGGCTCTGCAGAAAGCCTATGGGTACTTTCAAATGTGGCAGCTGCACAGCTTGCAGCAATATTAAAAAAGCAAAAACATTCACCTGCTCATTTAATCAGAAAGAATTCTATACAAAGGATTTTATAAACTGTCTCACCACAGGGGTAGTGTATCTAGCCCAATGCACTTGCCCACTAGACTATGTGGGCAAGACAAAACGTGAGTTCAGGAGACGAATAAGGGATCATGTGAATGATATTTTAAACAAAAAAGATACTTCAGTAGCTCGTCACGTTGTGCAATACCATGGAGGCAACACCAACTGCCTGAAATTTATGGGCCTTCAACATGTCCCCAAACCTAGGAGAGGTGGTGATTGGGACAAGCTAATTTTACGGGCAGAAACAAAATGGACCTATAAATTAAACTCTGTGGCACCCAAAGGATTGAATGAATTTATTTCATATAAGCCTTTTCTATAATTCCATTGTCACAATACTAACGGATGAGATGGTTCAAATATAGGGTGCCTGTAGACAATATCAATTTCACTGGGATCCAAAACAGCCCACTATACATACTCCCTTTAAAAAGGAAAATTGTAAGGTCTCTACTAAAATATGCGATTCTTTATTATACTGCAAAAAATTGGGTACTATATGGGTTAAAAGATATTAAAAGAGATATATCTATGATCAACTGTGAAATTATGGCAATAAATAGTCCTCTCTCTGAAAATATCAAAAAGAGATATATTTATGATCTGCAAGGACCTTGAACTTGGCAAGGTTTGACCAAACTGTGACCTGCAAGGACCTTTGAACTTACAAGTGCAATAACTATGATTCCTCTAGAATCGAGTTGTGCCTGGGTGCGATCCGATAATGAGAATTGCGCCTATGCCCTATAGATTATTCAAAATCCTAAGAAATGATTGCCCAGCCTGTAAACTAGTGTCCATTGACACATGAAGGGTATCCCTTTACATGTTAGCTGCCAGGACCTGCCGGGGACGCGGTACTAGATCCCCATAGCAACCTAGCCGCCACCCACCAACGTCACTTCCGGTTTCGGGCGGAGCGCTGCTGACAGGGTAAGTAAGCACTGAGAAGCCCAATCAGCTTGCACTTGCGTCCAGGAGGTATGACGTGATGGTAGGGGCGGACACAAACATGACGCCCAGCAAAGAACCCATAGGTTAACTAATCAAATGGGAGGAGCTGGAACGCCATAAAAAGAGACACATTTACACTTACTAGTTGCCACTGCCTTCATATGCGTGCGGGAGCGCTGCCACTGCACTAGGCGCCCCGGCGCTTGTCTCTTTGTCCCTGAAGAACCACTGCTCCTAGTGGTGAAACGCGTCGGACAGTTTAGAGGGAATGTAGTTGTCAGGGTGAAACAGCGATAGATCCGAGGTTCCAGCGGTTGTGGGTCGCCCTTATCAGGGCGGGTGCCCGGAATACAGCCAGATAGGGTTCTCCCCACTCATCACGACTAGTATACGTAGGGATAGAACTCAGGCAGAGCAACCCACCTGAATATTTGTTTAAAAGCGACCACAGTACAAAAAAAACGCTGCCTGAAAAAATCGGAATCTCCTTGTCACGCCTGACACTCCTCTAAGAAAGCAGTGCAACACAAGCATTGTTTCAATAAAAGTGTCTTTATATTCTAAATATCGACAAAATAAAAGTTATGTTTTAAAATAACTATAATATAGGTACACTCAGCGCAATAGTTATACTCTTATATACAGTATACTATTTATTCATTTATATAGCACCAACATATTCCACAGCACTGTACATAGTTTGTCATGATTCACCTGTCCCCGCTGACTTTCACAATCTATATTTCAAATTATTTAAAGATAGGAGCTGGCACTTCAGTGATACTCCACAATCCCTGTGGCTGCAAGGCAATGCTTGATGGGACTCAATATCATTAATCTTCAGTAGTGCTCTATACTCAAGTATAAATATCTATCTCAAAACGAAAATGAAGCATGGCACTCACCATTTGTTAAAATCTACACTTTATTGTGGCATCAGCTATAACAAAATGTGGAAAAGTTGGAACCACTGCGCTTCATGCTACCTTGCACTCCAAAGGGCCAAAGTGCAAGACAGCACGAAACGGCCATTACTCTAACTTTTCCACGTCTTGTTATGTCTGACGCTGAAATAAAGTGAAGATTTTATCATATGATGAGTACCATGCTTCATTTTCTTTTTTAGAGAAATTCCAAATTAACCTCTCAGTATTTTTTTGGAGGTGTGGGAGTACCTGGAGAACGTACAAACTCCACGCAGATTGAAGTTGTCCTAAACGACTAATTTCAGCTACTGTATTTCAGACAACAATCATTTGAAAATAGTGCAACTTATCATTTGCAATGGCCAACGACACACTTTAGTCTGTCAAAAATGTAATCTTTCAGGTTGGAAAATTTCACCCATTGTTGTCCAAAACTGTATATAGCATGATCAGCAATTTGGCTAATCATTTGCTATTGTGCTTACGGAGCAGAGTTAGCTTAAAATAAAAAAAACTGATCTCCTGATCAGCTAGTTTGGTCTGACATCTCGCAGAGTCATGGACAATAGACTGGCTGCAATACGGTCAATCATTGTGTTATGTGTATGGCCATCTTTTGTTCAAATCAAACCTGGACAAGGCAACAGTGCCAGCTACTGAACGACCATGTTGTCCTACTGATCAACTCTGTAAATGTTTTAGGCAGTGTTACTCAGTTTGATGCTGAGGTGGAGAGGGGATCTTAAAGGGACGCGCACCCAGGAAAAGCCATACAATTGTTGAGTGCTGTGGCCCCCTCTGCCCAGTTACTAGAGACGTGACATTGTCTTCTACAAATTCTCATGCTGCTTAGCATATGGGGAATAAAACTACATTTTATTATGTAGTTTAAATAAATAATAGAGATGGTAAAATGTGTATTTCTTTTTAACTAGAGTTTCCCTTTAATAGTATATAAGCATCCCTAAATTTTGATGGATGTTTGAATTAGAATTAACACTTTCTGGTTAAGGGCTATGTCAGACAGGTAGTTTATCAACCCAACATAATGACTGTACATTGACTTTCCTCATCTCTGGTACAATTGCACATTACAGGCAGTGTAAATGTTCACTTTCTGTCACATTAGAGCAGATGCATTCTATAGATGCTGTAGGCAGTGTTCCCAGAGTGTATCTGATTATTATTGTACAGTACAACCTAGACCTGAGTGCACAGTATAATTTTATATTATTATGTATTTTAACTTACAAAGATATTGCAGTAGAGTATTGTGTGTATGGTGTATCCCTCAATACCAAAAGACATTACTTGAAACCTGTACCTAAATGAAAAAAAGAAAATCTGTAAAAGGGCCCGCACCTACTACGTGTAATTTATAGTAGAAACTTTATTTCAGAATTCTTCAGTTATCCTTAAAGGGTTGTCTGAGATTTTGATATTGATGGCCAGTCCTCAGGATAGGTCATCAATATCAGATTAGCAGGGGTCCGACTCCCAGCATCCCCATCAATTCGCTGTTTGAAGAGTCCGTGGTGCTCTACTTAGGCCAGTGATGTCACGATCATCGGTCACATGGCCTAGGTCAGTGGTGGCGAACCTATGGCACAGGGGCCAGAGGCGGCACTCAGAGCCCTCTCTGTGGGCACCCTGGAAAAAGTCTATGGTGTGCCAATATGCCTTAGACTTTTCCTGCCATTCATCAGTGCATGGCGCGCTATGAACATCACAGGCAATGCACTGAATGTAGACAGGCTGTTAAATGATAAAGTAAATGGAAGATATATTATACTGGTATTCAGGTTAAATTGCCATGTTGGCACTTTGCAATAAATAAATGAGGTTTGGGTTGAAGTTTGGGCACTCGGTCTCTAAAAGGTTCACCATCACTGATCTAGGTGCTGCTCTGTCCCATTTAAGTGAATGACGTTGAGCTGCAATGCCAAGTACAGACCCTATACAATGGAGGCTGCAGATTTCACAATAGTGCCCCAGCCTCTGCACACAACTAATAGGCGGGATTCCGGAGCCCTGCCAATCTGATATTTATCGCCTATCCTGAGGATAAATCGTTAATATTAAACACCTGGAAAATCCCTTTTATTTCTGAGATACAATAGTTTAACTCTTGTGTACAGAAATGGGAATAGGTGTATTGCATTAAAAGCTATTGACACCTTTGGGGTCATTTTCTATCATTGTATTTTACTCATTTTGGGTAAAAAAAGAAAATAATCATTTTTTCAATTGGGCTTATTTAAAAAAAAAAAATGCAATAGTTTTGTTTCTGCAGACCTTACTTTCAGTGTATCTGTAGACCACTTCTTTACCATGCATCTGTAGCCCTTATTTCTGAACTCCTGACAGCTCATTTAGGCCATATTCTTATCAGTTTTATAAGATTTTAGCTATATGAGAGTGTATGAGCTGTCAGGAGTTCAGAGATAAAGGCTACATATTAGCATATGGCATATGAGCAGTTAGAGCAGCTCCCTGAAGAATTTAGTGTAAATCAGAAAGCAATAGTCTACAGATACACTGAAAGTATGCTTGAGCATAAATGAAAAAGGCTGCTCCTTTACATAACTGCAGTATGTATTCTCGGTAGAGTCTCTGTTTATTATACAGGGTCACATACAAGAAATAAATCAGAGTAGGGGATATCATATATTTGTCTCAAATTGTGGAGCAGTTTAGACCAATGAAGACCATTTTGAGAACAGTTAGGTGTCACCAACTTACCTGCCCGAGCTCCAGGGCCGCGGTCTGGAGCTCAGGCACTACAGCACGGTGTCAGATGCGCTGCCAGTCTGTGCCTCCCTGTTGATATGCCGCATAGATCATGCCCCTTGGTGAGGTGTCACTTAGGATACGCCCCTCTCAATGTCGCTTAAGACACGCCCCCTGGTGATGCACCACTTTAGCCATGCCCCCTGGCAATGTGACGCTTGAGCCACGCCCCCTGGTGATGTAAGCGGACATGCTTGCTGGGGGTGATAAGTTCTCTATTTAAAGCACCTGCTGGCAATACTCCTTGCCAGTTATAGGTTTTCCCTTGCTGTGCTCCTGCGCGCTTTTGGATTGGTGATATTTGGATTTGACTTCGGCTTGATTTGGACCCCTCTCTCTGCTCTCCAATTTTGTACCCTGGTTCCCGTCCGGTTTAAACCCTTAGCTTGGCTATTTGTGACTACCCTCCTCTCTGTGATTAGATACTGTATTGACCTCCCGGCTTGACCTATTTCTGTACAACCCTTCTCTTTGTGTTTGTCAGTTTTGTTTTCTGTTGTGTGTGAACAGGCCTATGTGGTTTTTACCGCAGGTGCTTGTTTTGGCTCCCTGCACTTACCAGTATAGGGACTGTCGACTAGTTGTGGACTTGCCACTTAGGGCTTGCTCTGCAAGTAGGCAGGAACAGCAGGTTGGGTTCCAGCTAGGGCTCATAGTGTGTGTGCGTTTCCCTGTCTACAGTCGTGACATCAGGTTTACCAGAAAAACGGTAAAAATAAACCTGCAATTTCAGTAATGATAGGAAGATACAATTGTGTTTTATAAAAATCAAGCTATCTGTATGATATATTGTTTATGATGGCTGCAGTGCTTGGAATGTTTTAATATTCTCTAGATAACTGAAATACTGCTGAAGAACGTATAGGATATAGCATTGCCTTTAAAAGTGTATCTTTTGTGCACTGAACCATAAATTGCATTTTCCTCTAATCTAAACACCCTTAGAGTTGTCCTCTTCTGTCAAGACCTTTACAGTTCTATTCAGACAATTCTTACTTACACTTGTAATGCAGGATGACCAATATGGCCACTTTAACTCTTCCATACCAGCTCATTAGGGGTGTCATCTTTAAAGTCACTACTTTAAAGATATCTATCTAACATACATGTATGGCGGATGTCAGGAAGGGGTTAAAGCTCTGTCAGCGGTTGTGACCCACATTATTAGAATGTTGGCCAAACACCTGCTGTGGAGGAGACAGAAGGTCAAAGGAGATTTTCTGAAACTCTCCAGTAAGTATCTCTAAACAACACATTTGGCAGGAAGCCAGTTGTCTCTTGTTCCTTTAGACCTGGCACATTTTACCACGGACATGCCTGTGTTTATATGATGGCCCCGACCACATTGCAAATGGTGAATTTAGTACCTCCTTCACGTGAGTTAACTCAGATGCTTGTGGATCTCCAGTCCTTAGCTACTGACGATGAAATGGCCGATTGGTGTTATCCAATCTTGCAGAAGAATCCTAGGACAGGATTAATCTGCAAAGAGGGGAAACCATGCATACCACAGCACAGCTCCCCTCTATTGATTGCACATTTTCATGGAGTAGGACACAACAGCATTCAAACAACACACATGCTGCTAGCACAGAATTTCAATATTACAGGCATTAAACAGTTAGTGTCAGATTATGTGGGAAGGTGTATCACATGTTTGAGGGACAACCCAAACACCAATGTAAATAGATTGATTAAAACCCTAAGTGAAATTGAGGAAAAAGTTGCTTGTAAGTCTCCTTGTCTTCCACAGGAACCAACTCACCCATTCCAAGTGGGAGATATCGTGCTGATAAAGAAATTAAAGAAAGGAAAATTTGCAGGAGACTTCACCTACGGACCACCGACTACAGTGGTAGCCGTGACCGGCACAGCTGTACTTACAGAAGAAGCACCTACCTGGGTCCACACCATCAGAGTGAAACTGGTAAAGGAGGCACCCCAAAAGAAGGTAATAACGGGGACAGACAGTCCTGACCTCGAAAAAGGACAAAGTGAGATACTAACGGGAGCAGACAGCTCTGACCTCCACCAGGATGCACTCCCTCAATTCTGATATATTGTTTATGATTGCTGCAGTGCTTGGAATGTTTTAATATTCTCTAGATAACTGAAATACTGCTGAAGAACGTATAGGATATAGCATTGCCTTTAAAAGTGTATCTTTTGTGCACTGAACCATAAATTGCATTTTCCTCTAATCTAAACACCCTTAGAGTTGTCCTCTTCTGTCAAGACCTTTACAGTTCTATTCAGACAATTCTTACTTACACTTGTAATGCAGGATGACCAATATGGCCACTTTAACTCTTCCATACCAGCTCATTAGGGGTGTCATCTTTAAAGTCACTACTTTAAAGATATCTAACATACATGTATGGCGGATGTCAGGAAGGGGTTAAAGCTCTCTCAGCGGTTGTCACCCACATTATTAGAATGTTGGCCAAACCCCTCAATTTCAGCAGAGGGACAGGCAGACCATCTAATGTGTATGTAGTTGTCTCAACTCTCCCTGAAAGTAGATGTCTGAGGAAAGATGGATCAGGTATGTGACATGCCCAAGCCTTTAGTCCTCACAAGCAGTGATGGCGAGTTCGCATTGTTCGCCCGCGAGCACATGCGGGCTGCCATCTTTTCTCACAAGTCTGGCGATGCACAGGTAAGCCCTTACCTGTGCCTGTGCGCGAGCCGGTCGCAAAATCAAATGCGGTCACCGGGAGCACGCAGTTCCAAGAACAGCCCGATGAAGGCCCACGGCGGCTGTTCTCGGAACTGCCTGCTCCCGCTGACCGCATTTGTTTTAGACCGGCTCACGGCACAGACACAGTTAAGGGCTTACCTGTGCCTCGCCGGACTTGTGAGAAAAGATGGCAGCCCGCATGTGTTCGCGGGCGAACAATGCGAACTGGCCATCACTGCTCGCAAGAGATATGCTGCTACCAGGCATGTATAAAGGGATTCTCTGGGAATTAAGAAAATGAAAATACTTACTTTATTATATATATATTCCCAAATACCCTTCATTAGTTATAATGGCTCGTTTTGTCTTGGGAGTAATCATTAGAAGAAATAAAATGGCCGCTCCTATCAGTACACACAAAACCTGTCCTAATCACGCATGAGGACAAGTTACTTCACAACACTGAGCCAAAGAGCTGCCTCATCCTCCTCTCCTATTTGTCTCCTATTTATTACAAACAGGGGGCAGGTGGTGGAACTATCCCACACTATACATTACACAACACAAGATATGCTCTTGGTCGTTTAATGATCACCCCTGCTGTGGAGGAGACAGAAGGTCAAAGGAGATTTTCTGAAACTCTCCAGTAAGTATCTCTAAACAACACATTTGGCAGGAAGCCAGTTGTCTCTTGTTCCTTTAGACCTGGCACATTTTACCACGGACATGCCTGTGTTTATATGATGGCCCCGACCACATTGCAAATGGTGAATTTAGTACCTCCTTCACGTGAGTTAACTCAGATGCTTGTGGATCTCCAGTCCTTAGCTACTGACGATGAAATGGCCGATTGGTGTTATCCAATCTTGCAGAAGAATCCTAGGACAGGATTAATCTGCAAAGAGGGGAAACCATGCATACCACAGCACAGCTCCCCTCTATTGATTGCACATTTTCATGGAGTAGGACACAACAGCATTCAAACAACACACATGCTGCTAGCACAGAATTTCTATATTACAGGCATTAAACAGTTAGTGTCAGATTATGTGGGAAGGTGTATCACATGTTTGAGGAACAACCCAAACACCAATGTAAATAGATTGATTAAAACCCTAAGTGAAATTGAGGAAAAAGTTGCTTGTAAGTCTCCTTGTCTTCCACAGGAACCAACTCACCCATTCCAAGTGGGAGATATCGTGCTGATAAAGAAATTAAAGAAAGGAAAATTTGCAGGAGACTTCACCTACGGACCACCGACTACAGTGGTAGCCGTGACCGGCACAGCTGTACTTACAGAAGAAGCACCTACCTGGGTCCACACCATCAGAGTGAAACTGGTAAAGGAGGCACCCCAAAAGAAGGTAATAACGGGGACAGACAGTCCTGACCTCGAAAAAGGACAAAGTGAGATACTAACGGGAGCAGACAGCTCTGACCTCCACCAGGATGCACTCCCTCAATTCTGGAAGAAGGCACAGACGGTCCACTTGGACTGTGGGATTACTGATGATCCTAATGACTCTGCCGGAGGATAACAAAGCTGAAGTTGCTATAACTCAGAAAGGTGGAATCACTACCTTCTGGTACAATTCCTCCAGTACTCACGTTGCAACTTACTCCTTCTGTTTATGCAGCATAATGAAGTGCAGTCCTTCCACAAGATGCGGCAACCACTATAAGAATGGACATACCCTCAGAAACAAACAAATCCCCTCAAACCCCGCATCTTAACTTTTAACAATATGAGAGCAATATCTGACCCAACATATGAGGAGGCTCTTGCAGCAGAAACTGGGTTCTCTGATGCCAACCTATGGTTAGAATGGATGAAGTACAGTGCAGCTTCAGTAAATAAAAGTAATTGTTATATATGTGGGACTGCTAAGCCTCACCTAGGTATTGTGCCCTTAATATTGCCCTCTAGTGTTGAGGAATGTTTTTTGCAATTATTCTCGAATTCATCTAGTAACCAGTCTGCATGTGAAGAATGGAAGCAAAAATACCCACTCCTCATAAAGACTCCCCACCCTGGTGCAGATATACATATCTATCCTGGTAACTATACCTGCCACAGAGGGGGAGATCAAGGAAGATCCCTGGGTAAGTTCACTGAAGGATACTGTGCAACTTACAGTGAAACAGATACCTCCCTCACACAGAATCAAGTATACTCGATTGGAGATGTATATTGGATCTGTGGGGATGGAAAGATAGGATCTAGACTAGAGGGTTCCTGGAAAGGTAAATGTGCCCTTGCTAAAGCCATCATGAACATACACATCTTCACTGAAAATGAAAACGACACCAACACACATATACGCAACCGTCGCGCCCTCCCAAAAGGTAGCTTCGACCCACACGTGTATATTGATGCAATCGGGGTCCCAAGAGGGGTCCCTGATGAATTCAAGGCCAGAGGTCAGGTGGCAGCAGGATTTGAATCCATAATTCCCCACATAACAATCAACAAAAATGTAGACTGGATCAACTATATTTACTATAATCAACAAAGGTTTGTAAACGACACCAGGGATACGTTACAGGGTGTAGCAGAAGAGTTACAGGCAGATTCCATTATGACATTCCAAAACCGCATGGTGCTCGATATGATACTTGCAGAGAGAGGTGGTGTCTGTAAGGTATTGATGGACCCCTCATCCTGCTGCACGTTCATACCCAACAACACCGGCCCTAATGGTAAGGTCACACTGGCAATAAAGAAACTCGAGGATTTATCAATCGAGCTCAAAAGAAACTCAGGTATCGATAACCCTTGTGATCAGTATTTTGGCTGGTTCACTACCTGGAAACAGGCACTTGTACAGTTGGGAATCATTATCCTGATAATTATTATAGTAATAGCAATAGTTGCAACATGTATCATACCATGTGTACGGAAACTGATAATGAAAGGAGTATCAAATATGTCATTTTATGAGACTCTGCTGCCTAATCCTGAAGGCAACTCACCTGAAGGATATAGAAAATATCTAGCGGTATACAGGGAAAAGGGCAAGGGTAAGAACCATATTATCTTAAGAAATTTAATTCTAAGAGGTGATTGAAGAGAAATGTGACTCCATCTTGTCTTCTCTAAATATGAAAAGAATTGTTATAACATCTCACCCACGCACTGTTTCACATTCCCCCGCTGTGAGTTTAGGTTCACTTATCTGTCTCAGGACAGATTCTGGGAATATCCTAGAACTAGAACAAACGTTCTTTTCTTATTCAGGGTCATTCGGCACAACTGCGTACATTCTTATATGTGACTGATTACATACCATATAAGGATGTTCCGGTAGTATCTGTGTGAGCACCAATGTTTATCTTTATGATTGGTTTAAACGCTGTTGTTATGCAAACTTTTCTACCGCCTATATAAGGCCACACTATGGCAGAATAAAGTTAGAGTGTTTCTCAGTGATGCCTGTGTGTGTGTCTGTTATTGCCAACTGAGAAACATCTCTCCTGACATCAGTGTCTCAAACCAAGGTTGTCGTAGAGGTCCAGAAAGGTCCAAATCCTTTCAGGCGCCATATCTCACCATCCACTACAGCTTCGAATGTCAGACTACCATCATTTTATAGACAATCATACATAAATTGGACTTGCAACTATTTGGCATATGATTAGTTATGCAGATTCTTCTCCTGAAACTGCATTGTTACAGTTTTGCTCCTAAAATTCTAAATTCTAATTTTTATTATTTTGTTTATAGTATTTTGTAAATCCACCTTTGGCTTTCAACACTGCCTGAATCCTTCTGGGCATGCTCCTGATTAGGGTTGAGCGAAACCGAACTGTAAAGTTCGGGTTCGTACCAAACTTTAGGATTTTTGTACCCCGGACCCGAACTTTTCAGTAAAAGTTCGGGTTCGGGTTCAGTGTTCGGCGATTTAATGGCGCTTTTTGAAAGGCTGCAGCCAATCAACAAGCGTTTAACTTGTGCGCCCTTAGAAGCCATCACAGCGATGTCTACTAATGGCATGGCTGTGATTGGCCAGTGCAGCGTGTGACCCAGCCTCTATATAAGCTGGAGTCACTTAGCGCTGCACGTCAGTCTGCTTTGCTTAGTGTAGGGATAGTATGCTGCTGCTGTGAGGGAGAGAATTGGAAAGAATCTTTAATCTTAAGTGCTTGTTAACTCAGCAATCTACCTAGATTTTGTTTTGTGGCTGCAGTGCACAATCTTTTTACCCTGTCCTGAGCCCAGTGACACAGAAAAATAACTTTTATCCGTCTGTTAGTTAGGTGGGCGGCGGCGGCCATTTTATGCAAGTTCAGTGCACCAGCACAGCATATGTGCATTTGTGACAGTCAAATAGAACCTTGAAATACTGCAATTATATTCTGGGTTTAAAAAAATCACCCATCTTTTGCAAGACCCTACATCTGTGGCTTTTGCAGCATTTGTCAGTGTGAAATACAATCTTGAAATACTGCAATAATTTTCTGGGTTTAAAAAAGCACCCATTTTTGGCAATACCCTACATCTGGGGCCTTTTCAGCATTTGTCAGTGTGAAATATAAGCTTGAAATACTGCAATAATTTTCCGGGTTTTAAAAAACACCCTTTTTGGGCAAAATACTAAAATGCTATCAGTGTGAAATACACGCTTTGGATACTGCTGTTATATTCTGTTATTAAAAAAACACCCATTTTGGGCCAAATACTAAATTTGCGGCCTTTGCTGCATCTGTCAGTATAAAATACATGTGTTAGATACTGCTGTTATAGTCTGTTATTAATAAAATACCCATTTTGGGCAAGATCCTAAATTTGCAGAGAATGAGGAGAGCATCGAATAAGGGACGTGGCCCCGGTCATGGTGCTGCTGGTGGAGCTCCTGTTGCAGGGAGAGGACGTGGTCAATCTGTGCCAGCTACACGCACAAGTGAAACACCTTCCTCAGGTGCGAGTAGGAGACAGAACCTTCAGCTTTATTTGGTCGGGCCTAATGCGGCTCTACGAATGGTGAGGCCAGAACAAGTAGATTGGGTTGCTGACAGTGCCTCCAGTTCCTTCACATTGTCTCCTACCCAGTCTCCTGCTAAAAGATCAGAGTTAGCACCTGCAGTCGATGTCCATCAGTTTTTCACCTCACCCCCTTGCAAATCAGCCACGCAGTCGGAGCCCCAAGTCATGCACAGTCTCTTCTGCTTTTTGATGACTCTGCTAGCAGGGTTTCCCAGGGCCATCCACATAGCCCTGCCCCAGAAGTGGAAGAGATTGAGTGCACCGATGCCCAAACATTTATGTTTCAAGTTGAGTACATGGTAGGACCACCGCAGCACATCTCGGATGATGACGAAACACAGGTGTCAAATGCTGTGGTTTTCGAAAGTGTGCAGACTGACAAGAAGGGCAGGGGTGAAGACTGGGTAGAAGATGATGTGGAGGATGATGAGGTCCTCGACCCCACATGGAATCAAGGTCATGTGAGTGAGTGAGGGAGCACGGTGCAAAAGCAGAGCAGCCGTCACCTAGACAGTATGCCTGTTACTGCCCAACGCAGCAAGGAACCGAGCACACCAAAGCCAGCTCCAAGGAGTTCCTTGGCGTGGCAGTTCTTCAGACAATGTGCTGACGACAAGACACAAGTGGTTTGCACGCTGTGCAATCAGAGCCTGAAGCGAGGCATAAACGTTCTCAACCTGAGCACAACCTGCATGACCAGGTATCTAAGTGCAAAGCACGAGCTGCAGTGGAGTAGACACCTCAAAAACAAAAAAAGGTCTCTGGCTACTCCTGCTTCCTCTTCTGATGCAGTCTTGGCCTCTTCATACAGAGGATCTGTGAGCAACACCACCACCTGGGTCACCAAGCATCTCCACAATGTCCCAAGGAAGCGTTCAGCTCTGCATCTCCCAAACACTGGAGCAGAAGAGGAAGTACCCCCTACCCACCCACGATCTCTGGCCCTGAATGCCAGCATTTCAAAATTACTGGCCTTTGAAATGCTGTCATTCCTTCTGGTGGAGACGGAGAGTTTTAAAAGCCTTATGGCAGTGGCTGTCCCACAGTACATCGTGCCCAGCCGAAACTACTTTTCCAGGCATGCCATCCCTTGCCTGCACAACCAAGTGGGGGACAAAATCAGGTGTGCCCTGCACAACGCCATCTGTGGCAAGGTCCACCTAACTACGGATACGTGGACCAGTAAGCACAGTCAGGGACGTTATATCTCCCTAACAGCACACTGGGTAAATGCAGTGGCGGCTGGGCCTGAGGAGGTTAGCAGTTTGGCGCATGTCCTTCCACCACCGAGGATCGCAGGGCGTTTTGTTTGCCTCCTGTTGCTTCCTCCTCCTACTCTGCTTCCTCATCCTCTACCACCTCCTCATCTGGTCAGCGTAACACCTTAGCCACCAACTTCAGCACAGCCAGGGGTAAACGACAGCAGGCAGTTTTAAAACTTATCTGTTTGGGGGACAAACCCCACACCGCGCAGGAGCTGTGGACGGCCATGGAACAACAGACCGATGAGTGGTTGGTGCCAGTGAGCCTCAAGCCGGGCCTGGTGGTGTGCGATAATGGGCAAAATCTCATAGCAGCTCTGGGACTAGCCGGTTTGACGCACATCCCTTGCCTGGCGCATGTGCTGAATTTGGTGGTGCAAATTACCCCAATATGTCAGAGCTGCTGCAGAAAGTGCAGGCCGTCTGTGAGCGCTTTCGGCATTCTCACCCTGCTGCTCGCCTGTCAGCGCTGCAGCGTAACTTTGGCCTTCACGCTCACCACCTCATATGCGACATTCCCACAAGGTGGAACTCCACCTTGCACATGCTGGCCAGACTGTGCGAGCAGCAGCAGGTGATAGTGGAGTTTCAGCTGCAGCACGCATGGGTGAGTCGCTCTGCGGAACAGCACCACTTTACCACCAATGACTAGGCCTCCATGCGAGACCTGTGTTCCTTGTTGCGCTGTTTCGAGTACTCCACCAGCATGGCCAGTGCCGATAACCCCGTTCTCAGCGTTACTATACCACTTCTATGCCTCCTTGAAAAAACACTTCTGGCGATGATGGAAGAGGATGTGACACAGGAGGAGGAGGAGGAAGAGGGATCATTTCATAGGGTTTCCGGCCAGTGATTCACAAGTGGCTCCGAAGGTGGGTTCCTGCACCCACAAACGCCAGGTACACAATTGTCTAGCCAGGGCACAGTTCTGGAGGATGATGAGGTGGAGGATGAGGAGGAGGAGATGGAGGAGGAGGAACTGTGTTCACAGCAGGGTGGCACCCAAACCAGCTCATGGCCATCACTGGTGCATGGCTGGGGGGATACAGAGGACACAGACGATATACCTCCCACAGAGGACAGCTCCTCGTTGCCTCTGGGCAGCCTGGCACACATGAGCGATTACATGCTGCAGTGTCTCCGCAACGATTGCCGAGTGTCCTACATTCTAACTTGTGCTGATTACTGGGTGGCCACGCTGCTGGATCCCCATTACAAGGACAATGTACCGTTCTTAATTCCGTCACTAGAGCATGATCATAAGATGCATGAGTACAAGCGCACGCTGGTAGATGCGCTGCTGGTGGCATTCCCACCTGACAGCGGGGGCACAGTGGAAGCACAAGGCGAAGGCAGAGGAGGAGGAAGAGGTCATCAACGCAGCTGGGGCACCACCAGCACCTCAGAAGGCAGGGCTAGCATGGCTGAAATGTGGAAAAGCTTTGTCAGCACGCCACAACAACCAGCACCACCAGCTGATATGGAAAGTCTTAGCAGGAGGCAGCATTTCAGCAACATGGTGGAGCAGTATATGTGCACACGCCTTCATGTACTGAATGACGGGTCTGCCCCCTTCAACTTCTGGATCTCCATATTGGAGATGCTTGGAGGTGCTGGCCTGCCCTGCAGCCAGTGTATTATCTGAACGTGTGTTTAGCACGGGAAGGGGCATTATCACAGACAAGCGCAGCCGCCTGTCCACAGCCAATGTGGACAAGCTCACGTTTATTAAAATTAACCAGGCATGGATCCCACAGGACTTGTCCGTACCTTGTGCAGAATAGACATGTATACCGGCGTTACCCAGCCATTGTTATACTACAGCGCAATTTGTATTTTTGATATTTCCCACTCTTTTGGGGTGTACCCTAATTAAAAAAATTTAATAAAAATTAAAATTAAAACCAAAAACCAGTGTTGGCTAACTCGTCCTCCTCCACCGCCGCTTCCACCTACACCGCTACGTCCACCACCTCCTCAACCTCCTACTCCATATGGACCTCCACCTCATACATCAAAAAAATAATTTTTTATTTGTATGTATTTTATTTTATTTTATGTCATTTCACTAATTTGTCTGTTACATTTTCGGGTGAAATTCACCAATTTTTGGTTGTAATATACCCCTGTTCTACCTAGTAGACAGGGAAATGAATTTCACTAATTTGTCTGTTACATTTTCGGGTGATATTCACCAATATTTGGCTGTGATATACCCCTGCTCTTCCTAGTAGACAGGTAAACAAATTTTACAAATTTGTCTGTTACATTTTCAGGTGAAATTCACAAATTTCTGGCTGTGATATACCCCTGCTCTACCTAGTAGACAGGTAAACAAATTTCACTAATTTGTCTGTTACATTTTCGGGTGAAATTCAACAATTTTTGGCTGTGATATACCCCTGCTCTACCCAGTAGACAGGTAAAGAAGTTTTACTAATTTATCTGTTACATTTTCGGGTGAAATTCAACAATTTTTGGCTGTGATATACCCCTGCTCTACCCAGTAGACAGGTAAAGAAGTTTTACTAATTTGTCTGCTACATTTTTGGGTGAAATTCACCAATTTTTGGCTGTGATATACCCCTGCTCTACCTAGTGGACAGGTAAATAAATTTCACAAATTTTTCTGTTACATAGTTGGGTGACATTCACCATTTTTTGGCTGTGATATACCCCTGATCTACCTAGTAGACAGGTTAATAAATTTCAATAATTTTTCTGTTACAATTTTTGCCGTGAATAAACCTCTGCTCTGCATAGGTGGCAGGGACCGAAATTTAAAAAAATAATTTGTTCCATTGGTGGGTGACATTAACCCATTTCTGGCGATGAAAAAACCCTGCTCTGCATAGGTGACAGGGAATTAAATATCTAAAATTAGTTTTTAATTGACGCATGCCCCCTCCTTTCATTCGATTCTTCAACTTTAACAACTTGTCCCACATTTCCGCTCGATCACATTGGAGCCATTGACCTCCCTTGGATGTGGTATCTCTTTCTCACGCTCCCACTCCAGCGTGGAACCCTGATTCGCCGTTAACCATGATTAGCATGGTAGGCTCAGAAAAGAACATCGAACGTTGAGAAGATATCTAAATAGATCGTGGACGTCACAGGGACGTGCGATCAGGCAGAAGTTATCTAGAGTCAACAAAGCGGCAGCAGGGCCTCTCCTGTCTAACGTTTCCAAATCCAAAATTCCCCAGTGACATTCCCTATAATTTTTTATTAATCATTCCAATAACTGGGCATCTTAAGAGTCCTGTATTGTTATTTATCATCACTACCTCCCCGAGTCGGGAGTGGGTAATTGCCGCGCGCCCCCTCCTTTACTTGAAAGCTTCGGCTTCAATAATTTGTCCCACATTTCAGCTTGATCAAATTGCAGCCATTGACCTCCCTTGGATGTGGTCTCCCTTTCTCATGCTCCCTTTCCCATGCTCCCTTTCCGCCGTGGAACTCTGATTCGCCGCTAACCGTGATCAACATGGTAGGCGCAGAAAAGAACATCGAAAGTTGATAGAGCAGATATCTAATTGGATCGTGGACATCACGGGGACGTGCGACATGGTGGAGCAGTATGTGTGCACACGCCTACACGTACTGACTGATGGGTCTGCACCCTTCAACTTCTGGGTCTCCAAATTGGGCATATGGCCTGAGCTTGCCCTTTATGCCTTGGAGGGGCTGGCCTGCCCTGCAGCCAGTGTATTGTCTGAACGTTAGTTTAGCACGGCTGGAGGGGGTTATCAAAGGTTATATTTCCCAATGTTTTGTGGTGTACCCTAATTTAAACAAAAAATATATAAAAAATAAAACCAAAAAGCAGTGTAGGCTACCTCCTCATCCTCCTCCGCCGCTTCCACCTACACCGTCACATCCACCGCCTCCTCAACCTCCTACTCCTTATGGACCTCGTCCTCAAAGATCAAGATTATTATTTCTTATTTTTACGTATTTTATGTTATTTGAAGTCATTTCCCTATCCACATTTGTTTGCAGAGCACTTTCCATGCTCTTAACCACATTTTGCTGCCATTTGCAGCCCTTTAGCCCTTTCCATGACTTTTTTAGAGCCATTTTAGTGCTCCAAAGTTCGGGTCCCCATTGACCTCCATGGGGTTCGGCTTCGGGGTCAAGTTCGGGTCCCAAACTCGAACCCGTCGATCCCGAACATCCAGGTGTCCGCTCAACTCTACTCTTGATATGTGTGTTTCAACACCATCTGTTCCCCATAAGGGATATTTTTTTAAACGTTTCTTGTATAAAAAAGCACATCAAGTGTGTTTTTAAACTCCACGCGAGTGCTGCCTTCTCTTCATTGTTTACTTTTTTGCCATCGAACTGCAGCAGTGCGCAGGTGTAATTACACCTAGGCAGCCCCATCCACTTCTATGGGACAGCTCCTTCCATTCAAGTGCATAGGAAGGAGCTGTCCCATAGAAGTGAATGATATGGCTTACTTTTAAATACACCTGCTCACTGCTGCAGTTGTGACGGTGAGCAGGTAAACAATGAAGAGAATGAAGCTTACCCAAAAGTCAGTATTAGGGATGAGCGAATCGATTCGCATAAAACTTCTTTTGAATACTGTACGGAACAAGAGCTCCATACATCCGTACAGTAATAGAATGTATTAGCTCAGATAAGCCGAAGTTATTACTTGGAACCAAACCCAGGAAAAGGTTTTTAACAGTAGAAATACATTTTTTAAGTTATTACCGGAAGTCTCGCAAGACTTTGCAAAGTAATAACTTCGGCTCATCTGTGCCAATACATTCTAATTGTCACGGTCCTGCCTGTGACAGGGACTAGAAGATCGAGGAGATTGGCAGCACGTGATTGACTTTCTCAGAGATGTTTGTCACAGGTGGGGAAGGACATCTGTTTAAGAGTGGGTGATTTTCATCAGGAATCCATTTAGTGTTTTGTGCTGGAGGGTCTGCCTGCTCCATTAGTTCTGGGTTTACCATGGTTGAGCAAACGTAATCCTACCATTATAGAAACATAGAATGTGTCGGCAGATAAGAACCATTTGGCCCATCTAGTCTGCCCAATATACTGAATACTATGAATAGCCCTTGGCCCTATCTTATATGAAGGATGGCCTTATGCCTATCCCATGCATGCTTAAACTCCTTCACTGGCCATTGACTGGCAAGCGAGACAGATTCTCGATTGGAGTAATTATTGCATGGACAACTGTCTTAATACATATTTTTCTGTCTTGACAACTAACACTGTTCCCTCTTTTATTTCTGATTTTTCTGATGTATTTTCTGAGAATGGTTGCCAGGGGCTACCCTTACATCGGAAATATGATTGTCCTATCAATCTTATTCCCGGAGAGAAATTAGCCAAATCTAGGTTATATAACCTTTCTGAACCTGAAAGAGCGGCAATGCAAGAGTATATTGCCGAGAGTTTGGCTAAGGGACATATTAGACCTTCCAAGTCCCCAGTAGCGGCGGAGTTTTTCTTTGAAAAGAAGAAAGACGGAACACTTAGGCCATGCCTGGACTTCCGTGAGCTCAATCGTATTACGTTCCGTGATCTGTACCCCCTTCCTTTGATTCCTGACTTGTTTAATCAGATTGTGGATGCCAAAGTGTTCTCCAAGTTGGACATTAGAGGGGCATATAATCTGGTCAGGATCAAGGAAGGGGATGAATGAAAGACGGCGTTTAATACCCCAGAGGGTCATTTTGAGAGTCTGGTCATGTCGTTTGGATTAACGAATGCTCCCGCGGTTTTTCAGCATTTTTTTAAATTATATCTTTCATCATTTGGTGGGGAGGTTTGTTGTTGTATATCTGGATGACATATTAATTTATTCTCCAGATATGGAGACTAATCAGGATCACGTGAGACAGGTGTTACAGATCCTAAGAGAGAATAAATTGTATGCTGGAGAAGTGTGTATTTGCAGTTCAGGAAGTGCAATTCCTGGGTTACCTAATCTCATCTTCAGGTTTTTGTATGGACCCTAGAAGGTCCGTGCTGTGTTGGACTTGGATCGACCCGAAAATCTGAAAGCGCTTATGCTGATTTGGGGATTCACCAACTACTACCGTAAATTTATTTTGGACTACTCAACTGTGGTCTTTTCTGCGGTCAAGAAGTGTTTTGCTTCTGCTCCTATACTGGTATAACCTGATGTGTCACAACCATTCATTGTGGAAGTTAACACATCTGAGGTGGGGGTAGGAGCAGTTTTGTCGCAGGGTCCTTTACCTAGTAAATGGCTCCCATGTGCTTTCTTCTCTAAGAAACACTCAGCTGCAGAAAGGAATTATGACGTCGGTAAGAGAGAGTTGCTGGCCATTAAGTTGGCTTTTGAGGAGTGGCGTCATTCGTTGGAAGGAGCTGTTCATCCTATTGCTGTGCTTACTGACCACAAAAATCTGGCTTATCTGGAGTCGGCTAAACTACTGAACCCAAGGCAGGCCAGATGGTCTTGTTTCTGACCAGATTTAATTTCATCATCACCTATCGCCCTGGGGTAAAGAACATCAAGGCTGATGCTTTGTCGCGTAGCTTCCCGGAAGGGGGGGGGGGTAATTCGGAAGATCCTGGTCCAATATTGTCTGAAGTGGTAGTCATATCCGCCCTATATCCCGACCTTGAGGCAGAGGTGTTGGAGGATCAGGGAGATGCACCGGATTCTTGTCCTCTGGGTAAGTTCTTTGTTCCCTCTGAATGACTTCACAAGGTGTTCGAGGAACATCACTGTACGGTTCTCATAGGACACCCTGGGATCATTTCCACTGTCAATCTCATCTCTCGTAGATTCTGGTGGCTCAGGTTGCATAAGAGTGTTGAGGACAATGTGCCTGCTTGTAGTACTTGTGCACGTGCTAAGGTGACACATACTCGGCCTTCTGGGTCTTTACTTCCATTGCCTATCACGTCCAGACCTTGGACTCATTTGTCGATGGATTTTTTCAGATTTGCAGAATTCTTCTATGGGGCTGGGTCTCCTAGGCAACTGTTAGCGTTTTACAGTGTAAGACACTGACAGTTCAATACAGCACAATTGTGTATTGTGCTGTATTGAAACAGATCAGACCCTGTCCCATAGTGGGGCAAAAAAAAAGTGAAAAAAGAAGTTAAAAAAAGAAAGTTTTACCAAAAACTATTTAACGTTTCAAGTAAAAATAAAAATAAAAAAAAGCGCCCTTTTCCCAAAATAAAGTAAAATTATTATTTTTTAAATAGGGAAAAAAAGAAAAGTAGACATATTAGGTATCGATGCGTCTGTATTGACCGGCTCTATATAAATATCACATGACCTAACCCCTCAGGTGTACACCATAAAAAAAAAAAAAAAAAAATCTGTGCTAAAAAAAATTTTTTTTTGTCACCTTACATCACTAAAAGTGCAACACCAAGCGATCAAAAAGGCGTATGCCCCCCAAAATAGTACCAATCTAACTATCACCTCATCCCGCAAAAAATGAGCCCTTTCCTAAGATAATCGCCCAAAAAATAAAAAAACAATGGCTCTCAGCCTATGGAGACACTAAAACATATACACTCACCTAAAGAATTATTAGGAACACCTGTTCTATTTCTCATTAATGCAATTATCTAGTCAACCAATCACATGGCAGTTGCTTCAATGCATTTAGGGTTGTGGTCCTGGTCAAGACAATCTCCTGAACTCCAAACTGAATGTCAGAATGGGAAAGAAAGGTGTTTTAAGCAATTTTGAGCGTGGCATGGTTGTTGGTGCCAGACGGGCCGGTCTGAGTATTTCACAATCTACTCAGTTACTGGGATTTTCACGCAGAACCATTTCTAGGGTTTACAAAGAATGGTGTGAAAAGGGAAAAACATCCAGTATGCGGCAGTCCTGTGGGCAAAAATGCCTTGTGGATGCTAGAGGTCAGAGGAGAATGGGCCGACTGATTCAAGCTGATAGAAGAGCAATATTGACTGAAATAACCACTCGTTACAACCGAGGTATGCAGCAAAGCATTTGTGAAGCCACAACACGCACAACCTTGAGGCGGATGGGCTACAACAGCAGAAGACCCCATCGGGTACCACTCATCTCCACTACAAATAGGAAAAAGAGGCTACAATTTGCACAAGCTCACCAAAATTGGACTGTTGAAGACTGGAAAAATGTTGCCTGGTCTGATGAGTCTCGATTTCTGTTGAGACATTCAAATGGTAGAGTCCGAATTTGGCGTAAACAGAATGAGAACATGTATCCATCCTCTGATGGCTACTTCCAGCAGGATAATGCACCATGTCACAAAGCTCGAATCATTTCAAATTGGTTTCTTGAACATGACAATGAGTTCACTGTACTAAAATGGCCCCCACAGTCACCAGATCTCAACCCAATAGAGCATCTTTGGAATGTGGTGGAACGGGAGCTTCATGCTCTGGATGTGCATCCCTCAAATCTCCATCAACTGCAAGATGCTATCCTATCAATATGCGCCAACATTTCTAAAGAATGCTATCAGCACCTTGTTGAATCAATGCCACGTAGGATTAAGGCAGTTCTGAAGGCAAAAGGGGGTCCAACACCGTATTAGTATGGTGTTCCTAATAATTCTTTAGGTGAGTGTATATATTGTGTTAAATGTAAAAAAAAAAGTAGACATATTAGGTATCGCCACATCCGTAACAACCTGCTCTATAAAAATCTCACCTGACCTAACACCTAAGGTGAACACCGTAAAAAAAAAAAAAAAAAACGGTGTAAAAAAAGCCATCACAAAATATGTAATAGCAAGTGATCAAAAAGTCTTACGCACCCCAAAATTGTGCCAATCAAACCGTCATCTCATCCCGCAAAAATCATACCCTACATAATCGCCCAAAAAATGAAAAAACTATGGCTCTCAGACTATGGAGTGTTTCTGTAGCCCAGGACACAGTGAAGAACACATGAAAGTTCTCATATTAAAAGGTAACTTCAAATCCCAAAGAGCTAGAAGAATTTGGGAATACAAATTTATAACACTTTGAATACTGGACTGAATTTGTCCCCAGGATTTATGACACACTACAAGATCTAAAGAGTCTTCTATAGACATATTCGGGGCACCAGGTCTCTGAGATAACATCAATTTAGAGACCATAAAACTTTCACACCCTTTGGCCTCATGCACACGACCGTTGTGTGCATCCGCGTCCGTTCCATCATTTTTCACAGTTTAGCGGAGGTCCCATTCATTTCTATGGAGCTGTGGAAAAAAACTGATAGTCCTCCATTTTTTGTCTGCGTCCGTGATTCCAGTCCGTCAAAAAAATATATCCTGTCCTATTCTTGTCATTGGAAAATGGAGGAGGGACCCATTCAAGTCAATGGATCCGTCAAAAAAAACTGATGCACAACTGGTATGTCATCCGTGTCCGAGTCCGTTTTTTTCTACAAGACCTTTATGCAATAAAATTACACTTTTCATTATCCTTCCTTTTTTTCCCCGTCAGACAAAAAAAAAAGGAAGACACAAGGAAACACAACTGAAGCAAAATCGGACACGGACCACTGAAGCCAAATCACTGTCGTGTGCATGAGGCCTTTATCTGTAAGATAATTAAGGACTCATTCTCAAGATCTTTAATATGTTGTCCTTTTATTTTCAAATGTCCATTTATTCCCCCATGTCTCTGTTCTTATTGTATATATATTGCTGTTTCTTCATATATTCTTATATATATATACATATATATATGCCTGATGAAGGGACTGGTGATGTTTTAAAAGCTCGCTATGTAACATCATTACTTCTATTTTGGTATCAAACCTGCAATACTCTTATTTTGTTTCTCTTAGGCTGGGTTCACACGGGCGTTGCGGGAAAATGTGCGGGTGCGTTGCGGGAACACCCATGATTTTTCCGCGCAAGTGCAAAACATTGTAATGCGTTTTGCACTCGCGTGAGAAAAATTATGCATGTTTGGTACCCAAACCCGAACTTCTTCACAGAAGTTCGGGCTTGGGATCGGTGTTCTGTAGATTGTATTATCTCCCCTATTTTTTAACCTGGAGGGGTTAAAAAAAAAAAAAAAAAAAAATTTAACTCACCTTAGTCCACTTGATCGCGTAGCCCGGCATCTCCTTCTGTCTCCTTTGCTGAACAGGACCTGTGGTGAGCATTAATTACAGGTAAAGGACCTTTGGTGACGTCACTCTGGTCATCACATGATCCATCACATGATCTTTTACCATGGTGATGGGTCATGTGATGACCGGAGTGACGTCACCAAAGGTCATTTACCTGTAATTAATGCTCACCACAGGTCCTGTTCAGCAAAGGAGACAGAAGGAGATGCCGCGCTACGCGATCAAGTGGACTAAGGTGAGTTAAATTATTATTATTATTTTTTTAACCCCTCCAGCGCTAGTTTACTATGCATTCTGTATTCAGAATGCTATTATTTTCCCTTATAACCATGTTATAAGGGAAAATAATAATGATCGGGTCTCCATCCTGATCGTCTCCTAGCAACCGTGCGTGAAAATCGCACCGCATCTGCACTTGCTTGCGGATGCTTGCGATTTTCACGCAACCCCATTCACTTCTATGGGGCCTGCGTTGCGTGAAAAATGCAGAATATAGAGCATGCTGCGATTTTCACGCAACGCACAAGTGATGCGTGAAAATCACCGCTCATCTGAACAGCCCCATTGAAATGAATGGGTCGGGATTCAGTGCGGGTGCAATACGTTCACCTACCGCATTGCACCCGAGCGGAAATCTCGCCCGTGTGAACGCAGCCTTAATGAGAGCACTAAACTAGTTCTCAGACTATGGAGACACTAAAGCATGATTTTTTTTGTTTCAAAAATGAAATCATTGTGTAAAACTTATATAAATTTTTTTAAAAAGGAGACATATTAGGTATCGACGCGTCCGTAATAACCTGCTCTATAAAAATATCACATGACCTAACCCCTCAGGTGAATACCGTAAAAAATAAAAACGGTGTAAAAAAAGTTATTTTTTTCACCTCACATCACAAAAGGTGTAATAGCAAGCGATCAAAAAGTCATATGCACCCTATAATAGTACCGTCATCTTATCCCGAAAAAAAATTTGCCCCTTCACAAGACAGTCGCCCAAAAAATAAATAAAACTACGGCTTTCAGAATATGGAGATACAAAAAAAATCTTTTTTTTCAAAAATGCTTTGTTATGTAAAACTGAAACAAACAACCAAAAAAAGCAGTCATATTTGGTATTGTCGTGTCCGTGACAACCTGCTCTATAAAAAAACCACATGATCTAACCTGTCAGATGAATGTTGTAGATAACAAAAAAAAAAAAAAGCCAAAACAGCTATTTCTCGTTACCTTGCCTCACAAAAAGTGTAATATAGAGCAACCAAAAATCATATGTACCCTAAAATAGTACCAACAAAACTGCCACCTTATCCCGTAGTTTCCAAAATGTGGTTAATTTTTTGGAGTTTCTACTCTAGGGGTGCATCAGGGGGGCTTCAAATGGGACATGGTGTCAAAAAACCAGTCCAGCAAAATCTGCCTTCCAAAAACCGTATGGCGTTCCTTTCCTTCTGCGCAATGCCGTGTGCCCGTACAGCAGTTTACGACCACATATGGGGTGTTTCTGTAAACCACAGAATCAGAGCCATAAATATTGAGTTTTGTTTGGCTGTTAACCCTTGCTTTGTAACTGTAAAAAATGGATTAAAATGGAAAATCTGCCAAAAAAAGTGAAATTCTGAAATTTCATCTCTATTTTCCAATAATTCTTGTGGAACACCTAAAGGTTTAACAAAGTTTATAAAATCAGTTCTGTATACCTTGAGGGGTGTAGTTTCTAAAATGGGGTCACTTTTTTGGAGTTTTTACTCTAGAGGAGCATCGGGGGGCTTCAAATGGGATATGGTGTCAAAAAACCAGTCCAGCAAAATCTGCCTTCCAAAATCCATATGGCATTCCTTTCCTTCTGCACCATGCCGTGTGCCCATACAGCAGTTTACGACCACATATGGGGTGTTTCTGTAAACTACAGAACCAGGGCCATAAATATTGAGTTTGGCTGTTAACCCTTGCTTTGTTACTGGAAAAAATGGATTCAAATGGAAAATCTGCCCAAAAAGTGAAATTCTGAAATTTTATCTCTATTATCCATTAATTCTTGTGGAACACCTAAAGGGTTAACAAAGTTTGTAAAATCAGTTTTGAATACCTTAAAGGGGTGTAGTTTGTAAAATGGGGTAATTTTTGGGTGGTTTCTATTATGTAAACCTCATAAAGTGACTTCAGATCTGAACTGGTCCTGAAAAAGTGGGTTTTAGAAATTTTCTGAAAAATTTCAAGATTTGCTTCTAAACTTCTAAGCCTTCTAACGTCCCCAATAAATAAAATGGCATTCACAAAATGATCCAAACATGAAGTAGACATATGAGGAATGTGAAGTAATAACTGTCATGGCGGACAGGATACAAGATGAACAGAATATAAACAAACAAGTGTCTAGGCAAGAAGCTGGGGATGAAGGTCACCTCCTGACAAATCCCTACCAGCTCTCCCTAGACTTCTATGCCCACGTTTAGACCCTGAAGGTGGGAATGACCGTGTCCCCGTGCCTAGGCTGAAGGTACCCTAAAATCCCTAAGATGGTGAAAGGGGGAAAGAGGCAGCCTGCTCCCTCAGGACCTGGAGGGGGCAGGCGTCTCTCTAACAGCCTAGACAGACAACCACAAGAATGCAACACGAACTTATCTTTTACTGAGCAGGAACAGCAAATCCTTCCTTCCTTCCACTGAGCCAGACAAAAGCTATAACCCGCACAGGACACTGGGAGTGGGCATAATTTAAACTCAAACCAACGACCCCACCCAGTACACCTGAAGGGAGGCGGATATAGCTCAACTCCAAACAAAAACAAAAGGCTACACACGTGCTGCTAATCTGGCAGACCTCCGCACATAGCCTGAGCAGGGCATGACAATAACTATTTTTGGAGGTATTACTATTTATTTTAAAAGTAGAGAAATTTAAATTAAGAAATTTGCTAATTTTTCCAAATTTTTGGTAAATTTGGATTTTTTTTATAAATAAAAATAATTTTTTTTTACTCAATTTTACCACTGTCGTGAAGTACAATATGTGACGAGAAAACAATCTCAGAATGGCCTAGATATGTAAAAGCGTTTTAAGGTTATCACCACATAAAGTGACACATGTCAGATTTGCTAAAAATGGCCTGGTCCTTAAGGTGAAAAATGGCAGGGTCCTTAAAGGGAACCTGTCACCAGGATTTTGTGCATAGAGCTGGGGACATGGGCTGCTAGATGGCCGCTAGCACATCTGCAATACCCAGTCCCCACAGCTCTCTGCGCTTTTATTGTGTTAAAAAATCTTTTTGATCAATATGCAAATGACCTGATGTGAGTCCTGTATCCGGAGATGAGTCAAGCGCAAAGGAGCCCAGCACCGCCCCGCGTCCTCCGAATCTCCTCCTTGCTGGCTGACGTCACAGAGCTGGAGCGCCAAAATCTCGCGATGCGTGAGCTAGCGCATGCGCAGTTCGTTCCCTGTGCTGATGCCAGCACAGGGAATGAACATGATGCTGACATTGCGCATGCGCTAGCTCGCGCATCGTGAGATTTCGGCGCTCCAGCTCTGTGACGTCAGCCAGCAAGGAGGAGATTCGGAGGACGCGGGGCGGTGCTGGGCTCCTTTCCGCTTGACTCATCTCCGGATACAGGACTCATATCAGGTCATTTGCATATTGATCAAAAAGGTTTTTTAACACAACAAAAGCGCAGAGAGCTGTGGGGACTGGGTATTGCAGATGTGCTAGTGGCCATCTAGCAGCCCATGTCCCCAGCTCTATGCACAAAATCCTGGTGGCAGGTTTCCTTTAAGGGGTTTATCAGCATTTTTTGTGTGTCCTGGAGGATAGAGGGGGCTTGTCCCTCTCTTTTTTTCAAGGATACTATGTTGCAGCCCAACTGCAATGGATAATTTATAAAAATGATAGGGGATTCATCAGGAATTTATTAGTTTGCTGGGAAGTTCACTACTATTTTTGAGTTGCTTGAAAGCGGCTGCCTGGCTACTAATACATTTAAAAAACGTCTAATCGCTGGAATGCTGAACCAATTTTTGGATATTGCGCACGGTTCCCAATTTACCCCTCTGTGGAATAACTTATATTCTTCGTGTTCCTGACCATACTTTTTGGGTTAATAGGAGTGCTAGGCATGTTTCACAGATTTGTAAGGAGGTTATTATCCTTCCTTCAAGTTACAAGAAACACATATCCCCTGCACAAGTTTCACATTTTGATATCCTCAGCTTTTTCATGCATTTAAGCAAACAAAGGATAGATCACAATTTTTTTTTAAATAATTGTAATAGTATAGATTTTCCTAACACCTCCACAAATGCACTAATCAGGAGGGTCTCACTGCCTCCAGGGACAGGAAACTACTTGGAAGACTTTAGAAGACTCCTCCCCATCACCTGATCCAGTTGTTTCCTGTCCCTAGGGATCCATGGAAGACTTTCCTGGGTGCTCGTCTAAACCAGGTGCTTGTCTAAACCAGCCTCATCTTTTTCTAAAATCCCCCAGGGATCTGGGAGGGCTGAAGCAAAGCAGGGCTTGGACTGATAAAGATATGGATTTAGATGAAGGCGATATTCTCTCTAATCAAGATTCAGACTCCTGTGAAGATAATTCAGGGAGACCCCTCTGTTTTCCTGAAGAATCAGAATCTCTCCTTAAAGCGGTTAGAGCCACAATGAAAATGTAAGATTTTAAGGAATAGAGTTGAGCAGACACCTGGATGTTCGGGTTCGGCCAAACTTGAAAAAAAAGTTTGGGTTCGGGACCCGAACTTGACCCCGAACCCGAACCCCATTGAAGTCAATGGGGACCCGAACTTTTGGCCACTAAAATGGCTCTAAAATAGTCCTGGAAAGGGCTAGAGGGCTGCAAAAGGCATCAAAATATGCTTAAGAGCATGGCAATTGTTCTGCAAACAAATGTGGATAGGGAAATGACTTAAAATAACATAAAATACAGAAAAATTAAAAATAACAATCTGGATCTAGGAGTAGGAGGTTGAGGAGGCGGTGGATGTGTTGGTGTAGGTTGACGTGGCGGTGTAGGTGGAAACGGCGGTGAAGGAGGAATAGGTAGCCAACACTGATTTGTGTTATTTTTTGTTTTTAAATTGGGGTATCCCCCAAAATATTGGGACATATAACAAAATAAAACAAAGAATAAGTGCACTTGAGTACAAGAATGGATGGTTGAGGCTGGTATAAATGTCTATTCTGCACAAGGTACGGACAAGTCCTGTGGGATCCATGCCTGGTTAATTTTAATAAACGTAAGCTTGTCCACATTGGCTGCGGCCTGTGATAATGCTCCAAGGCTGACAAAGCTTTTCCATATTTTGGCCATGCTAACCCTGCCTTCTCAGGTGCTGGCGGTGCCCCAGCTGCGTTGGCGACCTCTTCCTCCTCCTCTGCCTTCGCCTTGTGCTTCCACTGTGCCCCTGCTGTCAGGTGGGAATGCCATCAGCAGCGTGCTCTTGTAGTCGCGCATCTTCCGATCAGTAACAGATGTTTTCACAAAATTTAGTTCCCTGTCAGCAATGCAGAGCAGGGGTTCATTCACGGCAAAAGGGGGTTCATGTCACCCAGCAATAGAACAGAGGATTTTGAGAGAACGAGGCCCATGTCACCCAGGTACAGCAGGGGTTCATTACAGCAAAAGGGGGTTCATGTCACCCAGCAATAGAACAGAGGATTTTGAGAGATTTAGGCCCCTGTCAACCAGGCACAGCAGGGGTTCATACACGGCAAAAGGGGGTTCATGTCACCCAGCAATAGAACAGACGATTATGAGAGATTTAGGCCCCTGTCACCCAGGCACAGCAGGGGTTCATTCACGGCAAAAGGGGGTTCATGTCACCCAGCAATAGAACAGATGATTTTGAGAGATTTAGGCCCCTGTCACCCAGGCACAGCAGGGGTTCATTCACAGCAAAAGAGGGTCATGTCACCCAGCAATAGAACAGAGGATTTTGAGAGATTTAGGCCCCTGTCACCCAGGCACAGCAGGGGTTTGTATACGCCAAAAATGGTAAAATATCACCCGACAATTGAAAATAAGAATTTTTTCAATTTAGGGCACTAAAATTGGCACTTTTTTGCATTAAAATGGCTCTAAAATAGTCCTTGAAAAGGCTAGAGGGATGTAAAAGGCAGTAAAATGTGCCTAAGAGCATGGCAACTGCTCTGCAAACAAATGTGGATAGGGAAATGAATTAAAATAAAATAAAATAACAAAAAATTACTAATTATTAACCTGCAACTCAGAGAAGGAGGTGGATATGGAGTCGGAGGTTGAGGAGGCGGTGAATGTGGTGTTGTAGGTGGAGGCAGCAATGGAGGAGGAGGAGGTAGCCAACAATGTTTTTTTTGTTTTTTTTATTGGGACAAAATATTGGGACAAATAAAAAAAAAGAAAACAAAGAATCATTGCACTTGACTTGAGTACAAGAATGTATGTTTGATGGTGGTATAAATGTCTATTCTGCACAAGGTACAGACAAGTCTTGTGGGATCCAAGCCTGGTTCATTTTAATGAACGTGAGCTTGTCCACGTTGGCTGTGAACAGGCGACTGCGTCTGTCTGCAATGACGCCTCCTGCCGTGCTAAATACACGTTCAGAGAGTACACTGGCTGCAGGGCAGGCCAGCACCTCCAAGGTATACAGGGCAAGCTCTGGCCATGTGGACAATTTGGAGACCCAGAAGTTGAATGGGGCAGAACCATCAGTCAGTACGTGTAGGCGTGTGCACAGGTACTGTTCCATCGTGTTGTTCAAATGCTGCCTCCTGCTAACACGCTACATATCAGCAGTTGGGGCTGGTTGTTGCGGCGAGGTGACAAAGCTTTTCCACATGTCGGCCATGCTAACCCTGCCTTCTGAGGTGCTGGCGCTGACACAGCTGCGTTGGCGACCTCTTCCTCCTCCCCTGCCTTCGCCTTGTGCTTCCACTTGTCCCCCGGCGTCAGTCGGGAATGCTCTCAGGAGCGCGTCTACCTGCATGCGCCTGTAGTCGCGCATCTTCCGAACACGCTCCAGTGAGGGAATTAAGGATGGCACGTTGTCTTTGTAATGGGGATCCAGCAGGGTGGCGACCCAGTAGTCAGCACATGTTAAAATGTGGGCAACTCTGCTGTCGTTGCGCAGGCACTGCAGCATGTAGTCGTTCATGTGTGCCAGGCTGCCCAGAGGTAAGGACAAGCTGTCCTCTGTGGGAGGCGTATCGTATGCGTCCTCCGTATCCCCCCAGCCACGCACCAGTGATGGGCCCGAGCTGCGTTGGGTGCCACCCCGCTGTGAACATGCTTCATCCCCATCCTCCTCCTCATCCTCCTCCTCCACGTCCTCCAGTAGTGGGCCCTGGCTGGCCAAATTTGTACCTGGCCTCTGCTGTTGCAAAAAACCTCCCTCTGAGCCACTTCTAAAAGACTGGCCTGAAAGTGTTAGAGATGACCCCTCTTCCTCCTCCTCGTCCTGGGCCACATCCTCTTCCATCATCGCCCTAAGTGTTTTCTCAAGGAGACATATAAGTGGTATTGTAACGCTGATAATGGCGTCATCGCCTCTGGCCATGTTGGTGGAGTACTCGAAACAGCGCAACAGGGCACACAGGTCTCGCATGGAGGCCCAGTCATTGGTGGTGAAGTGGTGCTGTTCCGCAATGCGACTCACCTGTGCGTGCTGCAGCTGAAACTCCACTATGGCCTGCTGCTGGTCGCACAGTCTGGCCAGCATGTGCAAGGTGGAGTTCCACCTGGTGGGCACGTCGCATATGAGGCGGTGAGTGGGAAGGTCGAACTTACGCTGTAGAGCAGACAGCCGAGCGGCGGCAGGATGAGAACGCCGGAAGCGCACACAGACGGTCCGCACTTTATGCAGCAGCACCACCAAATTCAGCACATGCGCCAGGCAAGGGATGTGCGTCAAACCGGCTAGTCCCAGAGCTGCAACGAGATTTCGCCCATTATCGCACACCACCAGGCCGGGCTTGAGGCTCACTGGCAGCAACCACTCGTCGGTCTGTTGTTCTATACCCCGCCACAACTCCTGCATGGTGTGGGGCCTGTCCCCCAAACACATCAGTTTCAGAACGGCCTGCTGACGTTTACCCCTGGCTGTTCTGAAGTTGGTGGTGAAGGTCTGTCGCTGACCGGATGAGGAGGTGGTAGAAGAGGAGGAGGAAGCCGAGTAGGAAGAGGAGGCAATAGGAGGCAAAGAATGATGCCCTGCGATCCTTGGCGGCGGAAGGACGTGCGCCAAACAGCTCTCCGCCTGAGGCCCAGCCGTCACTACATTTACCCAGTGTGCAGTTAGGGAGATATAGCATCCCTGGCCGTGCTTACTGGTCCACGTATCTGTGGTTAGGCGGACCTTGCCACAGATGGCGTTGCGCAGTGCACACTTGATTTTATCCGATACTTGGTTGTGCAGGGAGGGCACGGCTCTCCTGGAGAAGTAGTGGCGGCTGGGAACGACGTACTGTGGGACAGCAAGCGACATGAGCTGTTTGAAGCTGTCCGTCTCCACCAGCCTGAATGACAGCATTTCAAAGGCCAGTAGTTTAGGGTCAGGGATCGAGGGTGGCTAGGTGGGAATTTACGCTTTCTTTCAAAGGTTTGTGAGATCGAGAGCTGAACGCTTCCGTGTGACATGGTGGAGATGCTTGGTGACGGAGGTGGTGTTGTTGGTGGCACATACTCTGTTTGCTGGGTGGCAGGTGCCAACGTTCCTCCAGAGGCGGAGGAAGAGGCAGCAGCTGAAGAGGGAGCAGGAGGGGCATGAGCCCTTTCTTGGTTTTGAAGGTGCTTACTCCACTGCAGCCCGTGTCTCGCATGTAGATGCCTGGTCATGCAGGTTGTGCTAAGGTTCAGAACGTTAATGTCTCACTTCAGGCTCTGATGGCACAGCGTGCAAACCACTCGGGTCTTGTCGTCAGCACATTGTGTGAAGAAGTGCCATGCCAGGGAACTTCTTGAAGCTGCCTTTGGTGTGCTCGGTCCCTGGTGACGGTGGCTAGTAGCAGACAAACTGTTTTGGCGACGGCTGCTCTGCTTATCCTAAAAGCCTTATTTGTGGCTTAAATGTTACAGTCACCTATGCACGTGTAATCACAGATGTGCAGTATATGAAAAAAAGTTTTTTTTTTAACAACAGTAACCTAATAGCCGTATTTGTGGCCTAAATGTGACAGTCACCTATGCACGTGTATTCACAGATGTGCAGTATATTAAAAAAAGGGTTTTTTCAACAACAGTAACCTAATAGCCGTATTTGTGGCCTAAATGTGACAGTCACCTATGCACGTGTAATCACAGATGTGCAGTATATGAAAAAAAGTTTTTTTTTAACAACAGTAACCTAATAGCCGTATTTGTGGCCTAAATGTGACAGTCACTTATGCACGTGTAATCCTAGATGTGCAGTATATGAAAAAAAGGTGTTTTTTTTTTAACAACAGTAACCTAATAGCAGTATTTGTGGCCTAAATGTGACAGTCCCTTATGCACTTGTAATCACAGATGTCCAGTATATCAGAGGGTTTTCTTCACCACAGTATCCTAAAAGCCTTATTTGTGGCCTAAATGTGACAGTCACTTATGCACGTCTAATCCTAGATGTGCACTATATGAAAAAAATTGTTTTTTAAGCACAGTAAGCAAAACGCTGTATTTCTGGACTAGCAGACATGCAGATAGATAGTGCTGGTGCACTATCGTTGCATAAAATGGCTGCCGATTAAGTATTGATATTGACAAACTGAAGTAAAAAAAAGTTCGTTTTCAGCAGTAGTTTGCTCAGTGCAGGCTTAAAAAAATTGTGCACTGCACCCACAAAACACATTTGATGTAGATCGCTGAGTAAAAAGGCAGTTCTTCATAATATTTCTCCCTGATCTCTCCCTGACAGCAGCTGCAGCCTCTCCCTAATCCGAGCAGACTCCAGCTTAAATAGAGGCTGGGTCACATGCTGCAGTTGGCCAATCACAGCCATGCCAATAATAGGCATGGCTGTGATGGCCTTTTGGGGCAAGTAGTATGACGCTTGTTGATTGGCTGCTGTGCAGCCTTTCAAAAAGTGCCAAGAAAGCACCGAACCCGAACTCAAACTTTTACGTAAATGTTCGGGTTCGGGTCCCGAAAAACCTAAAGTTCGGGTTCGCTCAACTCTATTAAGGAACCCAAATCAATTCAGGACCAGATGTTTGATGGGTTGTGAGAAAAAACAGAAGAGAATATTCCCAATACACAACAATGTGAAAAAATAGAGAATAGTGGGAACCAGGAAAGAATACCGATATTTAAAAATATCTTTAAAAGGAAATATCCATTTTCTGAAGAAGACACAGTCTGTTGGGATAAGACTCTAAACATTGATGCACCAGTCACTAGAATTTCTAAAAAGACTGCACTAACATTTGAACATATGGGTCTACTCAGAGACTCCATGGATAAAAAAGCTGCAAAATTCATTAAAAGATGAACCACTAGATTGCTTTCTATCTGGCTTAATCATTTTGAATCTCATCTTTCATCAGAATTTCTGGCTTCTGTTCCAGTACTAAAACAAGTATCAAACTTTCTGGCGAATGACTCTGCAGACATGGTGTGTTAATCAGCAAGAAACGCAGCTATTGCTAATTCCACCCACAGATATCTTTGGCACCATGGGCCCTAGACACTATCTACTAAGACTACAGAATAGAATTTCAGTCTCTTCTCCCCAACACATACATGATAAATCATTGTCTACCTCAAATATCTTCCCAATAAGCTCTGGAGTAAGAGATTTCATCTTTAAACCTCAAAAGAGTCCTAACCCCAGTACCAATTGCGCAACAGGGCTTGGGATTCTACTCTCTAGTATTCATTGTAAGAAAACCAAATGGGTTATTCAGACTTATTATCAATTTAAAAAACCTTAACCGATTTGTTAACAATGCTCGTCCTAACTGGCTGGTGCTTAATGCCTTAGGACAAGCATTCTCGTCCTAGGGTTAACCGGCTGCCCCACACGCTCTGCCGCGATCAGCAGCAGGGAACCGGCTGATACTGACAGCCGGGCCCCTGCTGTATCTGACCGCAGCATACAGGGGGTTTGCGGCAACTTGTACATCCCAATCGGGTCCCCGTGCTGCGGTGACAGGGACCCGATGGTTGCTATGGCAGTCCCGATGCCTTGCACAGGCTTAGGGACTGCAAGCTATGGAAGCCTAAAAGATACAGCCCCAGGGCTGGGTCTCCTAGGCAACTGTCAGTGTCTTGCAGTGCAAGACACTGACAGTTTAATAGAGCACAATACAGATGTAATGTGCTGTATTGGAACAGGGATCAGACCCTGAAATGTTGAAGTCCCAATGTGGGACAAAAATAAAAAATAAAAGTGTTTATAACAATAAAAAAAATTAAAATTTCAATTAAAAAAAAGCCCTTTCCCCATAAAAAGTGACATAAAATTTAAAAAAAATTAAAAAAATATAAAAAACACACATATTAGGTATCACCGCATCCGTAACAACCTGCTCTATTAAAATGTCCCATGATCCACCCTGTCCGGTCAACACTTTAAAAAATAAAAACTGTGCTAAAAAAAGCAATTTTTGGTCAACCTTTTATCACAAAAAGTGTAATACCAAACGATCAAAAACTCATATGTACCCAAAAATAATACCAATCAAACCGCCATATGGCTTTCAGAAAATGGAGACATTGTTTCAAAAATACTTTTATTGTTTAAAACCAAAATATATTTTAAAAAGCAAACATATTAGTCATCGCCGCGTTCGTAACTACCTGTTCTATAACAATATCACATGAGGTAACCTGTCTGGTGAACACCGTAAAAAAAAAAAAAAAAAAAACTGTGCCAAAAAGGCATTTTTAGCACCTTGCATCCCAAAAAGTGTAATACCAAGCGATCAAAAAGCAG
The DNA here is from genome assembly GCF_905171765.1 of Bufo bufo. NCBI lineage: Eukaryota > Metazoa > Chordata > Amphibia > Anura > Bufonidae > Bufo > Bufo bufo. Next base: position 237,006,688 of record NC_053390.1, read on the forward strand.
TATGTACCCCAAAATGATACCAATCAAACCATCATCTCATGCCGCAAAAAATGAGACTGTACATAAGACAAACGGCTAAAAAAATAAAAAAGATATGGCCTTCAGAAAATGGAGACATAAAAACATAATTTTTTGTTTCAAAAATGCTTTTATTGTTTAAAACCACAATATATATAAAAAAAAAATAACATATTAGGTATCACCACATCCATAACAACCTGCTCTATAAAATATCACATGAGCTAACCCGTGTGGTGAACACCGTAAAAAAAAAAAAAACGTGCCAAAAAATACATTTGGTCACCATACATCACAAAAAGTGTAATACTAAACAATCAAAAAGTAGTATGTACCCTAAAATAGTACCAATCAAACCATCATCTCATCCCGCAAAAAATGAAACCCTAACTTAGACAATCGCCAAAAAAATTAAAAAGATGTGGCTTTCTGAAAATGGAGACATAAAAACATGATTGTTTTTCTTTCAAAAATTGTGTGCTCTGCAGTGTTCCCGTACAGCAGGTTATGACCACATTTGGGGTGTTTCTGTAAACTGTAGAATCAGGGTAATAAATATTGAGTTTTATTTGGCTGTTAATCCTTGATGTGTTACAGCAAAAAATGAATTAAAATGGAGAATCTGCCAAAAAAGTGAAATTTAAAGGGACACTGACAGGGCCAAAAAGCATATTTAGGTATATATATGACCGTACAGGTCTTATAAAGTGTATTAGAATCATGTAAGTATCCCCCCTGTCCACCTTATAACTACAGTAATGTGAAGTTTTATAACCTGCTGGAATCGGGTTCAATCTGCCCAAGGGGCGGTGTTTCACCTCAGCTTGCACCCAGCCATCCTCGCCACAACTGCCGTTTGAAGCACCGCCCAGCTCATCAATATTCACTTCGCTGGGCGGCTACTAGTGTCCCCGGCTATCTTCCACGCATGCGCCCGGCACCCTCACTGGCCGGGATCGCATCGCGCCTGCGCACAGTCTCATTCTCAGAGGCAGCCTCAGAATGGCTTGGATAAGTAAAAGCATTCCGAAGTTATCACCACATAAAGTGACACATGTCAAGTTTCCAAAAAACAGCCTGGTCCTTAAGGTGAAAAATGGTTAAACATAGCAAATTTAAGATGGAGACTAAAATCCACTATAAATTTACTAAAGGAAAATTGTTTTATGACCTCTATTTATTTATAAGATGCCTACTATCATGTTCCCATCCATCAGGATTCTCAGAACTATCTCAGAATAGCTGTATAGGAAGATGCTTCTTCTAAAATGTCATCTAGAACCGATCCGAATGATTGATCACCTTCGCAGGGGAATAGTACATAACCGATTACATATGCCACTTTCAATTCCAGGCGCTTCCATTCGGCCAGTCAAGTGCTCAAAGGATTTTCACCAAGATTATGGCAGAAGTATCCAGTCATCTGCATCAACAGGGTATATTGCTGATCCCTTACCTGGATGATTTTTTTATTGCAGCAGACTGAGAAACACTTCAGTCAAACATCCAAACTACCCATCACACATTAGAATCCTTAGGATGGATAATAAATCTGGAGAAATTGGAAATCTCCCAGCAGACAAAAGGTATTTCTAGGTGTTCAACTTGATTCTCACCTACTGTACTTTCTTCCTATAGACAAACAGGAAGCATTGACCAGAGCAGTCTTTTCCTTTCGGTACTTGTCGGTTGCATCAATGGTTACATCATGACCATTCTTGGACTATTGACCTGAACTATCCCAGCGGTCAGGTGGGCCCAAGCCCATACAAGACTACTGCAGAGGTTTCTGCTGGACAAATGGGATGGTCAAAAATCATCTTTGGACAAAAAGGTGAGAATTCCGCTTTTTGTGAAAACCTCCTTATGCTGGTGGCTGGTAAGGCAAAGTTTTTAGAAAGGGGTGTTCTGTCGCCAAAGATATCCCTTTATAATGTCCACAGATGCTAGTGAAAGGGGATGAGTCTGAGCCTTTACAGTAGCACATATAAACAAACAAGGAAGTGCAAGAAGCAAAAAATTGTCTATAGTGGCTTCAAAGATGTTTGAGTGGGCAGAAGATAATATACAGTCTTTATAGGCTGTCCATCTCTTAGATAACCAAGTTGTATTTTCATAGCAGCTGGAGTGCTGAGGGTTGCTGATCCCTGATATAGAATTATATGAATACGTACTCATACGGAGAGCACAGAAAACTTTGTTATACAGTAGCTGGATTGCTCTGGTCTCGGTTATGATTGACATATACAAATCCCTGCTATGTTATAGGGATCTTTGTGTCATACAGTGATGCTAATGAAGCATTTTCTTATGTACAGAACCCTGATGGTGTTTCATTTAATATTTTCTTAGATTGGCTCCATGTTTAGAGCCTTTATTAATTTTGCCTTTTAGATTGTGAGACTGTAGCTTTCAGTGCATTTATCTCATTTCACATAATCCATTGACAGTAACCTTTGGGAAAATATAACATTTACTTACTATTAATGAGCACTGCTGTATATTTACATGTCCAAAGAGAATTTATCAAATAATAAAAAGAGCTTTAAATTGCAATATATATAGCTTGTCAAGATAAAATACTACAAAAACTGTAAGGGCGCTCTGCTGAGGAGCCCTATCACATTATATAAGGGTACTATTATCATCAGTTTTCTAAAATAACCTATTCAAGGAAACATGCTTAGAATACAGAAGGAAAATGTATTAATAGCAAAATCATATATGTGAGCAACACAATCTCTTCTTATAATCAGCTTTGAGCCTGGTAGTCATAGAGACATGACTATAATTGGAAACTTAACATTTCTAGGCGCCAACCATACAGTCAGGTCCATAAATATTGGGACATCGACACAATTCTAACATTTTTGGATGTATACACCACCACAATGGATTTGAAATAAAACAAACAGTTTGCATATGTGTCTCCTACTTGTTAAGGGACCAAAAGTAATGGTACATAATAATAATCATAAATCAAACTTTCACTTTTTAATACCTGGTTGCAAATCCTTTGCAGTCAATTACAGCCTGAAGTCTGGAACGCATAGACATTACCAGACGCTGGGTTTCATCCCTGGTGATGCTCTGCCAGGCCTCTACTGCAACTGTCTTCAGTTCCTGCTTGTTCTTGGGGCATTTTCCCTTCAGTTTTGTCTTCAGCAAGTGAAATGCATGCTCAATCGGATTCAGGTCAGGTGATTGACTTGGCCATTGCATAACATTCTACTTATTTCCCTTAAAAAAACTCTTTAGTTGCTTTTGCAGTATGCTTTGGGTCATTGTCCATCTGTACTGTGAAGCGCCGTCCAATGAGTTCTGAAGCATTTGGCTGAATATGAGCAGATAATATTTCCCAAAACACTACAGAATTCATCCTGCTGCTTTTGTCAGCAGTCACATGATCAATAAATACAAGAGAACTAGTTCCATTGGCAGCCATACATGCCCACGCCATGACACTACCACCACCATGCTTCACTGATGAGGTGGTATGCTTAGGATCATGAGCAGTTCCTTTCCTTTTCCAAACTCTTCTCTTCCCATCACTCTGGTACAAGTTGACCTTGGTCTCATCTGTCCATAGGATGTTGTTCCAGAACTGTGAAGGCTTTTTTAGATGTCGTTTGGCAAACTCTAATCTGGCCTTCCTGTTTTTGATGCTCACCAATGGATTATATCTTGTGGTGAACCCTCTGTATTAACTCTGGTGAAGTCTTCTCTTGATTTTTGACTTTGACACACACACACCTACCTCCTGGAGAGTGTTCTTGATCTGGCCAACTGTTGTGAAGGGTGTTTTCTTCACCAGGGAAAGAATTCTTCGGTCATCCACCACAGTTGTTTTCCATGGTCTTCCGGGTCTTTTGGTGTTGCTGAGCTCACCGGTGCGTTCCTTCTTTTTAAGAATGTTCCAAACAGTTGTTTTGGCCATGCCTAATGTTTTTGCTATCTCTCTGATGGGTTTGTTTTGTTTTTCAGCCTAATGATGGCTTGCTTCACTGATAGTGGCAGCTCTTTGGATCTCATCTTGAGAGTTGACAGCAACAGATTTCAAATGCAAATAGCAGACTTGAAATGAACTCTGGACCTTTTATCTGCTAATTGTATTTGGGATAATGAGGGAAAAACACACCTGGCCATGGAACAGCTGAGAAGCCAATGGTCCCATTACTTTTGGTCCCTTAACAAGTGGGAGGCACAAATGCAAACTGTTATAATTTCTACACCGTTCACCTGATTTGGATGTAAATACCCTCAAATTAAAGCTGACAGTCTGCAGTTAAAGCACATCTTGTTCGTTTCATTTCAAATCCACTGTGGTGGTGTATAGAGCCAAAAATGTTAGAATTGTGTTGATGTCCCAATATTTATGGACCTGACTGTATATTTTTCACACCTCTGAAAGGGAATCTGTCAGCAGATTTGTACCTATGAAACTGGCTGATCTGTTATATGTGCTCATGGCAGCTGAAGGCATCTGTGTTGGTCCCATGTTCATATGTGCCCGGGACAAGTTGTATTTTGAATGGAACCATTTAATTTATCATGTTTTGTATTGCAAAATGGGAAAAAATTCTTTGTGGGGGTGAAATAAAAAAACTAATTCCACCAAGGTTTTTTGTGTTTTAACATTACAGTGTTCACTGTGCACTGAAAATGATATGACGTCCTTATTCTGCAGGTCAATATGATTATGACAATTCCAAATGTGTATAGTTTTTATTTTGTTTTACTACTTTTAAAAACATAAAAATATTTTTTTTTAAAAATCAAACATTTCTTTGCATCACCATTTTCTGACAGCAATAACTTTTTAAAATTTCCATCCACAGAGCTGTATGAATGCTTTTTGTTGTGGAACAAACTGTAGTTTTTACTGGTACCATTTTTGTGGTACATACAACTTTTTGATCACTGTTATTAAATTTTTTCGGGGAGACAAGGTAACAAAAAATGACAAATAGTGGTTTTCATTCTTTTCCATCATAGTGTACATTAAACAAGAAAATTATTTTAATATTTGATTGGTTCAGAAATTTTCTGACACGGTGATACCTAATATGTTTTTTTTATTGTTTATTTCTTTTTATATGTAAAATTAGGAAATTATTTCTTTAAACTTTTAATGGTTTTTTTGTAACACTTTTTGCATAAAACATTTCACCCCCTTAGGGGACTAGAACCTGGGATTGTTTGATCTCTTAGAAATCTATTGGGGTGAATGACATTCTGCCACTTGCTCTGCTGAGCTGTGCCTCATGCATAGCGCAGCAGTCAGATTACTATGACAGCCCTGGGATGCCACAGCAGGCCCCAGGCTGTTATGGTAACTGATATCGAAGATCTGTGTGGGCACCGATCAGAAGGCAGAGGGATGCAGCTTACCTCACAGATGCCGCGATCACTGTTGATTATGGCATCTGAGGGGTTAAATGACGAGGTTCAGCGTGATAGTCATTCCCAGTCATTGCAACCAGGTGCCTACTGTATTGTACAACCAGCACCCGTAGTGAATGGAGCGGGCTTACCGCAGCAACCTGCCCCATACATTCCCTCACACATTATCACTTACAAGTATAATAAAAAAAAGAGATACAAAAATTCAAATAACCCCCTTTCCCATTTTAAAAATAAACAATAAAATATAAAGATCATTAGCATCGTCGCATCCCAAAATGCCTGACCTAATCAAATATTAAACTATTTATCCCATACAGTGAATGGTGTAATGGAAAAAAAAATCTAAATCATCACTTCACCTTCCAAAAATTTAATAAAAGTGATCGAAAAGTCATATCACCCTAAATTAGTATTAATGAAAAATGTAGATCACCAAAATGTGAGCCCTAACACAGCACGTAGATGTAAATATAAAACGGTTATTTTCCAGCAGAATAAAAACTATAGAAATGTTGTATTACTGTAATCATACTAAGTTTAACTGCCTATGTAAAGTACGCTAAAAACACTTTATTAAATACTATAAAAATAGATCTCCACACAAAACGGCCAATATACAGTACAGACCAAAAGTTTGGACACACCTTCTCATTCAAAGAGTTTTCTTTATTTTCATGACTATGAAAATTGTAGATTCACACTGAAGGCATCAAAACTATGAATTAACACATGTGGAATTATATACATAACAAACAAGTGTGAAACAACTGAAAATATGTCATATTCTAGGTTCTTCAAAGTAGCCACCTTTTTCTTTGATTACTGCTTTGCACACTCTTGGCATTCTCTTGATGAGCTTCAAGAGGTAGTCCCCTGAAATGGTTTTCACTTCACAGGTGTGCCCTGTCAGGTTTAATAAGTGGGATTTCTTGCCTTATAAATGGGGTTGGGACCATCAGTTGCGTTGAGGAGAAGTCAGGTGGATACACAGCTGATAGTCCTACTGAATAGACTGTTAGAATTTGTATTATGGCAAGAAGAAAGCAGCTAAGTAAAGAAAAACGAGTGGCCATCATTACTTTAAGAAATGAAGGTCAGTCAGTCAGCCGAAAAATTGGGAAAACTTTGAAAGTAAGGGCTATTTGACCATGAAGGAGAGTGATGGGGTGCTGCGCCAGATGACCTGGCCTCCACAGTCACCGGACCTGAACCCAATCGAGATGGTTTGGGGTGAGCTGGACCGCAGAGTGAAGGCAAAAGGGCCAACAAGTGCTAAGCATCTCTGGGAACTCCTTCAAGACTGTTGGAAGACCATTTCAGGGGACTACCTCTTGAAGCTCATCAAGAGAATGCCAAGAGTGTGCAAAGCAGTAATCAAAGCAAAAGGTGGCTACTTTGAAGAACCTAGAATATGACATATTTTCAGTTGTTTCACACTTGTTTGTTATGTATATAATTCCACATGTGTTAATTCATAGTTTTGATGCCTTCATAGTCATGAAAATAAAGAAAACTCTTTGAATGAGAAGGTGTGTCCAAACTTTTGGTCTGTACTGTATGCCGGAGGCTCGTCGCTGCACGCACGACATCAGAGGCATGCAGCATCTCTAGTCAGTAAAATCTCTAGGTCCTTTGCAACTTGTATACCCACCACCAGGGTTGCAATACTTGGCGCCAGCAAAGGACTTAGTAACTTGCTCCTGATGAACCGACAAAAAGTTGGATAGGGAAACGCGTAGAGCAACTTACTGCAGTGACATATATGCAGACTGACTCTCGCTTTTACATCTAGAGCCTAATAGGGTTATCCTCTAAGGGTGGCGATCTGTGTAGGGTCTGTGGCCCAGTATGCACAGTGCTATCTAGATCATTTTTGGATCACTGTACTAACTCTTCAATTAGCTCATATACTCCTAAATATAAAGGAGGTTCTATGAAATTGTATACATTTGGGATCTATTATCCCGGTGCGGGATCCAACACTGCATGGCCCCAAGGGTCCACAGCCCTGCTATGTGGAGAGTGAATTATGCTCCTGCTGATCACTAGAGGAATTACACCAGTATTCAAATACTCCTAAATATAAAGGAGTTCTAGTGATAGGGTGTTTGTAGGAATCAGCATAATATAGCCTGATATATTCCAATTCACCCTATCAAGCCTATTTGTGTGGAGATATATTTTTATAGTATTTAATAAAGTGTTTTTAGCGTACTTTACATAGGCAGTTAAACATATTTTGGAGTAGTACGTCTACAATATCATAACATCTAAGTGAATTTGTAATCATACTAACCCCAAAATAAAGTTAACGTCAATTTTACCACATAGGAAAACAGTGGAAAAGAAACTCCAGTTCCAGCTTCCCACTACATTGAATGCAATATTTGATGGTGCCATTAGAAAGTACAACTTATCCTGCAAAAAAACAAGTTCTCATAGGGCTAAGTGAATGGAAAAATTAAAAAAGTTATAACTCCCAGAAGGCAGGATGTAAAAAGTAAAAATGAAAAAATTTAAAATCGATAGGAGGTTAAAAACTTCATTTGCTAATACCGATTTAGGGAATTCTGAGTTAAAAAGTAAGGGGTAGGTTTTCCATTCAGGATCTCTATGTTAGGACCTCTTATGAGCCAGAGCTCTGGAGGAACCAGTAGGTCAAAGCATTATACAGACAATGTAATGTCTTGTTTCTCCTGCAGTGGTGCTGTAGGGATCCTCACAGGCTGCAGCTGATCAATGCAAGCCCGGCAGCTGGACACTCTGAGGTTAGGCTTTACTCAGGCACCAAGGGCGAAGCTTAACGCTTATTGGCCCTTGTGCAAGAGCTCAGCTTGGGCACCTCTTCCCTCAGTGCTTTGTTGCCAGGGACAGGGAAGCACATAGCCTTCATGCTGCTGAGGCAAAAATTGAAACGGCACCTCCCTCCCCCCAATGCCAAATTATTGACCTAACTTGACAAGCATGCACTTTTTATAATACCGGTGTCTTTTTATGCGACACAAGGGTCTTTGGGCCCCCTCATTCTACTGTGCTTGGTAGCGACTGCTACCTCTGTACCCGCTATAGCTAACCAGGCACCCCTTCCAAGGACCCTTTCACACTTTTTGTAGGGAGGATTTCAGCTCCAAACTTCCTAGCTGTAAATAATTTTAACAGTAAATAGCACATTGCAAGCTACTCATTACCATCTTTTTCCTTCCAGAAACTCAATCTGTCAGTGTAGTCCCACCTTCTATGACTACCAGGTCTCTGTAACTATTCACAAGTTTCCTCACCCACAAACATAGAAACATAGAATGTGTCGGCAGATAAGAACCATTTGGCCCATCTAGTCTGCCCAATATACTGAGTACTATGAATAGCCCCTGGCCCTATCTTATATGAAGTATAGCCTTATGCCTATCCCATGCATGCTTAAACTCCTCCACTGTATTTGCATCTACCACTTCTGCAGGAAGGCTATTCCATGCATCCACTACTCTCTCAGTAAAGTAATACTTCCTGATATTAAGAATTTAATCTAAGGTTTATTGGAAAAGGGGGGGGGGGGGGGCACTTTTTATGTCAGCTAGTTTTTCTTCATGGACCAAAACTCTATTAAGTTGCCTGTCAGCACAATGCAGCCATCTCACCTTATTCACAGACTACAGACTGCTGTATAGTGGCCACATCCCTCCAATGGTTATTATACATATAAAACAATCTATTCAAATATTATGTATGATCACCAATATTCAAGATATTTTTCAATGTACAGTGGGGGAAATAATTATTTGACCCCTCACTGATTTTGTAAGTTTGTCCAATGACAAAGAAATGAAAAGTCTCAGAACAGTATCATTTCAATGGTAGGTTTATTGTAACAGTGGCAGATAGCACATCAAAAGGAAAATCGAAAAAATAACTTTAAATAAAAGATAGCAACTGATTTGCATTTCATTGAGTGAAATAAGTATTTGAACCCTCTAACAAAAAAAGACTTAATACTTGGTGGAAAAACCCTTGTTTGCAAGCACAGAGGTCAAACGTTTCTTGTAATTGATGACCAAGTTTGCGCACATTTTAGGAGGAATGTTGGTCCACTCCTCTTTGCAGATCATCTCTAAATCCCTAAGGTTTCGAGGCTGTCTCTGTGCAACTCTGAGCTTGAGCTCCCTCTATAGGTTTTCGATTGGATTAAGGTCCGGAGACTGACTAGGCCACTCCATGACCTTAATGTGCTTCTTCTTGAGCCACTCCTTTGTTGCCTTTGCTGTATGTTTTGGGTCATTGTCGTGCTGGAACACCCATCCACGACCGATATTCAGTTTCCTGGCAGAGGGAAGGAGGTTGTCGCTCAGGATTTCACGATACATGGCTCCGTCCATTTTCCCGTTTATGCGAATAAGTTGTCCTGTGCCCTTAGCAGAAAAACACCCCCAAAGCAAAATGTTTCCACCCCCATGCTTGACGGTGGGGACGGTGTTTTGGGGGTCATAGGCAGCATTTTTCTTCCTCCAAACACAGCGAGTTGAGTTAATGCCAAAGAGCTCTATTTTGGTCTCATCAGACCACAGCACCTTCTCCCAGTCACTCTCTGAATCATTCAGGTGTTCATTGGCAAAATTCAGACGGGCCTACACATGTGCCTTCCTGAGCAGGGGGACCTTGCGAGCCCTGCAGGATTTTAATCCATTGCGGTGTAATGTGTTTCCAATGGTTTTCTTGGTGACGGTGGTCCCTGCTAATTTGAGGTCATTAACTAACTCCTCCCGTGTAGTTCTAGGATGCTTTTTCACCTTTCTCAGAACCATTGACACCCCACGAGGTGAGATCTTGCGTGGAGCCCCAGAGCGAGGTCGATTGATGGTCATTTTGTGCTCCTTCCATTTTCGAACAATCGCACCAACAGTTGTCACCTTCTCTCCCAGCTTCTTGCTAATGGTTTTGTAGCCCATTCCAGCCTTGTGCAGGTCTACAATTTTGTCTCTGACATCCTTGGACAGCTCTTTGGTCTTTCCCATGTTGGAGAGTTTGGAGTCTGCTTGATTGATTGATTCTGTGGACAGGTGTCTTTTATACAGGTGACTAGTTAAGACAGGTGTCCTTAATGAGGGTGACTAATTGAGTAGAAGTGTCTAACCACTCTGTGGGAGCCAGAACTCTTAATGGTTGGTAGGGGTTCAAATACTTATTTCACTCAATGAAATGCAAATCAGTTGCTATCTTTTATTTAAAGTTATTTTTTCGATTTTCCTTTTGATGTGCTATCTGCCACTGTTACAATAAACCTACCATTGAAATGATACTGTTCTGAGACTTTTCATTTCTTTGTCATTGGACAAACTTACAAAATCAGTGAGGGGTCAAATAATTATTTCCCCCACTGTATAGTGATTGCAGTGGAATATGGGTTTTAATGCGATATATTTCCTAGAATAGTCAGGCAAATATTGTGCCAACAAAATAGATATATGTGAATAAGTAGGTGAATAGATATATTACAGTGATAGGTGCAGGAATATATGAACCTGCAAAGAAAAATGTTTATAAAGCCCTTCACAATAGGACCTTCTGGGTTTGGTATATAAGAGAATATAAAAATTATAAAAATTACTACAAGTGCATAAATCTAGCCACAGTGGGGTGAGCACCACAATAAACAATACACATTGCGTTATAGTTCAGCGGGTCAGCGATGATTCCGCTGCACTATAAAGAACAATTGGAAATTATATCTCTTCCAGCGATACTATGGACATAATAGTTGAAAACCAAAATAATATATAAAAATATGATATAAGACTATAAGAAAATATAAATATATGGTATAAAATATAAAAACCACAATATGTTAAATTTCATCAAGCAAATCGGTAGTAGTCTCACTGCACTATATTGGACACTCGTATCTTATCCAGCAATGATCAAAAGTTGTATTCCATCCAGTATCCATGGAAGACCAGGATCATCAGGCCTGCATATTCGAGATTTATATGCTGACTATTTTAACAGCCCAGAGGGCGTATTGTCATGGCAGTTAGAAGCAATTCATGGCAGGCACTAAATGAATATTGACTCTGAACAATATTGATCAGTTAGTTTAGTTTAGTTCGTTTCCAAGTTGTTATTGTTAGAGTAGGGACTCGCAAGAGAATGAGGACCCTTGACGCGGGCTTGTGGGCTGGGGTATCTTTCAATGGCAAAATCAAATTTAATTCTCAACTGAAATTTTTTTATTTCAAAATCTAAATTAAAAAATAAAATTTTGTCTGCATATTAAAAAATAAAATTGGATTTTGCCATTAGATACCCTCTAATACCTCATTACTATCAACCATTGCCATGAAATGATTATAATAAAAATCAGTACTTCAGCTCATGTATGAGATGGGGGCATATCATCATGATATGGTCCCAGTATGTGATAGGTATTGGTGTCACCCGGTCGATACATACCTATCATACACTGAGACCATATCCGGGTACTATGTCACCTATGAGGTTGATGTAATAGGAAGCTAAGGGTACTTTCACACTTGCGTTTTTCTTTTCCGGCATAGAGTTCCGTCACAGGGGCTCTATACCGGAAAAGAACTGATCAATTTTATCCCCATGCATTCCGAATGGAGAGTATTCCGTTCAGGATGCATCAGGATGTCTTCAGTTCAGTCGTTTTGACTGATCAGGCAAAAGAGAAAACCTCAGCATGCTACGGTTTTCTCTCCGGCGAAAAAAACTGAAGAATGTATTAGCGCCGGATCCGGCATTCAGAATACCGGAATGACGGATCCGTCGTTCCGGCCTGCGCATGCGTAGATCGGTAAAAATGTGAAAAAATGTACAAGACGGATCCGTCGGTCCGCATGACAAGTGGAGAGACGGATCCGTCCTTGCAATGCATTTGTGGGACGGATCCGCATCCGGATCCGTCTCGCAAATGCTTTCAGTCAGCGGCAGATCGGCGGATCCGGCGGGCAGTTCCGTCGTCGGAACTGCCCTCCGGATCACACTGCCGCAAGTGTGAAAGTACCCTAAAATATACCATTTGGATGTACAGAGATAGGTTTCTCTATATTCATTCTGCAGGACCTGCGGTGACATCACCGTGCTTACCACACTGAACGGGGTATCACACTCTTTCACACAGCGGATTACTCGCATGGCATCCACTTGTGCGAAAGAGCCTTAATAGAGGCTCCTAACTGTACTCCAAAAATGAGAGGTTTCCCATCCCTTTAAAAAAAATACATTGCACAAATACGTTAGAACCAAAATAAACTTTATGTCTGAAGATAGGCATATATAAAACAAAAAAAAATTTTTACAACTCAAATAATTCCCTAGTAAATTGGCCTGCAAGCCTTGTGGAGGTGTCCCGTCCCTCTTCATGTTCACGTCGGTGTATCTGACCAGTATAAGAGCTGCTGGCTGCTGGCCAATCATGGCTGTACAGTGGTGGGGAAGTAACAGGGCATCTGGACAGAGATGGACGAGGCCCAGGGGTGCTTACTGGAACCCATGGTGTTCCAATTACTCTCCATTTGTATTGTTCTATTATATGTACCAATTCTGCGGGGTCTTGGGGCCATGAGAAGATATCAAGGATCGTGTTCATGGTAGACATGAACACGGGCCGACGCACTTCTGGCACACGAGAGAGGAATGGACCCAGAGATCGGAGCATTAATTCCTCAGGGCTCTCTGATTGATTTCTATTTAGATAGTTTAGTACTCGACTATCTATGACAGCACGATTATCTGTTGGTGCTTGCACAGGAGGATTCCGGCTCCGGCGTCTTGGTGCTGGATGGATCTCTGCTGGTGTTTTCTCTGGACCACTTGATGTCTGAATTTGCTGTGACATCTCTGGTGGGTTTGTTGTGGCATCATCCGGTGATTTCTGTGTCTCTATTTGGGTCTCATCCGAATCTATCGACCCAGTCTGCTCCTCCAGATTATCAACAGTGCTGAAATAAAAATAAAAAAATTTACAGTTTTTGTCTTAATTTTCTATACACCTTTTTTTTGTTTTACCACCAATTGGTTTTTGCAGGTGCACACAGAGAGGGCTCCGAGTGTTGCCTCTGTCAACCGTGCCATAGCTTCGCCCCAGTGTAATAATTGTATGTCACTTGACAGTAAAAATAAAAATGTAATAATATATATTTACTTACGGTCGCAACTCCATGATATCTCTTAAGAACCGCAGCTGCTTGGTGTAAATGTAGGGACGTTTCTTTGCACCCCCGTGACCGCTACGTGAAGTTTCCGACAGCTCCCTTCTAAATTGATCACGGGTGCTGTTCCACCTTGTCTTTGCTATTTTTACTGTAAAAAAAAATATATATATATATTTACATTCTATTTATGCAGTGCATTAGGGGGTGTCACATTCTTTGGGGTGCATTTGATGTTGTCATATACTTTGGGGTGCATTTGATGTTGTCATATACTTTGCGGTGCACTGGGGGGCGTCACATACTTTGCGGTACATTGGCGGGCGTATCATACTTTGGGGGGCATGTACTTTGGGGTGCACTTGGTGTTGTCACATACTTTGGGGTTTACTTGGTGCTGTAACATACTTTAGGGTCCACTTGGTGTTGTCACATACTTTGGGGTGCACTTAGTGTTGTCACATACTTTGGGGTGCACATGGTAAAATTACAGGTCTACACATACCCATGTTCCTTCGCTGGACCTTGCTTGCTTTCTCCCACTCCTCAGGATGCAGCTCCTTTGTTAGTTCCTCCCATGCCGCATCTTTTCTGACACGGTCATGGTATAGCTCTGACCTGGTGTCCCATAATAGGGGCCGTTCTTGTACAAGAATGATGAGCTTCTCCACATTGATGATGGCCATGATTCTCTTGCAGACTCCTTTCTCTACTTCCTGTTCCTAGGTGCAGCCACATGTGACTGAAATGGGGTTTCCTAGAATGTTTTCAGTCCAGGGGTCCGTAAAAAACGGATGACATATGGATGCATTTTCTGTGTGCTATCAGTTTTTTGCGGTCCCAAAGACTTTCTATGGGGCCACGGACCGCGATTTGCGGCCAAGTATAGGACATGTTCTAAAAAAAAAGGAACGGACACACGGAACGGACAGCACATAGATGAGAATAAAAGGCATTCCGCAATTTTCGCGGACCCATAGAAATGAATGGGTCCGTGCATTGTCCGCCAAAATTGCGGAACGGACGTGGAACGGACACGGAAGAAAAACACGTTCATGTGAATGCTCCCTTATTCACATATATCTATTTTGTTGGCACAATATTTGCCTGACTATTCTAGGAAATATATCACATTAAAACCCATATTCCACTGCAATCACTATACATTGAAAAATATCTTGAATATTGGTGATCATACATAATATTTGAATAGATTGTTTTATATGTATAATAAACACTGAATACTATACACAAAGAAATCTCTGTGTGTGTATGTATATACAAATATATACTTCCATATGAGGTGTGCACAACCAATCTACATTTTAGATCTATTTCTTACTTTATAGACGGGGTGTGTCAGTTGGAGCACCCTCCCCATATATAACAACGAGGTGAGCCGTCACAACCCAATATACCACTAATGGTGCCTGCTGAGACGTTTAATCACTTTATTTGCTCTGCTCTATTGTTGAAATAACTCGTTGTCTAGACTCCAAAAATGCTAATGCATATAATAAGGGTGGCATCTGACAGTGAATATTATAGGGATTAATATGTATACTTGACATAGATCAGTGGGAACCATAGACCAGCAGCACTGGAGAAATGTCTTATAAGATAGGAAAAGCTTTATTTCCAGAAATGCAGGCATCACTATGAGAGGTACTACTACTGCAGTCTGCTGAAATCTTCTCTTTAGAAATATAGGCCTATTTACTGTTCCTTCTTGCGATCACCGATACAACCATCCATTACCGATACAACCATCCATCCTACATATACAATTTTTCATCATTGCAAATAACATGAATTTTGGGGACATGTTGGCTTGGCATGTTTCTATGCTATTCAGCAAACCCTTTTATACAGGTCATTGGCAAAATCTTTGTTTTCAATGAATTCTAGATTTCTAATTCTCACGTCCATCCCAAGTGAAAATGCGTTATATTAATAAGAGTGACTATACTCGATTTGGTTTGCAACTCAATGTGTTATTTTAATTAGGAACACAGTGGAGAAACCACATTACTTCTGGCTTGTGTTTTTTTTGTTATTCCTTGTTCTGGGCTCTGTCAGTGATATGTGGTACAGCTAACACGAGCCTCATTAAAGTTGAGCTATGACATTTATCAGCATGGAAAATTTCTGAGAGGCTTCATGTAGTCTGCCAGGATCACTAAATCCAGTTTGTTGTGGCAGGTTTGTCAGTCTACATTGTAGCCTTATAATGAAGAACATGGACTCCTCAGAGAAGAACGTGAAACATTCTTCACATACAAGCTCCTCGATGATTTTGCTGCAAAGTAATGTAGAGCTACAGAATCAGCATTGCTAAATGGCTAAGCATATGTTGGCTGTCTTGGTAAATCAGCAGAAAGACCGCGCGGTACTTGTGGAAAACACTTTTCTGCTGTATGAATTCAAAGTGTCCTAAAAATGTCCTCAGCCTGATGCTTTTTCTGTTACTTAGCCTGGAATGTGTTTTCTGTTTCCTTCTTACAATTTATCAATGAAAAATCCATCTTCAGAGATCTGCCCAAATAGTAAGAGGACGGAAAATAGGAGCACTTAAAAATGAAATATCATCGCATTCTACAAATACTATTAGCAAAACTGACTGCATTTAACCCTGATATCTCATTGCTCTGTGCTGGAGGACTGATTTAAAGGGAATGCGTGCTCAAAACGTACTTATTGTTTAAATCAATTTTTATGTTAAAGAGGACCTTTCATCAGTTTTGACATAGGCTAATTATGGTATTACCTTGTAGGGCGGCCCCCACTGATGCCATGGGCGTATATTTTTTTTTTAAAAAAAACCCTGTTCGTCCGCTGTGGTCCCCTGATGATTTGGTGCGCTGTACTATAATGAGCATTAAACTCGCAACGGGGAGGAGACGCAGTCTTCTGCTGTGGGCGTCTCCTTCTCCCTGGCTGTGAGCGGTCTGCTCTGATTGGATCGCGCTCACAGCCAGGGAGAAGGAGACGCCCACAGCAGAAGACTGCGTCTCCTCCCCGTTGTGAGTTTAATGCTCATTATAATACAGCGCGCCAAATCATCAGGGGGCCACAGTGGACGAACGGTGGGGTTTGAAAAAAGAAATACACCCATGGCATCAGTGGGGGCCATCCTACAAGGTAATACCATAATTAGCCTATGTCAAAACTGATGAAAGGTCCTCTTTAAACATAGTTTCAGAATTTATGGTGATTTCTGTTTCAGTTTTTAAAGTCAATATCTCTATAGGGGGGGGGGGAAATAAACATAAAATCATGCAGTTTTCACACTGGCCACTAAGCCTAAATTTATGTTGAAACTTCCTGTTCTGTACAGATAACTTTTCAGTGACCAATTCAGGAAGTACTACAGTGACAGGTATGATAGATAGATATTAGATAGATAGATAGATAGATAGATAGATAGATAGATACAGAGATAGATAATAGCAGCAAGGTAATATTTTAAGAAATCTCACCTATGCACTGTGAAAAAAGCTGCAGTGTAAATAGACCTGCAATGCGCATTTTACATCTGCATTATGCCAATTTATGCTGTGGATTTCCAACGTGGAGCTTACTCTTTACAATGTAGAAAATGAAATCTGTGGCAAAGCAGCAGAAGAAATTCTGCTGTGGAAAAGGCCCTTGTACATTGACCAATAATTAGAGATGAGCGAAGTTTTTAAAAATTGGATTCGGCAACTTCACTGAAGTTCACCAAGAAATTTGATCAGTTACGAATTAATTTGACACCAATCGCTATAAATCAGGTACGGTCACACTAAGCGGGAGGGTTGCGGCCATATTACAGTAAAGAACCATGTTGCCAATTAGCCCACAGCTGCCTTTCATTCAATAATGAAAACCACACTGTATAGTCCTTCTTCATTGTTAATGACCGCGCGGCACCTTCAAACAGGGGTTGTTGCTGGTATGGGGTTTGGCTGGTTAGGTGAGGGGACAATACGCATATTATTGCTGTTCTTGCTTGCAGTCTCCTGCAGGTTAGTTAACAGTAAACACAGAATATTAATCAGCTCTGGCATACCCACTTCTCCAACCCCAGCGCTCTCCTACCTTACAGGTGGGAGCCCTTCTTCTGCCATCTGCTTTTCCTCCTTTTCCACATCATCTAATATCGATGAGAATATGTCATCAGGGACATCCACCTCCTCCTCTCTCTGCATCTTGCTGACTTTTCTATGACATAGAGAAATGGTGGTCAAGACCTGGCCCCACTAAGGGGTGTAGACTGGATGGTATTGGTTGGCATGCTGGCAGTGGAAAAAGGCTTTCATCTTATCGGTATTGAATTGAATATCTTAGTTTACGGCTGATGTAGGTGCAGTCGTCGGGCGCACTACTTGCGGTCCCTAAAGTACATATTTGTCGTGACGCCAGTTGCAGTGAAGCAACAAGGGCACAGGGCCCCTCTTAGTGATACTGTGGTAGATGGTACCCAGGTATAGGAATGCCAGAGTGGTGTAGGGTGGCCTAAATTTCCCTTAATGTTGGTGCACATGTCACGGTGCTCCTACCTGGATATGCTGGACCCCAGGCGTTGCCTTTCAAAAGTAGAAAAAAGGGCAGTTGATGAAGAGGATGGAGAAATAAATTCAGTCCAGACCTTGCGGTGAAGTTGATAACAGCTTTACTTGAATAAACGTTCATCAGAAACAGTCTTCAAACTTTGTCTTGGTTCCAGCAGGCTTTGGCATTAACTGTGGCAGGCAAACTCCTCTCTGCTACATCAGTCACTCTCTGACTCTATGTGCATCAAGCAACCAATGAGAAGAGGAGTAAGCACACCTATATGTACCACCTAATCAAGGCGGTCTGTTTGATAGGAAGGGCAAAAGTGCACAGGAATGCTACTCCCAAGATAAAATAGGAGTGCATTCAAACTTGAAGGTGCCACTCCCTCAAGCATATACTACATAATTAGCAAAAAATCACAGAAAAAACTAAGATAAAAACATCCTGCACGGTATGATAAAAAAATATGCGGATGTTCCTGGCCACCTTCACCTTGGCGCTGGGTAGGTGGGCACAGATGTGTTTTGATCAAAATATATTAACCATAGGAGACAGTAGCAAGGTGCAAAGGTGGTAATGCACCTCTGGGGCGTTACATAGGAATAAGTAAATGTAGGAATAAATAAACAAAACTGATACAGAATAAGTCTCCCTGCACTCTCCTCTCCAATATTCTTCTATTAATCTTTTTCAGAAACACTCTCCCTAGCGCATGAGCGCTTACCAAGTCTCTCCCTATGCTCAGCTCATAGGACAATGGCGGAGACCGCCTGGGATGACGGTTTTATAGGGCTGTGACATCACAGGAGATAGCTATCTGTGGATTGGCTGGCTGCATGGTATTATGGGTGATCTTACGTTCATCGGCTTGTCTCTTCTACACTTAGTTTCACTTTGTAACATGTGCAGCTGAAGCCAAGAAAATTGGGATTTATTTCAAAATGAGTAATAAACGAGTAATAGAACCTTTATGCAGGTCTGTGTAAATGTCTGGTCTTACCAGGTCCTCCAAGTCAGACTCTTTCTTGGTAATGATTGATGAAGTTTCCACAGAATAGATAGCCCTTTCCTAGCTTCAACACTGTTAGGCCTCATGCACACGAACGTTGTGTGCATCCGTGGCCGTTGTTCCGTTTTCCGTTTTTTTTCGCGGACCCATTGACTTTCAATGGGTCCGTGGAAAAATCGGAAAATGCACCGTTTGGCAGCCGCATCTGTGAGCCGTGTTTCCTGTCCTATTTTTTTCACGGCCAACGGTTCACGGACCCATTCAAGTCAATGGGTCCGTGAAAGAACACGGATGCACACAAGATTGGCATCCGTGGCCGTAGGTTAGTTTTTATACAGACGGATCCGAAGATCCGTCTGCATAAAAGCTTTTTCAGAGATGAGTTTTCACTTCGTGAAAACTCAAATCCGACAGTATATTCTAACATAGAGGCGTTCCCATGGTGATGGGGACGCTTCAAGTTAAGGCCTCATGCACACGACCGTATTTTTTTGCGGTCCGCAAAACGGGGTTCCGTTTTCCCGTGATCCGTGACCGTTTTTTCGTCCGTGGGTCTTCCTTGATTTTTGGAGGATCCACGGACATGAAAAAAAAGTCGTTTTGGTGTCCGCCTGGCCGTGCGGAGGCAAACGGATCCGTCCAGAATTACAATGCAAGTCAATGGGGACGGATCCGTTTGACGTTGACACAATATGGTGCAATTTCAAACGGATCCGTCCCCATTGACTTTCAATGTAAAGTCTGGAGTCCCTTTTATACCATCAGATCGGAGTTTTCTCCAATCCGATGGTATATTTTAACTTGAAGCGTCCCCATCACCATGGGAACGCCTCTATGTTAGAATATACTGTCGGATATGAGTTAGATCGTGAAACCTCATTTCCGACAGTATATTCTAACACAGAGGCGTTCCCATGGTGATGGGGACGCTTCTAGTTAGAATATACTACAAACTGTGTACATGACTGCCCCCTGCTGCCTAGCAGCATCCGATCTCTTACAGGGGGCCGTGATCAGCACAATTAACCCCTCAGGTGCCGCACCTGAAGGGGTTAATTGTACTAACATATCCCCCTGTAAGAGATCAGGGCTGCCAGGCAGCAGGGGGCAGACCCCCCCCTCCCCAGTTTGAATATCATTGGTGGCCAGTGCGGCCCCCCCCCTCCCTTCCTCCCTCTATTGTAATAATTCGTTGGTGGCACAGTGTGCCCCCCCCCCCCTTCCTCCCTCTATTGTAATAATTTGTGGGTGGCACAGTGTGCGCCCCCCCCCTTCCTCCCTCTATTGTAATAATTCGTTGGTGGCACAGTGTGCGCCCCCCCCCTTCCTCCCTCTATTGTAATAAATCGTTGGTGGCACAGTGTGCGCCCCCCATTGGCCCCCCCTCCCTCTATAGCATTAACAACATTGGTGGCCAGTGTGCGGCCTCCCATCTCCCCCCCGATCATTGGTGGCAGCGGGTTACTAGCAATAGTACAATAGTAAAAGATTCATACTTACCTGGGAGCTGCGATGTTCGTGTCCGGCCGGGAGCTCCTCCTACTAGTAAGTGACAGTTCATTTAGCAATGCGCCGCACAGACCCTGTCACTTACCAGTAGGTGGAGCTCCCGGCCGGACACGAACATCGCAGCAGCAGCCAGCAGCAGGTAAGTATGGATCTTCTACTATTGTACTATTGCTAAGTAACCATGGCAACCAGGACTGTAGTAGCGTCCCGGTTGCCATGGTTACTGATCGGAGCCCCAGCGATTAAACTGGGACTCCGATCGGAACTCCGCTGCCACCAATGATGGGGGGGGGGGGGGGAGATAGGAGGCCGCACACTGGCCACCAATGTTGTTAATGCTATAGAGGGAGGGGGGGCCGATGGGGGGCGCACACTGTGCCACCAACGAATTATTACAATAGAGGGAGGGAGGGGGGGGGGCGCACACTGTGCCACCAACGAATTATTACAATAGAGGGAGGGGGGGGGGCCGCACTGGCCACCAATGATATTCAAACTGGGGAGGGGGGGAGGGTCTGCCCCCTGCTGCCTGGCAGCCCTGATCTCTTACAGGGGGCCGTGATCGTGCGGCACCTGAAGGGGTTAATTGTGCTGATCACGGCCCCCTGTAAGAGATCGGGTGCTGCCAGGCAGCAGGGGGCAGTCTTGTACACAGTTTGTAGTGTATTCTAACTAGAAGCGTCCCCATCACCATGGCAACGCTTCTGTGTTAGAATATACTGTCGGTTCTGAGTTTTCACGAAGTGAAAACTCAGCTTTGAAAAAGCTTTTATGCAGACGGATCTTCGGATCCGTCTGTATAAAAACTAACCTACGGCCACGGATCACGGACACGGATGCCAATCTTGTGTGCATCCGTGTTCTTTCACGGACCCATTGACTTGAATGGGTCCGTGAACCGTTGGCCGTGAAAAAAATAGGACAGGTCATATTTTTTTCACGGCCAGGAAACACGGCTCACGGATGCGGCTGCCAAACGGTGCATTCTCCGTTTTTTCCACGGACCCATTGAAAGTCAATGGGTCCGCGAAAAAAAACGGAAAACGGCACAACGGCCACGGATGCACACAACGGTCGTGTGCATGAGGCCTAAAATATACCATCGGATTGGAGAAAACTCCGATCCGATGGTATATTAACTCCTGACTTTACATTGAAAGTCAATGGGGGACGGATCCGTTTGAAATTGCACCATATTGTGTCAACGTCAAAAGGATCCGTCCCCATTGACTTGCATTGTAATTCAGGACGGATCCGTTTGGCTCCGCACGGCCAGGCGGACACCAAAACCACTTTTTTTTCATGTCCGTGGATCCTCCAAAAATCAAGGAAGACCCACGGACGAAAAAACGGTCACGGATCACGGAAAAACGGAACCCCGTTTTGCGGACCGCAAAAAAATACTGTCGTGTGCATGAGGCCTTAGGCTACATGCACACGATCGTTGTGTGTTTTGCGGTCCGCAAAACACGGATGGCGTCCATGTGCGTTCTGCAATTTGCGTAATGGCACGGACAGCAATTAATATAACTGCCTATTCTTGTCCGCAAAACGGACAAGAATAGGACAGGTTATATTTTTTTGGCGGACCATTGAAACGGAGCAACGGATGCGGACAGCACACGGCGTGCTGTCCACATCTTTTACGGCCTCATTGAAGTAAATGAGTTCGCATCCAAGCCGCAAAAACTGTGGCTCGGATGCGGACCAAAACAACAGTCGTGTGCATGAGGCCTTAGTCTTAGAAAATAATTATTAGTGACCACATTTTTCACAGGCATGCACATGAGAAACAAATCATGCGTGCTGTCAGGCTAGAATTTGTAGTTTGTAAGTAGAATTAGACTGATAAGACCAATCTGCTACCATCAACAAGCTTAGTATGTATATTGAAAATTGGAATGGCACAGAAGCAGAAAAGTACATTTGGTGTATACTAAAATCACATGAAGACATTATTTATATTAAAGGGGTTTTCCAGGATTTTTATATCCTCAGGATAGGCCACCAATATCTACCCACCGGGGATCAGACATCCCTACCGAGCAGCGCTGCAATAACCATCCCCATCCCCTACACAAAGGACGGAGCCGTGTAGTTCCTGTAGTGCCTATTTCTGGCAACAAAGCTACTCAGGAGCAGTGGATTGAGTTGTTGGACTGATCTGATATTGATCAAACCCCTTTAAAGGACTTAGGAACCTCTTACATCACATGAGGCATGCCCAAAAGCCTTAGTAAATTTCCAATAATGGGTGTTATTATCTGGCCATGTGTTGGTGTATCAGGGTTTACATGCAGTTCCTGAGAGCAGATTACAGAGATGATGAGATGCTTTCTCACATTATCTGCAGTGTGTCAGCTTTCTCTGGTTTACACTTCTTAGCATAATCTCATTACTTGTCAGAGCGTCTTCATGCACTGATTTCCCTCCAATCAGGCAGACATGCAGGAATAATTATCAGGCTGATGGTCCTGCTCGACATTTACCCAAATTCATTCCGTTGAGGCAAAATAAAGCCTTTCTATTTCCCTTTAGGGGGTGATAGAGTCAGGAAACACTTTGAGGAAGGTCAAATCATTTAGGCAGGTCAGATTGGCTCTGATTATGATATTGGCGTTTGGATTACATTGAAAACTGAGCCATTCCAAAATTGGGAGCCCCATCCTGCTAAATAAAATGACTGACACTGGATTAAATGTCTAATGTATTTTATGAGTGGTCTTTAAAGTCACCTCCGTGCTGATCTGATTGCTTGAAGTTACAGGCTCAGTACCTGAGGCTGCATCTGCACCACACATGCAGTATCTGCCCTTATTCAAGCCTGTTTGGTTGCAGCTATTGATGTAGATGTGGTCAGAATTCACACAGGGTGACAGTAACCTGGCGCCTTTTAGAATCTTGAATATGTATTTCAAATGGTATTGTATTTGCAGCCAATATGTCCTATACTCCATGTTAAAAGCTTGGTGTAAGCGACAGAGATCTAGACAGAGCCTGTGCACTGTCTACAGTGCTTCCATATAATTAAAAGGGTTCTCTGACACCAGGAATCCATGGGTGCCAAGTCTCAGGTGACCCTTTAAATAAGAACATTAAACTATACTCGGGGGAGATTTGCTGCAAACTTTTAGTAAAGAATCAACACCAAACAACCCCCTTCCCTTCTCATCTCTGTTCTCTTTGGATCTTCTAGGACTTCATTGGGAATGTGACTCTGTTCTAGAAGATTCTGGAGGAAAGCTTGAGTTCTCAGCAATCCAGCTCATTGTTGGAGTAGTTAAGCTATTTCACACTTGCGGCAGAGTGATCCGGCAAAATGTATGCCAACTGATGGCATTAGTAAGACTGATCAGGATCCTGATCAGTCTTAAAAATGCCTGATCAGTAAAAAAAAATGCATTGAAATGCCGGATCCGTCTTTCCGGTGTCATCAGGCAAAACGGATCCGGCATTTATTTTTTTCACCTTTTTTTCGGTCTGCGCATGCGCGGACCAGAAGGACGGATCCAGCATTCCGGTATTTTGGCATCCGCCATTCCGGCACTAATACATTCCTATGGAAAAAAAATGCCGGATCCGTCTTTCAGGCAAGTCTTCAGTTTTTTTCGCCGGAGATAAAACCGTAGCATGCTACGGTTTTCTCCTTTGCCTGATCAGTCAAAATGACTGAACGGAAGACATCCTGAACAGATTTCTCTCCATTCAGAATGCATGTGGATATATATACCTGATCAGTTCTTTTCCGGCATTCAGCCCTTTTGACGGAACTCAGTGCCGGAAAAGAAAACCGCTAGTGTGAAAGTACCCTCACTTGGTGGGATCTTCGATGGTATTTGATACCTTAGCAGCACAGTTGCAGGTTGTCTGCATCAGGTGAAGAGACCAGAGCAGCTCCCCACCCTCTCTTACGTTTTTTAAGTTGAAGGGGAAAATGTATCATCTCCTCTATGCTTTGTGACTTTTTAAAAAACACTGCGACTATATTTTGCAGCCACTGGTGTTTTTATGCCACCCTCACCAGTTCCTGAAAAGGGAGGGGCTGGCACATTTAACATACATTTACCCCAGAAACCACATAAATTACAAATGAAATCTACAACAGGTACGACCTGGAGCACAGGCTGCCAGAAGAGGACTTTCCTTTAGGCCTCATGCACACGACCGTTGTGTGTATCCGCGGCCGTTGTTCCGTTTTCCGTTTTTTTTCACGGACCCATTGACTTTCAATGGGTCCGTGGAAAAATCGGAAAATGCACCGTTTGGCTTCCATGTCCGTGATCCGTTTTTCCAGTCCGTGAAAAAAATAGGACCTGTCCTATTTTTTTCACGGACAATGGTTCACGGACCCATTCAAGTCAATGGGTCCGTGAAAAATCACGGATGCACACAAGATAGTCATCCACGTCCGTGATCCGTGTCCGTGATCCGTGTCCGTTTTTCAATGGAAACTTGACTTAGTTTTTTTTTCACTTTTCATGTCCGTGGATCCTCCAAAAATCAAGGAAGACCCACGCAAGATAAAACGGTCACGGATCACGGAACAACGGAAATCCGTTTTGCGGACCGCAAAAAAAAAACGGTCGTGTGCATGAGGCCTTATGATGAGGTCTTGATAAATCAGGGCTGCACGGTTTATCTGAGGGTTTTGTCACCCCAGCTTTTCTGGGTGGACGTGGTGACATGGTGTAAAACTGAATTGAGGATTAATAGCTGGTTACAGCTGCTTAAGTATAGGACTAAGTAGTTGATCTGTGAACTTTGATTAATAATATTTCAGAGGATTCCTTGGTATGATTATTTGTATTATATAACCCAAAATGAATTCTACATGCATTTGAGTCCACATTTGGTGTTTGTGTCTCTACTTAATTAGCAGTTTTAGGTTACATCTTATATGGCACATATTGCCCCAAGATATGGCACAATTCAAGGTGGAAAATCTATGAGCAGATCAAACACATCACAGATTTGTTGGACAAATTTGCACATGATTTTAAAATTCCCAGTGCATCCGTAACTCATGTGGATTTTGCTGAAGATTTGCCATAGAACCTAAAGGGAAATTTCCCGATGCCCAGGCGGTCACCTGAGCCCTGCTCACAGCCACTAGTCAGAGAAGTAATGGTCCCACAGTTCATTCATTCCGGGAGCATCAAGCACGCATGTACTTGGCTGGTGGCTGCAGTTGCTCAATAAATTCCAGGGTTTAATTGCATTACCATCCTGAGTAACTGGAGTAGGAGGATGGAACATGGCAGTTGAGACTGGCCACCACAGAGGGGCAGATTTTGGGCACATATATTTTTTGCTACTAGGTCATTATTTTGTGATGTACTGTCTTATTTGGTTCTTCTGCTGTACTACTGTATTTTGTGCTGCATATGGCATTTGGTTCTACTGGGCAGTATTTTATGCTGCACCATGCTATTTGGTTCTGCTGGGGGAGTATATTGCAGTATATTGTGCTGCACTGTGGTATTTGGCTCCGTTTGGGTGGTATTTTGTGTCGCAATATGGTATTATTGACCCCACCTACTTGTGTTGGCTCTGACCACTGTAAAGGCTATGTACACCTTTGTGGACAATTTTTATTTATTGTATTTTACTCATTTGGGGTTAAAAATATTTTTTTCAATTGGTCTTTATTCAAAATATTGAGCCGTTCTGTCACAAAAGGTTAACAGTTTTTCTAGCTGTGTGTGTATCCTACTTTCACTTTCACTTAGTGCTGGTCATCTAATAACTCCCACCTCTAAATTATTAAGAGGTCATAAACACTTATTTAAGCCATATTCTTATCAGTAAGATGAGGATTGAGCTTTGATGACTATGTATAAGGTCTGAGAGCAGAGCTAAGGAGCCCATCAGCTCCCTGTCTGAGGCTGGGTTCACACCTGAGCGTATTCAATAAGCGCTTTTTACAGGTGTTCTTATCGGGCTTTTTTGAGGCGTATTTTGGGGCGTTTTTGTATTTTGGAAACGCACGTAGTATGTGCGTTTGTGTGATTAACCACAGAGGCATCCAATGAAAAACTGCCACAATACGCACAACAATGCGCCCCAAAGAAGCTCCTTTACTTCTTGGGGCGTAGGGCGTTTTACAACGCGCTGTAAAACGCTCAGGTGAGAACCATGCCCATAGGGAAACATTGGTTTTGCCTGTTGAGCGTTTTACAGCGCGTAGGAACGCGCTGTAAAACGCTCAGGTGTGAACCTAGCCTAACAGAGCAGAGAGAAAATTCTGATCCTTCTAGTAGAGCATCTAAGCTCTGTACATAGAAAATGAATCCATATTTTTAATAAAGACCTATTAAAAAATTACTTTTAGCTCATAATTAGTACAATGCACTAATTAAAAATATGCCCCCAATGGTGTACATAGCCTTTAAGTTTTTTCCCAGTCTGCCTCTGCTCATGTAGGTTCCCACTGTCATCATCATTACACTGCTTATGGTCACAAATCTCTAGAAGTCCAAAATTGTGGATCTCTCTTTCTCCCTCATGGAACAAAAGAGTTCACTGCTAGGCAGCTGTTTCAGAAGTAAACTGTTTATTCCTGTACAAGCAGCACTTTCTTCAGTGACCTGAGCGTGCTTCTCCAGCCATCTGTAATCATATGGTCGGTTGATTTTTTTTGTACTAAAGCCACTGGAATTAAACTTGCTAGAATCTTAGACTTTTTTCCTCTGCATTAGTGTATTCTTTGAAGCAGAACTCTCCTG
This sequence comes from Bufo bufo, assembly GCF_905171765.1. NCBI lineage: Eukaryota > Metazoa > Chordata > Amphibia > Anura > Bufonidae > Bufo > Bufo bufo. The sequence goes on from NC_053390.1 coordinate 237,034,056, forward strand.
TGCAAACTCATGCGGGAAACAGCTCTGAATTATTAAACAATGTTCATTTGCTTATGAAACTAATCTTCCCTCTAGACGGAGCCCATCCATGGCATGGAGACTATCATGCTCGTAGCTGCCTCTGAGCCAGAATTGTGGGATCTCTAAGCACAGAATTTTGAAAAATGAAAGCAGATTGCATTTTCTCCATGGAGCGCATTTCTGTTCAGTCAGAAAACCAAACATGAAAAAAGGTTGCGTGTACCCGTAACAAGACCTCATGCACACAGCAATTTCCTTCGTAGAGACCTGTGTGGCAGCGGACCTTCCTAAATATGCAGGTTTAGTGTCTTAGGGAATAGCTCTAATTTTTCCCTAATGCAGTCCGATGAAAAATGGTGTGGAGCAAGGCAATCACTACCAGTTTTTCAATCTCTGAATGTTGCTGTATGTTGAATGGATGACTTAACATCAGGGTTACAACTTCAAATATTCTACTGTTGCTACCTAAAGTGGCAGTAGAGACAGTTTTCTTACTTTTAGATGAGAGGTGTACAGTCGTGGCCAAAAGTTTTGAGAATGACAAAAATATTGGAAATTGGAAAAGTTGCTGCTTAAGTTTTTATAATAGCAATTTGCATATACTCCAGAATGTTATGAAGAGTGATCAGATGAATTGCATAGTCCTTCTTTGCCATGAAAATTAACTTAATCTCAAAAACCCCTTTCCACTGCATTTCATTGCTGTCATTAAAGGACCTGCTGAGATCATTTCAGTAATCGTCTTGTTAACTCAGGTGAGAATGTTGACGAGCACAAGGCTGAAGATCATTATGTCAGGCTGATTGGGTTAAAATGGCAGACTTGACATGTTAAAAGGAGGGTGATGCTTGAAATCATTGTTCTTTCATTGTTAACCATGGTGACCTGCAAAGAAACGCGTGCAGCCATCATTGCGTTGCATAAAAATGGCTTCACAGGCAAGGATATTGTGGCTACTAAGATTGCATCTCAATCAACAATTTATAGGATCATCAAGAACTTCAAGGAAAGAGGTTCAATTCTTGTTAAGAAGGCTTAAGGGTGTCCAAGAAAGTCCAGCAAGCGCCAGGATCGTCTCCTAAAGAGGATTCAGCTGCGGGATCGGAGTGCTACCAGTGCAGAGCTTGCTCAGGAATGGCAGCAGGCAGGTATGAGCGCATCTGCACGCACAGTGAGGCGAAGACTTTTGGAAGATGGCCTGGTGTCAAGAAGGGCAGCAAAGAAGCCACTTCTCTCCAAAAAAAAATCAGGGACAGATTGATCTTCTGCAGAAAGTATGGTGAATGGACTGCTGAGGACTGGGGCAAAGTCATATTCTCCGATGAAGCCTCTTTCCGATTGTTTGGGGCATCTGGAAAAAGGCTTGTCCGGAGAAGAAAAGGTGAGCGCTACCATCAGTCCTGTGTCATGCCAACAGTAAAGCATCCTGAGACCATTCATGTGTGGGGTTGCTTCTCATCCAAGGGAGTGGGCTCACTCACAATATTGCCCAAAAACACAGCCATGAATAAAGAATGTTACCAAAACACCCTCCAACAGCAACTTCTTCCAACAATCCAACAACAGTTTGGTGAAGAACAATGCATTTTCCAGCACGATGGAGCACCGTGCCATAAGGCAAAAGTGATAACTAAGTGGCTCGGGGACCAAAACGTTGACATTTTGGGTCCATGCCTGGAAACTCCCCAGATCTTAACCCCATTGAGAACTTGTGGTCAATCCTCAAGAGGCGGGTGGACAAACAAAAACCCACTAATTCTGACAAACTCCAAGAAGTGATTATGAAAGAATGGGTTGCTATCAGTCAGGAATTGGCCCAGAAGTTGATTAAGAGCATGCCCAGTCGGATTGCAGAGGTCCTGAAAAAGAAGGGCCAACACTGCAAATACTGACTCTTTGCATAAATGTCATGTAATTGTCGATAACAGCCTTTGAAACGTATGAAGTGCGTGTAATTATATTTCACTACATCACAGAAACAACTGAAACAAAGATCTAAAAGCAGTTTAGCAGCAAACTTTGTGAAAACTAATATTTGTATCATTCTCAAAACTTTTGGCCACGACTGTAGACTGCACTACAGACCATCTTATTCAAGCTGGGTAAATCTAATACTGAAGACCAGACGATGAAAGTTAAAATGAATGTTAGTTGCTGTGATGATATTGGTACTGCTGAACACCAGAAACCACATGCCAATTATTACCGTTTCCATATGGTATTACAGGTGTGGTGGAAAATACAAAGTAGACTAACTGTACTAAAATAAACAACTTTGTGCTGTACAAGTTTATAGATGATAACTCAATGAAATGATGTACCTATATACTGTATAACAGCTTCCCCCTGCCTCCCTGTAGTGAGTGCTTACCGCTCTCTACAGCGCTTACCGGGAGTGCAGGGGGAAAGCTCACTGACGGTGCTAGCCACGCTGGTCAGTGAGCATAAACATAGTATAGAAGTCCATATTTAATTAGTTTTTTAATGTATATTTAATTTAAACACATTAGGCTCTTCTACCCACAGAGGCCCGCAGTTCCCAGTACAGCCCATCTCCCTAGTCAGCACAGTACTATGCTGATGGAAGACGGATATTCCTTAGCAACACTTATTTGAAAGAGCACTGCTAAAGGACATTTAAGCCCAAATTTTCTATCATAAATAAACGTTCTCCCTAAATAAAGTATATTAGAAAAATGTTCCTGGTCACTGTCCCTACACATTAGCAAAAAAAATAAAAATTAGACAGCAGTTACACTTTCAGCAAAAACTATTTTTTATTTTCATTTAACATTTTCAAAATAATAAATAAAAGAAAAGGGCCCAAAGCAAAAGTGTGGGCACCCTGCATGGTTAGTACCTAGTAGCACCCACTTTGGCAAGTATCACAGCTTGTAAACGCTTTTTGTAGCCAGCCAAGAGATTTTAAATTCTTGTTTGAGGGATTTTCTTCTATTCTTCTATTAAGTATTTTGAAGTGTGTTTAAGATCATTATCCATTTGAAGAGGCCATCTTTTTTTTAACTTCAGCTTTTTTTTTTACAGTTGATGTTATATTTGCTTTCAGAATTTGCTAGAATTTCATTGAATCCATTCTTCCCTCTAACCGTGAAATGTTCCCCGTGCCACTGGCTGCAACACTACCCTAAAGCATGATTGATTCACCACCATGCTTAAAGGGGTTGGCCACCCTAAGTATCAAAAATCCAAAGTGCCCTAGACAATAGCCCAAACCATGAAGTATTTATACCATGTGACATGTACTGGCTACATATCATTTTTCTAACCTGTTCACCATAACATGTCTCACTGGAGGAGCTCCCTCAGACCAGCATTATGGATGGAGCAGCTGTAAAGGGAAGGTAAAAATCCCAGCATGCACTGCAGCAAGCATGTTCAGAGGAGCAGTCACATGACATCCCCGCCCACCTGTGTTTCCATAGAGACAATAACCTCTCAGATAATATCAATAACTCAGTCATCAGTGAATAACTGCTGTACAGACATAGCAATAGGAAGTACGCCCCGGTCCCAGCAGCACACAGGAATATGATGCTAATGTATCATACATATGTTACTGGGGGGGGGGGGGGGGTGCCCTGTAGGGCCTAATCATTTCTAGTTGCACCATTGGATTTAAGCCATGGACAGAATAAATAGAGGGGGAGATTTATCATTTCCCTTGTTTCTGAAAAGTGGCGTTAAAAAGTTGCAAACTATGTGTTTGTGACTTTTTAGCTGTGCCTTTAAAAAAAATAATAATAAAGTGCGTGACAATGGCAGGGAGGTGGCGTGACCAGTCGCCCCAACAAATTTATGTTAACTTTCTCCAGTTTTCTGACTCAAATGAATCCAGAAATCCACGGCAGCTCTGAGCCGTCATATATTTCTGTTTAGGTGCATGGACTGCCATAGGAGGGGAGTTGGCTGTTGAGCGGGGAGGGGGGGTCTATCATCACACGACTAAGGCTACTTTCACACTAGCGTTAGCAGGGTCTGGCAGGCTGTTCCCCTGCCGGATCCGTGCTAACGCTAGTCCACGAGTGCTGTCGGAAGTCTGCCCTATTTACATTCACTGATGCCCAGCACGCTGCGTTTTTTGTCAGGCCGTCTCTCTTGGCATGTTTGCCGTGCTGCGGCCGCATCTCCGACCTGTCCCCATTAAAGTGAATGGGGCTGGAATAGACCTCCAGCGGCACTCGTGGGCTACTGTTATCATACGAGGGGGTCACGGATCTCTATATGCAGTGGTAGGGGTCACATATCACCATATACAGAGTGCAGGAAGGAGAGGGCACCCAATTATAGATGGTGACGAGACCAGTGACTGCTGCTGATATCACTGACCTTAGCCATACTGACAGCTCACAAGGGGTTAAAGCTCCTGAACTGTTGGTCTGGCTGTAATATCATGTCTGTAACTAGAAAAGCTACAATTTTTGGGGAAATTGTGTGAAGTGTTCTTGCCTCCACGAGTAGTCTACAACTGGAGTGAGCAGAGTAACTGGGTGGAGTGGCTTGAGTAACTGTTGTGTGGTTGGAGTGGCTGGAGTAACTGTGGAAAGGTTGGACTGGGCAGAGTAACTTTATGGATTGGGCAGAGTAACTGTGTGGAGTGAGTCCTAAATTATCTCACGAGGTTACATTGTTCAATTCTCACTAGGGTTTTCCTTGCCCTATCTTCTGATAGTAAAATGAGTTCCTGCATCATTATGTGATAGCACCTTTAATAACTGAATAGTGTTTTAAGTGGCACAAAAAAAAAATTATATATCAACTCACTTAATCCTACTGGAGATTATGGTGGGTTTCATCAAGGGATCTTGGTAAAATGTTCTGGCCATAGGACAGTATGTAAAAGACCAAAATCAGACACACTTGTGACAATCTTTATTTCAGATCTTGCACAAACATTGAGGTGCCTACCTTTTTCAACCCAAACAGAATTTAAAGTAATAGTAAGTAATAACTGACACCAGTTCCTATAAAGCCCTGAGCTCAAATTGAAACATTATTACAGCAAACATGAAAAATAATAACAAGCTCAGTGGCTATAGGTGACATTAACCCTTTCAGCCCCGGAGTTGTTTTTTTTTTTTTTTTGCGTTTTCGTTTTGCACTCCCTGCCTTCCCAGAGCCATAACTTTTTTATTTGTATGTTCACATAGCCATATGAGGGCTTGATTTCTGCGGGACATGCCACCAGAAAACGCATATCCAACTGAAAGCACCATGTTATAGAGCAGAAGAAGCCAAGCAGATTGATATATAGTTTTACGGGAAAAGATTCCGTAAGGCCTCATGCACACGACCGTATGTATTTTGCGGTCCGCAAAAAATACGGATGACATCATTGTTCATTCTGTATTTTGCGGAACGGAACAGCGAGGTCCCTAATAGAACAGTACTATCCTTGTCCGTAATGCCGACAATAATAGGACATGTTCTATTCTTTTGCGGAACGGAAATACGGACATACAGAAACGGAATGCACACGTACCTTCCAATTTTTTTGCGGACACATTGAAATGAATGCATACGGTCCGCAAAACAAACGGAACGGACGTGGAAAGAAAATACGTTTATGTGCATGAGGCCTAAAACCTGTAATTTAAACATTTATATCTCTGCTTTTTCTAACTTCTGTGAACAGCATCGGTACAGGATGGAGGGGGTTATCAGTGACTAATAGCATTGTGTGTATAAGAGAGCATAGAGAGATAGCTGTCAGTCACTGAGATGGGCCTACTGGCCCGTACCCTTCCCACTTTTTTAGACCTGGCATGAGTGGGGAGAAGTGACAAATTGCAGCACAAAGGACCTTTGCACAGTAATCTGCACCAGAAATACGCCTAATTTAGGTGTATTTCTGTTTAATAAATGACCCCCATAGAACCTAAATTGCAGGTACAAACCACAATGAATGTTGGAAAAAAACACTTATCGAAAGCTACAGGTACATTTCATTCTACACAACACATCTTGTCTGAACATGTATTTGAGATGTAAAATTTAACAATGTATTTCAAGAAAAAACTGAAAAACGAAATATATCAGATTCATCCCATTAAATGAATATATTATCCTATTTGTCTGACCAAAGAGCTGTCTGAACAATACAGTGTTATCAACCAGCAGTATCAGAAAATCTTCATCACAAAACAACTGCTAGTTTGATATCTATAAAAAAAATATTCACAAGTCTTAAAAACATATTTTCTCAAATTAATCATAAAAAGGCAATTTTTTTTTTTACATTTTTAGATCGAATTGGAAAACAGATGCTAAAACCTCTTTATTCCCCACCATATCTTCTGATTAAGTTACCAGTTTAATAAGATGCCACTTTTTATTGTGGACTATATATCTAGAATTAGTTTGGATTATAGCTGTGCTCATCTTCAAACGATTGGCAGCTTACAGACGTCTTCAGAAACAATTGTTCACATGCAGTTTATTGGTGTATTGAATATTTCTACAAGTATACAAACAATAGCTCATTATATCGGCATTATAGTCCAGTCTCTCTGCAGCTCCACGCGTGGTGTGTATTGACAAAAGGACAAGCCAGTCACTGGTTTAATTATTTTTAAAACAATACTTGAAAGCAGTTCTTCAAAATGTGCATTTTTATGGAGGCAAAGAGCTTGGTGCTTCTCCTGTGTTCTTTCCTACCTAGCTATTGATGCTGTTGTAAGAACACCTAATTGGATTTTGTTTAGACGGATTTCTCATTCTCGACCAGAATATTTATTGTAGTTTAGAAGAAACAATAACTGTGTTTCTGTCCTGACTTGGGAATTTTGTTTAAAAGGAATCAAAGGCGACGGTTAGTTTGTGTGGTTACGGGGCCACATAAATCAAAGCTCAATGCAGTTTCTTCTTTTATTTTTTAATTTCACTGAATTCTGGTGATTTCTTTATTTGGGCTTTAAAGCCACTGGTATCCCTGCCTTTTTATTAAGTTATCAAGAACGCTGGGTAGCGGCAGCTAACAGAATCCACCATTGTTTCAATGGAGCACAACTGCCATTATGGTTTGTATTTATTAACATATTAATTTATGCAGTCTATATTTTAGTACCTTATTGCACTCTGTAAGCTAAATGGAGATCAAAATTATAACGTAGAACTGCTCATATTGTAGTAATGAAGCAGCTTACCGTCACTGTTATCCCCTTCCTCTGTGAGTAAGTACAAGAGTTCTAATCCTGATATGTTGAGAGAAAATTCTTAAACTAAACTATCCTCAGGATAGATCATCAGTATCTGATTGGTGGGGATTTGATAGTATAGTGGCTGTGCTTGGTATTGCAGTTCAATCTCATTCACTTGCACTAAGGCAATATAACCAATGTGCTGCAACCTCTTCAGCAAATGTACCAGCTGATCAGCAAATGTACCAGCAATTGAACTCCCACAGTGAGATGTAAATAACTTATCCTAAAATAGGTAATCAGTATTTAAATCCCGGATCATCTCCTTAAAGGGTTTGTCCACCTTCGGATGCCATTCAGCCAGATGTCCGTCCATGTCACTAGACCTGCGGAGGGAAGCATACTTACCTGTTCCCAGCTGCTTGATTCTGGCTACTTCAGTCTCCCCCTGCTGCTGCTGTAATACATCCCCAGTTAGTAAACTTCCTGCTTGAAGGTGATCATGTGGCTGCTGCATTCAATGACTGGCTGCAGCTTTGACTTTTCCCACATGTGACCACAACAAACAGGAAGTTTATTAGCAGGAACCGTAGAAGCCATGACGGGAGAATGAAGGAGCTGGGACCCAGGAGTGAGAAGAAGGTAAGTATGCTTACTTCCACATGTCCACCAAAGTGGGGGGGCATCTGGCAAGTAGGGCCCAAAGGTGGACAACCCCTTTAAGTCTCACATTAGAGATGAGTGAACTTCTTGAAATTCGCTTCATGCCCGATTCATCAAATTTTTCAAACAATTAGATTTGTGTCCGAATCGATTGTACACAATCAAAGTTTTTCTAAATGGCCTGAAAATTGGTATATGATACACTGAGATTTCATAGGACTCTGTTTTTTTATATATATATATATATCTTTTCATTGTCTCTTTTTAAAAATATATTTTAAATTTTTGCTTTTTCTCTCCCTTCCCAATCTCTTAGCTCTTGAACGCAGCGACAGCAATAGCAAATAATGTCAGTGTGGCACTGACATATATAGCTATGGCTAAATGCATGGTTGACGGTGTTAACAAACAGTGTATTTAAAAACACACTGTCCTGTCGCATTTGTTATGCTTTTTCATATTAGAAAGCTTCCAAACATTGTCCCTTGTAGGGGGCAGATGGTATTTAAACACACACAATGTTATGGAAAAATAACAGGGACTTGTTAGAACCGTGTCCACAAATTATGTCTTAATGGGGGCCTTTCCCTGTTTATACTCGTGCATATTAATGTAACAAAAAAAAACTGTGGCTTGTTCTGCACAAGTGTTCAAAAATGATGCCTTATAGGGGGCAGAATGCCTGCATGTATTCATACAAGCACAAGTGGTAATTGTCAAAAGAAACAGTAACTTGTTCTGAACGAACCTGGAAAATTGTGCCTTTTCATTGGGAGCAGTAGCAGTACAGTGTGGATATAGAAAGGTATGTTAATAGTGGTATGTGGAAATATAACCAGGAGCATGCTTCTACTGGGAAAGACAATATTTAAAACATAGCTTTTAATTAGTGTAGATAAAGTACAAGGCCTAAAACAAACAAAACACCTTTTTGAAATAAATAAAAAAAATACCAAAGTGGATATCTTACCAGATCTAGTAGAATCTGACATGTAAAATTAATACTTCAGGTGGGATCGGGAAGAGAAGACCTGGCTGTTCCTATTAATCTCTAAATGCCCGACACCTGATCTTTTTTTCCAGGTGGGTGGAGTGACCACCCTGTCGGGAGTGATCCCCATAGAGTTTCCCTACCCTCCTTACCTACAGTAGAACACTGGACATAGTACTATAATTGAAATCCCCTGACTTCTGGCTATAATAAACAAATATAAGTGTAAGGAGACATCAGAGCAGTCAGAAGAGGTGAAAGGTGAAGATAAAGGTTTATCTTTTACTGGTAGCTATGTAAGTGTGCATTTAGATGTAATTAATTTAGCCACACAGTCAAAAGTTCATTCAAAATTAAATGGCATCTGACAGCAGATTTGACCTATGAAGTTGGCTGACCTTTTGCATGTTCATGTGTAGCAATTGGGGATGAGCGAATCGACTTCTGATGAAACATCCAAAGTCGATTCCCATAAAACTTCGTTAGAATACTGTACGGAGTGAGCGCTCTGTACATTATTAGAATGTATTGGCTCCTATTATTTGGAACCGAAACCGAGTTCAGTAAAAGGTTTTTAACAGTAGAAATACATTTCTGAAGTTATTACCCGAAATCTCGCAAGACTTTGCGAAGTAATAACTTCGGCTCATAGGAGCCAATACATTATAATGCTGTACGGAGCGCTTGCTCCGTACAGTATTCTAACAGAGTTTTATGCAAATCGACTTTGGATGTTTCATCTGAATTCGATTTGCTCATCCCAAGTAGCAATGTATTTTAGTGGTCCTTTCCCCTTTAATTACTTGTAATGTAGTTGGTTAGTGGTGCCTGATATCCGGGGTTCCTGAAGTATGAAGTAACTGTACATGTGTACTGACCTTTAGGTGAGGCTAGGAGGGGCCAGGAGACTAGAAAACTTCTAGCTGTGTAACAAAGAGCTCAGCTCCATTGAAGACGTCATATGGGCATCCGCTGAGTGACTTATTGGGCACTGGTCAATGTGAGCTCACTCATTTGTTTCACGGCTTTCAGTGACTGCTACTTACTTTACTCTGTAATATTTTATCATTGTTTAGTAAACTTTTATGCATCTAAGTCGCGTTAAGTATTTTTTTTTCTGAATCTCAGAATTCACAATAATACAGTGCGCTTGACATCTGAAGGCATCTGTGTTGGTCCTATGTTCATAAGTGCCTCTAGAAGCAATGGGGCGTCACCGTTATACCTGGAGGCTCTGCTATCTCTACAATTGCCGCGCCCTCTCCACTTTGATTGACAGAGCCAGGTAGTGAAAACATCATTACTGACTGGCCATGTCAATTAAAGTTCTGTGGGAGCGGCAATTGTAGAGAAAGCAGAGCCTCCATGTGTAATGGCAACACCCCTGTTGCTCCTAGAGTCTCATTTGCATATATTAAAACATATTATTTCTCAGCAATATAGGCACTTATGAACATGGGACCAATACTGATGCCTTCAGATGCCAAGCACATATGCAACAGATCAGCCAGTTTCATAGGTACAAATCTGCTGACAAATACTGCAGTTTTACCAGGTTTACTCCAGCTTGTAATGTGTTTTTTTGGCATGTATTTTTTCTAGGTGAAAAATATAACATAAATGTACTGTATTTAACTTGTATAAACTGCATGGCCAATAACCACATCACAAAATCACAGCAATCATGGTGAAACCAAGTGCTTTTTCAACAGCGCTTTTTGTTACTGCATTGTCAAAATCATTTTGTAGTTACTGTATACAAAAATCCTGAGGACTGATGTCCCCATTTGACTGATAGTTTTTTGCTCTGTATATTTTTGTATGTGGGTTTTAATAGATATAATAAAAGTTACATTTCAATATGAGCATTAAATTGAGCTACTGTATACCATCAAGTCAATAAGCAGCTATAACTGAACTAATGGAGGCATAAGCACTAAACGTGCCAAGGGCAGAATAAGCTCTAAATGCAGTCCTGGTGGTAGCTCGTCATCCTCATCCATCTCCTCCATGGGACTTTCTTCATTTGGATCCCTAACAGCTACAAAATGCGTAAGCTATTCTTCTTCCACCATACTATGTTGCACCAGTGTGTGCGTCTGCTCTAAGATAAATATCATTGGAATAATATCATTGGTCCACAGTTTTCCCTACTGACAAAATGTTGGCCTCTTTGAAGGGCCTTGGTATGCAATAGCGTCCCTGATGAGCTGCAACTGCCTGACCTTGAAAAAACACATGCTCCCTGCTGAGGTGGTCCTGTGCATGACCAAATCATTCACGCATTACACTGCACAAACACGCTCTAGCATTCTAGAAATCCAAGGAGTTGGATCGTGGTCGATCAACGGTACAGTGACAGATAATTCTGTTGCTGCAAAACCAATAGGGCATTCCTTGCCACATAAAAATGGCTGAAATGGGAGGACAGTTTCCTGCACATGGCCCGCACTCTCTGCAAGCCAATGTACTCTTTAATAAAGCGCTGCATGCCTAAATGTATCATGTACACCATGCAGTGAGCATGTGTTGTTTCCCCCAAATGAAGCACAGCCAGGATTTTCCTGCTATTGTCACTGACCACCTTGCCCATTTGGACTTGGCAGGAGACAGCCAGCGGGATGTTTGCTGCTTGATGCACTTTAGAAAGTGATCGCCTTATGTGGCTAATCTTGCTCAGGCTGTTCAGCTTTAACCCGGCAGGACAACGCTTCACTTTACACATATGATAGAACAGCTGCTCCCACCGCCCTCCTCCTCTGATGTTACTTCCTCCTCGGCACCCTGATCCGGCTCCCGGGTCCTCCCAAATATACAATCATCGGCATCCCCACACTCCATGCCACTTCTATCAGACTGTAATATGTCATTTACATCCAAATCAGGCGAACGGTGAAGTAATTACAACAGTTTGCATATGTGCCTCCCACTTGTTAAGGGACCAAAAGTAATGGGACAGAATAATAATCATAAATCAAACTTTCACTTTTTAATACTTGGTTGCAAATCCTTTGCAGTCAATTACAGCCTGAAGTCTGGAACGCATAGACATCACCAGACGCTGGGTTTCATCCCTGGTGATGTTCTGCCAGGCCTCTACTGCAATTGTCTTCAGTTCCTGCTTGTGGCATTTTCCCTTCAGTTTTGTCTTCAGCAAGTGAAATGCATGCTCAATCGGATTCAGGTCATGTGATTGACTTGGCCATTGCATAACATTCACTTCTTTCCCTTAAAAAACTATTTTTTTTCTTTTGCAGTATGCTTTGGGTCATTGTCCATCTGCACTGTGAAGCGCCGTCCAATGAGTTCTGAAGCATTTGGCTGAATATGAGCAGATAATATTGCCCGAAACACTTCAGAATTCATCCTGCTGCTTTTGTCAGCAGTCACATCATCAATAAATACAAGAGTGCTAGTTCCATTGGCAGCCATACATGCCCACGCCATGACACTACCACCACCATGCTTCATTGATGAGGTGGTATGCTTAGGATCATGAGTAGTTCCTTTCCCTCTCTATACTCTTCTCTTCCCATCACTCTGGTACAAGTTGATCTTGGTCTCATCTGTCCATAGGATGTTGTTCCAGAACTGTGAAGGCTTTTTTAGATGTCATTTGGCAAACTCTAATCTGGCCTTCCTGTTTTTGATGCTCACCAATGGATTATATCTTGTGGTGAACCCTCTGTATTCACTCTGGTGAAGTCTTCTCTTGATTGTAGACTTTGACACACATACACTTACTTCCTGGAGAGTGTTATTGATCTGGCCAACTGTTGTGAAGGGTGTTTTCTTCATCAAGGAAAGAATTCTTCGGTCATCCACCACAGGTGTTTTCCGTGGTCTTCTGGGTCTTTTGGTGTTGCTGAGCTCACCGATGCGTTCCTTCTATTTAAGAATGTTCCAAACAGTTGTTTTGGCCAGGCCTAATGTTTTTGCTATCTCTCTGATGGGTTTGTTTTGTTTTTCAGCCTAATGATGGCTTGCTTCACTGATAGTGACAGCTCTTTGGATCTCATCTTGAGAGTTGACAGCAACAGATTCCAAATGCAAATAGCACACTTAAAATGAACTCTGGACCTTTTATCTGCTCGTTGTAATTGGGATAATGAGGGAATAACACACACCTGGCCATGGAACAGCTGAGAAGCCATTTGTCCCATTACTTTTGGTCCCTTAACAAGTGGGAGGCACATAAGCAAACTGTTGTAATTTCTACACCGTTCACCTGATTTGGATGTAAATACTCTCAAATTAAAGCTGACAGTCTGCAGTTAAAGCACATCTTGTTTGTTTCATTCCAAATCCATTGTGGTGGTGTATAGAGTAAAAAAAAATTCAATTGTGTCGATGTTCCAATATTTATGGACCTGACTGTAAGCATAGTCCGCATATAAATTGATCATAGGTTTTTAATTGTTAGTAGTTGATTGCCCGGGTCTGAATGATCTGCGCATTGTGGAAGAGCTCACTCATCTCCAAAGTCATCTCATCTGTATCGCCGTCCTCAGAACGGCAATACAAATGTCTGTAATGTGGCAGGGCAGGGAGAGGTGTGTCCCCTCCCTGTTTCTCTGATAGGCTGCCAGCACTAGGCCAGCAGCCTATCAGAGGCCGGTGCAGGCGGCGCGATGACGTCATCGCGCCGCCTGAGCCAGCAAGGGACACAGGCCGGAATAGGCCTGCATCGCATCCTGGAGGAGGTAAGTATAAGTTTATTATTATAATTTTTTATATGTAAAAATGACAATCCTGGCACATAAGGGAGGCTGCTAGGCTGGCACAGACACAAGGGGGGCTGCTGGGCTGGCACAGACATAAGGGGGGCTGCTGGCACATAAGGGGGGATACTGGCTACTGGCACATAAGGGGAGCTGCTTGCACATAAGGGGGGGCTACCGGCTACTGGCACATAAGGGGGGCTGCTGGCACATAAGGTGGGCTTCTGGCACAGACATAAGGGGGGCTGCTGGCACAGACATAAGGGGGGCTGCTGGGCTGGAACAGACATAAGGGGGGCTACTGGCACATAAGGGGGGCTGCTGGCACAGACATAAGGGGGGCTGCTGGGCTGGAACAGACATAAGGGGGGCTGCTGGCACATAAGGGGGGCTACTGGCACATAAGGAGGGCTGCTGGCACAGACATAAGGCGGGCTGCTGGCACAGACATAAGGGGGTCTTCTGGGCTGGAACAGACATAAGGGGGGCTGCTGGCACATAAGGGGGGCTACTGGCTACTGGCACATAAGGGATAAGTGATAAGGGGGGCTACTGGCACATAAGGGGGACTACTGGCACATAAGGGGGGCTACTGGCACATAAGGGGGGATACTATCACATGATAGGAGGCTACTGGCACTTGATAGGGGGGCTACTGGCACTTGATAGGGGGGCTACTGGCACTTTATAGGGGGGCTACTGGCACATGATAGGGGGGCACTCAGGCTACTGGCACATGATGGTGGGGGGCTCTTATTACTGGCACATGATTGGGGGGCATCTATGGGGGCACATCTTACTGGCACATGATATGGGGGCACATCTTACTGGTACATTATTGGGGGGCATCTATTGGGGCCCTTATTACTGGCACATTATTGGGTGGCACTATAGGGACATCTATAGAGGCTAAAAAGAAAGGGTATTCTATATGGGGGCTCTGTATAGGGGCATTTTATACTGGGATGGAAGTAAGGGGCCAGGCTGCGCTGCCCATGTGTGGACTAGGTCGGCGGCGGCCGCGGGCACTGGCAGCCTGGCTGTCACGACCGTCACTGGCAATTTTACTTGCATCCCTGTTCTCTAAAGCGGCGGTTTTAGGGGGCGGTCCTAGGGGTGGGTAGGGGCGAGGCCAGGGGAGGGGGGGTGAGTTCCACCACCTTTTCTCTGAGAAAAAAAGCCCTGCTACTAACAATTAATAACCTATGATCAATTTATATGTGGACTATGACTATATATCAAGGAGCATATGAAGATATAAGATAACCATACATCTCAACTAGAGATGAGCGAATTTATAAAAAGTTTGATTCAGCTGATTCACAGAATTTTACAAAAATTTTACTTTTTGTAAGTAGCGGGTGCAATAAATAAATAAATCATACTTACTGCCTCCATTTGCTCGTGATGGATCGGCCGCCGCGATTTTGCTTGAAGATCTGGAGCGAAATCTCACGCAGAGTGGGATTACGTCACCACGCAGGGGATTTCAGCCGAGATCTGTCAAGATGGTGGCTGGCGGCCCGTAAGGTAAGTATGAATTTTTTTGTTTTTGACACTATTTCAGATTAAATCGATTCGCTAACACGAAGCACGAGGAAATTCGGCTTCGAAGCAAATAAAATTTATCCTGAAATTCAGATCGAATTCCACTTCGTGGGATTCGATTCGCTCATCTCTAATTTCAACCATTTTGACTTGTTTTTACATATTATATTTTTGGGGGTTTTATTTTTCATTCATTTACTATATAATCCTGCATTGTATTTAATTAAATGATTGATTTATATAAACCAGCAATATTCTATAACACTAGTTCGGCTCGAGCATCGCGATGCTCGGCACATCGCTGTGTTTGGCCGAATACCACGTGTGCTCAAGCGAGATGCTCGAGTCTCCTCCCTGCATGTTTGTTGGCTGCTATGCAGCCAATAAATGTGTAGGTAAGTACTGCCACTCACTGTAATGCTGTAGCTATGTTGGTTACTGGCATTACAGTGATTGGCTCGCTGGAATGCGTCATCAGGTGCTATAAAGCACCCGATGACACATGGTTTGGTCAGTCTTAGTAAGGGAGAGCTGTGCTGTAGAAGGGACAGATAGTATAAGAAATTTAATTTTATTTTTTTGTTAGGCAGGGTTGGTGTTAGAGACCCAAAAGTCCTTTTAAGGACTATTGCTGTGTCTGGCAGCAATACATATTTTTAGCGCAACCTGCGCTAAATTGCATGCGATTAGAGACCCATAAGTCCTTTTAAGGACAATTGTTGTATCTAGCAGCAATATATATTTTTAGCGCAACCTGCGCTAAATATCTTGCAATTATTTGGCCGCTGCAGACAGCGACATTATCTGCGCTACATCTCCTGTGTATCGTGCGTGCAGCCTAAAAATATCTGTGACATCTGGGCGCGGTGAAACTGTGCCTGCTGCCAGAGCACAAGAAACACATTCATGATACCTAGCTTCATGTCCCAGTTTGCAGGGCAGCGCAGGACACCACTCTCGAAGTCAGACTAGTGCGAACAGGTGGTCGGTTGGATTGCAGCAGATAATGATTCCAGTCGGTTAAGCACCACCCAGTCTTCCACAAAGTCCAGTCTCAGTAGCCAAGAGTCTGGTCAACAGAATCCTTACCCTGATCCTCCTTCCTACCACCATGGAGAGTCTTGCCAAACAAGTGATCCCACACTCGGATATTCCGAGGAGCTCTTTTCATCGCCATTCCTTGATTTGGGCCTCTCGCCAAGCTCGCTTGAAGAGGGACATGAGGAGATCGTGTGCACCGATGCTCAAACTCTTGAGCATCCACAGTCACAATAGGATGATGGTGGGGAACGTCAATTAGTGTCTCAAGAGGTTAATGATGAGGATGAGACACAGTTATCAATAATGAGGTTGTTGTTATGTCAACAATTCAGGAGGATGACCAGAGTGAGGAAGTGGAAGAGGAGGTGGTGGACGATGAAGTCACTGACCCAACCTGGGAAGGTGGCAAGCCGAGCGAGGACAGCAGTACAGAGGGGGAGGGATCCGCAGCACCGCAACAGGCTGGAAGAGGCAGTGGGGTGGCAAAAGTGAGAAGGCAGGCCACCAAACAGGCCCGCAACTGTTCCCCGGAGCACCCCCTTGCGGCAATCTCCCTTGCCAAGGGGTAGGTGTTCCGCAGTCTGGCGCTTTTTTAAAGAAAATTATCATTTGTAACCTGTGCCGTACCAAAATGAGCAGGGGCATGAACACTAGCAACCTCACAACAACCAGCATGATCTGCCACATGGCATTAAAGCACCCTAATTGGTGGGCCGAACACCTGGGTCCACAATCAGTGTCTGCGGATCACATCACTGCCTCATCTTCCCCTGTGTTACGTGATGGCCAATCCCCTGTCCAAGACTCAGGCCCGGATGCCTCCCGCGCTGCACCTGGACCTTCACAAGCACCATCAGCTAGCACATCTACTTTTGTGTCCCAGCACAACGTACAGATGTCCATACCACAGGCCTTTGAACGCAAGCGCAAAAATACCCAGCCACCCACCCAAAGGCCATAGCACTAAATGCACACCTTTTCAAATTGCTGGCCCTGGAAATGTTGCCATTTAGGCTTGTGGACACTGAGGCTTTCCGCTGATGGTGGCGGCGGTCCCTCGTTACTCAGTCCCCAGCCACCACTATTTTTCCTGGTGTGCCGTCCCCGCCTTACACCAGCATGTGTCCCGTAACATCACCCTTGCCCTGACCAACGCAGTTATTGGGAAGGTCCGCTTAACGACTGACACATGGACAAGTGCTTGTGGCCAGGGACGCTACATTTCCCTGACGGCACACTGGGTGAAAGTTTGAGGCCGGGAGCGAGTCGTACCCTGGGATGGCACAGGTGCTACCGACAGCAAGGATTGCGAGCCCTACTTCCATCAGGATTTCCGCCACCACCTACATTAGTGGCTGCACCCCCCCCCCCCCCCTTCTCCTCCTCCACTTCCACCTCTGAATTCTCATCTTGCAGCACCAGTCAGCCATCAGTCAGTAGCTGGAAGCAGTGTAGTACTGCAGTGGGGAAGCGGCAACAGGCCGTGCTGAAACTAATATGTTTAGGTGACAAGCAGCACACCGCTGCAGAGCTGTGGCAGGGTATAAGGGACCAGACTGAGCTGTGGCACTCGCCCCTCAACCTACAACCAGGCATGGTTGTGTCTGATAATGCCCGTAACTTGCTGGCGTCTTTGGAGCTTGGCAAGCTCACACAGATACCATGCCTAGCCCACGTGTTTAACTTAGTGGTTCAGCGGTTTCTCAAAACCTACCCCAATTTGCCTGAGCTACTGGTGAAGATGCGCCGCATGTGTGCCCATTTCCGAAAGTCATCTACAGCTGCCGCCGGTCTGGCAATGCTGCAGCAGCACTTGCAATTGCCAGCTCACCGACTGTTGTGCGACGTGACCATGCGCTGGAACTCCACGTTCCACATGTTGGCCAGGCTTTCTGAGCAGCAGAGGGCAGTAGTGGAATACCAGCTGCAACATGGTCGTCGCCTTTCCAGTCAGCTTCCGCTCTTCACAAGCGAAGAGTGGGGATGGATATCTGAACTCTGTGAGGTTTTATGCAACTTTGAGGAATCAACACAGATGGTGATTATCAGCGTAACCATCCCACTTCTGTGTCTACTGAAACGCTCGCTGCTCACAATGAAGGCGGACGCTTTGTACGTGGAAGAGGTGAAAATGGGGGAAGACAGTACACAAGGTGATTGCCATACCACCCTCAGTTCGTCTTCTCAGCGCAAATTGGATGATGATAAGGAGGAGTAGGAGCAGGAGACAGTTGCCTCCGCTACAGAGGGTAGTACCCACAGCAGGTTTATTCCATCTATTCAGCGTGGATGGGCCGAAGAGGAGGAAGAGGATGAGGAGATTGAGAGTCATCCTCCTGATGAGGACAGCGAAGTCTTGTCTGTTGGGACTCTGGCACACATAGCTGACTTTATGTTATGCTGCCTTTCCCGTGACCCACGCATTATACGCATTTTGGCCAACACCGATTACTGGTTGTTTACCCTTCTCGACCCCCGCTAAAATAGAACTTCTCATCTCTTATTCCTGTGGTGGAGAGGACTAGCAAAATGGTGCAATACCAGAAGGTCCTTGTGGAAAAATTGCTCCAAAAATTTCCAGCTGACAACACTGGCAGCAGATTACATAGTTCCTTGGGCAACTGAGAAGGAGAGATGAAGGGAACACACAGCAGTTCCAACAGAGGCAAGGAAACACTCTCCAAGACCTGGGACAGTTTCATGACACCCTTCTAGCAGCCTCACCCTGATGCGCAGCCTAGTGTCACAAGGAGAGAAAAGTTTTGGAAGATGGTGAAGGAGTACGTAGCAGACCGTGTCTGCATCCTCAATGATCCCTCTGTGTCTTACAACTTTTGGGTGTCCAAGCTGGACACGTGGCACACTCTACGCCTTGGAGGTGCTGGTCTGCCCTGCTGCCAGAATTTTGTCAGAGCGGGTATTTAGTGCTGCTGTGGGTACAATAACTGATAAGCGCATCCGACTGTCAATTGAAAATGCTGACAGGTTGACTCTTATCAATATGAACATGGCCTGGATTGCCCCTGACTTCTCTACTCCCCCAGAAGAAAGTGGCTGAACATAACGGCACTTTAAATGTGGATTTTATGGTGTATTGAATACAATGTATTCCCGTGCACCACTTCCACCACAAAAAAGGGTATATGGTTCAATCTTCTCCTCCAAAATATCAACATGCTTATTCGCAGCAGCAGGCCCTCAACCATAATTTTTTCGATGGTCAGCTCAGCAGCAGGACCTCAACCATAATTTTTTTCCATGGTCAGATCAGCAGCATGCCCTCAACCATAATTTTTTCCATGGTCAGATCAGCAGCAGGCCCTCAACCATAATTTTTTCCATGGTCAGATCAGCAGCAGGCCCTCAACCATAATTTTTTTTCAATGGTCAGATCAGCAGCAGTCATATACAGTAGAAGAAACCGCAGCACTCTCCTGTCTTCAATTCAGTGGAATTTATTTCACCAGCAAAAGAAAAAATGCAACGTTTCGACCGTAAAGGTCTTTCTCAAGCAGCAGGCACTCGCCCCTAATGTTTTAGAGATTCAGCTCAGCAGCGGATCCTCAACCATAATTGTTTCGATGGTCAGTTCAGCAGCAGGCCCTCACCCATAATTTTTTCCATGGTCAGATCAGCAGCAGGCCCTCGCCCCAAATGTTTTAGAGGGTCACCAGCAGGCCCTTGCTCCTAATGTTTGAGGGTCACCAGCAGGCCATCAATCATAATTTTTCAAGGGTGTGTATGATGCCCACCCTTATGTGCAATAAAGGGTGTATTGGAGTGCCGGTTTCTTGTAATTTTTGGCAACCCTTTCCCTTAGTGCATAGGCTTTATAAGTGTAGGAGTCCCACTACCTGAACAATTGTACCACAATGTGAATGAGGCCCTCCTTTATGTGATATACAGGTTGTATCAGAGTGCCTCTTCCTTGTAATTTTTGGTACCACTTGCACTTTATATACAAGTAAATATACAGGAAAGAATGTTTCCTAACAATTTTTACTCTAAAATCGATTTTATCTTCGGCTTTGTGCGTATTATTGTCAGTCTGTAAAATTGGCGTACTACTCAGACATCATCGTTCCCAGCAGCGACCTGGGAGTCCAAGATGCATCCAGACATCCTCCCCATGCTGTTTCTGAACCATTTCAGTGGTGTTTCCATAAATTTCTGACCTTTTCATGTGAGCCAAACACCCTCCCCTCTTCAGAGCAGGGGGTGCCTGGTTTAATGCTCGGGTTCTCCCATTTACTTCTATTGTGCAGAGCACCCAAGCATCCCGAGGTGTTCTACTCGAGCACCCGAGCACTTTGGTGCTCGATCAACATTAATGGTAGTGTGCCCAGGGATTTTTTTCTGGCGGAACGCACCGGAACGGCGTTCCGCCACCTTTTGACATCGCAGCCTGCCATTCTTCAGCATCGCAGGCTGCGATGTATCAGCGGGGAGGGACTGGGAGGAGGAGCTGGGGGCCGGTGCGTTCACTGTGCTCCGGCCCTGCCGCTCCAGTACAGTTATAAAATGTGTAATTCAATTAATAATGGTTAATGCTGCTCCCTCTGTAGTATAACATTCAATATATCCTACTCACAGGGCTACTGTTATATCGTAATGCAGGCCGGCCGGGCAGACGAGCGGCAGAGTGACTGACTGACGTCACGTGCCTGCGCCACCTGCTTCATTCATAAAGTAGGCCGGGCAGGCACGTGACGTCAGTCAGTCACTCTGCCGCTCGTCTGCCCGGCCGGCCTGCATTACGATATAACAGTAGCCCTGTGAGTAGGATATATTGAATGTTATACTACAGAGGGGCAGCATGAATCATTATTAATTGAATTACACATTTTATAACTGTACTGGAGCTGCAATGGGGGGTCTGTGGATGACTGAGACCTCGACAAGACAAATGTATGTATATACCGACGAGGACATACAGCGACTTATCAATGTTGATGGATGTGATGTGGCCTTTCTAAGTTCCCCTTCCGTGGATATCTTGAAACGTAAGGTGGAACAAGATTTGAAAAGATTGAACACTATGGAACTGCACTTAATCACTTTGAGAGAATATTATAAGCACCAAAGGATACCAAGGGGCCTCAGGTCAAACCTTCGCCCAAATTTATTTCCAAACAATGGCGATTTTTGCAAAGCCTTTGAAGCGATAAATTTTTGAACTAATGCTATTGAATATAGACTTTTTACAGAAAGAGGTTGACAATTTAAAGAAGACCACAGCCGAATTGGAAACCCAGATCTAGGACCTTGTGAGCGTCGAGGATTATACAGCATTCAAAGAAAAAACTACCCAACACATTCTACGACATAAGATGGAAGTGGAACGCATCAAAAGAGATAAGTGGCATAGGGACTTAGATGATTACCAGTCTGGCAAAATATATAACTGGCAATCGTCACAGCCCCAAAGGTTCAACAGACGAAGACGAGGTAAACGTTTTGATCAAGGGAAATTCGGTTTCACCACCGGAGAATCAGATTCAACGGATGAGTCTGATGCGTCTAATTTTTTAGGTCCAAGCAGGAGAAGAGGAGAAGGCGATATCGAAGGGGTGGTAGGAAACATCACCGATCCAACAAAAACCCTCCCCTCGACACAAACGGAGATTCCTGCGTACAAACAGGGGAGAACCACGAGACGCGGACAGCGGAAATAATGAACCTTGTGGTGAATATCTCCTCTTCCCAGCTGGACACTGCGCAAGTTAATGTATTGAGACGGGGCTTGACTTTTTGCCCAACAATAGCGCGGGACTGGTTTGAATTTGAGCTAGACCTCCAGAGGTTTTTTAGGCGTTTAAGATTAAAAGCCTTTTTTTCTGTGAAGAATAATGATACATCTGTCACACAATCCAATGTGCCCACTAATATTTTATCATGTAAAAATCTGGAATTAAGAAACAAAAGCCATTTTGTCCCGCCACAGAATAATCATGTGGTTGAAACCTATATTGGTTTTGTTAGGAAACGTATTGATCAATTGAGGGTTGAGGAAACTCATAGGTTCAAACACAATCTGTCTCAAACAGAAAGACAGGCTGTCTTTGAGCTGGAACATAATAAGCAATTGACAATCAAACCAGCTGACAAGGGGGGTGCCATGGTCGTGATGGATACCTGCAAATATGTGGATGAGATCAATAGACAGGTAGGAGACAGTGATGTATACGAGATGCTAGCAAAGGATCCCAAATGGGACATAGCGGATATCATAGGGGGGATATTGGATGGAGCTCTGAGTCAAGGAATCATCGATGATGATTTAAATAGTTATTTGCGTGTGAGCCATCCGATCACCCCGGTGATATACGTATTACCAAAGATCCACAAGAGCTTGGTGGATCCCCCTGGCCGACCAATTGTGTCGGGCAGGGGTTCCATCTTTAATACTGTCTCGATTTTCTTGGACAAAGTTTTGCGGATCCACGCGACCATGGCCCCCTCCTAAATCAGGGATACTGGTCATTTCCTAACCAAGTTGGGATCACTTGATTTGCCGGCGAATTTCCTATTGGTGAGTTTCGATGTTGTATCCCTCTATACATCTATTGACCACTCATACGGTCTCAATGTCGTCGATGTGGCCCTGGCCAGCACAGACCTCTCTCTTGGAGCACGCCAGCTGATCCTCGCCCTCTTGGAGGTGGTCCTGAGGAGGAATTATTTCCTCTTCGGGGACACCTTCTACCAACAAAAGCATGGTGTAGCGATGGGGTCCAATGTGGCCCCCACCTACGCAAACATCTTTATGGCAGAGGTCGAAGATCGGCTGGTGTATCGCTCTAAATTTTCTGATAGAGTTCTGTGCTGGTGGCGCTACATCGACGACATTTTCTTGGTCTGGACGGGTACCACATCAGAATTAGATGAGTTTCATGTGCACCTGAATTCTGGGGTCCAGGACCTGCAGTTCACTGTGACACATTCGGTCCGTGAGCTGCAGTTCCTTGACGTTCGAATTCTTGTACAGGAGGGAAAGATCTTAACCGATCTCTTCCAAAAACCCACGGATAGAAATACTTTATTGATGTATGATAGTAGTCATCCTGAGAATATGGTAAACTCCCTACCATGGAGTCAATTGCTTAGGGTACGGCGCATTGTATCGGATGATACTCAGTTTGGATATAGAGTTGATGAAATGTGCAACAAGTTTAGCAAGAGGGGGTACCCTAAAAAATTAATCAACCGCACTAAACAGAAGATTGTGTCCACCGAACGTAGTTCCACCTTTACAAGGAAGCTCCAGAAGCAAGATACCCGTCGGATTCCTTTTGTGTCCATCTTTGAGGGTGACAGTGGTAGTTTTGCTACCATCCTTAGACAAGAATGGCAGATCTTGCCGAAAGGATTGCCTACAGTCACTGAATTTGCAGTTCCCCCAATGATGGCATACAAACGAAGTCCTAATTTGCGAGATAGAATTGTGAAAGCAGATATAGGAGGCAAAGATATGGAGAGACAGAAGAGGTTGGCACCACTGAGGAGTGGCAATTTCCCTTGCCTTTCATGTTGCAACTGTAGTGGCATCATGAAAGGCGACGGTTTTGCGCACCCTTATAGTGGTAAACGGTTTAAAATTAAAGGACACTATACATGTAGGTCCACTGATGTGGTCTACATGATACAGTGCCCATGCAGTTTGATATACGTGGGGGAGACCACGATGGAATTGAGAGAAAGAATCAATAAACACAAAAGTACAATAAGGAAGGGTGCACTTGACAAACCGGTTGCAAAACATTTCATTGAACACAATCATTCTATTAATCAATTAAGATTTCGTGCTATTGATAGCGTAGGATATTTGAGACGGGGGGGTGACAGAAAGGGAATCCTGAGGAGAAAGGAGTTAAAATGGATCCATACCCTTAGGTCTCTACAACCTTTTGGCCTGAATATAGAATTTAATGTCACGTCCATTGACTAGGATGGGTAGCTAGTGTGTCCTCTAGGTATAGGGACATCTTGTTTTTAGAATATATGTAAAATACTCCTTGTGGATCTATCCCCTATTCATGGGGTAATCAGATATTCATAGACTCATTAACATGTTATGATTCTGTGTATATGTGATTTATCATATACATCCATAATGTTTGTTATTGATGCATACCATGCATGTTGAATTGTGTATCTCTTCTCCCATTGTTATGGGTATTAGGGTATGTGATGGACTGTGTTATTCCTTGCAGATTATACGGCCATGCTGGGGATGTGATTTCTATATTGTGATTGATCGGAATTGTCCCATGTGATCATTATCTATAGGGATGCAAGATAAATCTGATTGCCTGCAGTAATAGGAAGGTTTCCTACAGATGCGTCTTCGTTACCATGGCACTGACGCTTGCGCTGTATTGACACCGGACGTGGGCGTCCACGTGATACGTTCGACCGACGCATAGGTGCGCGTTCGGATGACGTCTGTGGACTCGACGCGCGATTAAGGACGTCATTAGTATTTGGAGACGGCTGATTGGCCCAAGGTACGAGCGCCGTCAGTCACCATGGAGACGATCGATACATCCGGTCAGGCAAGTGCATCGATGCGCGGCTGCCCACTTCACATGGCACAACGCCGACATGAACACCATGGCCATGGCAGGTCTCTAACCAGGTGCAAGGTAATTTGTGAATGTAAGCGTTTTAATAAGTGATGATTTGCATTGATGATCCGAAGGGGCGTGTGTTTTATGTGGGTATATATACACCTATTGTCATTGATGTCATTAGGCTTGACAAAGGCTGACTTTCAGCCGAAACGTTGCTGTCATTTTTGTCTTGAGGTCGTAATAAAGAACATTGGATGATGTGAGATGCTGCCGGAGCCATTTTTATTTCACTGTTAAGGGGGGGGTCTGTGGATGGCACTGTTATGGGGTGGGGGGGGGTCTGTGGATGGCACTGTTAAGGCGGGGGGGGTCTGTGGATGGCACTGTTATGGGGTGGAAGGGGGGTCTGTGGATGGCACTGTTATGGGGTGGGGGGGGTCTGTGGATGGCACTGTTATGGGGTGGGGGGGTCTGTGGATGGCACTGTTATGGGGTGTGGGGGGTCTGTGGATGGCACTGTTATGGGGTGGGGGGGTCTGTAGATGGCACTGTTATGGGGTGGGGGGGTCTGTGGATGGCACTGTTATGGGGTGGAAGGGGGGTCTGTGGATGGCACTGTTATGGGGTGGGGGGGGTCTGTGGATGGCACTGTTATGGGGTGGGGGGGTCTGTGGATGGCACTGTTATGGGGTGGGGGGGTCTGTGGATGGCACTGTTATGGGGTGGAAGGGGGGTCTGTGGATGGCACTGTTATGGGGTGGGGGGGGTCTGTGGATGGCACTGTTATGGGGTGGGGGGGTCTGTGGATGGCACTGTTATGGGGTGTGGGGGGTCTGTGGATGGCACTGTTATGGGGTGGGGGGGTCTGTGGATGGCACTGTTAAGGGGGGAAGTCTGTGGATGGCACTGTTAAGGGGGGAGGTCTGTGGATGGCACTGTTATGGGGTGGGGGGGTCTGTGGATGGCACTGTTATAGGATGGGGGGGGGGTCTGTGGATGGCACTGTTATAGGATGGGGGATCTGTGGATGCCATCCACAGATCCCCCATAACAGTGCCATCCACAGATCCTCCACCCCATAACAGTGCCATCCCCAGATCCCCCATTAACAGTGCCATCCCCATCTGGGGGGTTTCTTTGCTGGGCTGGACTTTTATGGCCCCCCCCCCCCCCCCAAATTTTACTTGCATCCCTGTTCTCTAAAGGGGCGGTTTTAGGGTGCGGTCCTAGGGGTGGGTAGGGCCGTGGCCAGGGGAGGGGGGTGAGTTCCACCACCTTTTCTCTGAGAAAAAAAGCCCTGAGTGTGCCTGTCAGTTTGTCCCTTTATTTGACAGCTATACATGGGGTCCCCCATCTCCCTCCTGAACCTCCTTCTCATGACCGTCCAGACACTGACTGTTTTCACACAAGTCATCAACAAGGGCACTATTTTGAGTATCATTTAGCAGTTTTAGCACTGTACTACATGTGTTTCTAGGGTCTGTTGTTCTTCTAAGATAACAAAACATGCTAAAGGGATCCTTCTCAGAGAACTGCATCTGTCTCTAAAACAGGGCTACTAGAAATGTACAGTATATGGCAGCCAGAGATGGTCTGGAACATGGAAATAGTTGAGCAGAAGTGAATGGGATTTATAGAAATGGCATGGCACAACAAGCTAAACTGTTTCAATAACATGTAGGACGCAAAAACAACGTGGCTTGCTGTGCCGCGCTGTTTCGGTAGCTACCATGAGAGTTTTGAAAACGTTGTAGCACAACCTGCACAGGTGTTTTCGTAATCCTAACCACTTATGGCCACTGCATCCAGGCACAAGGAGGTATGTGTCTTCAGATCCTAAAGGTGAGACCCACAGTTATCAGACATTTATAAAATATCCTGCCGCTATACCTTAAATGTCTCAGATGAGAATACCTCTTAAAAAGATCACTAAACCTTTGCTGAAAATATTAAGAGACAGAAGCGCAGCTCAGAGTGCCCTTTCAGTTTCCATTAGGTCTGCTTGGCTTTTCAAGCAAGTGGAGTACATATCCATAGAAAGTACATGACATCTGTACTCCACATTCTAGAAAAACTGCACTGCGCTTCTGCCCTTCCTTCTTTTCAACAAAGTATTTGTTACTCTTTAAATGTAATTTTCCTTTTTATTGGACTCTTTATAGAGACCCCAGTCTAGAAAAGGACTAAATATACAGTTTGACTGAATGTTTAAGTACTTCCTTCATTGCACTTATGACTAGGTACTTCCAGAACGCTGTATAAAGATCGCAGGTGTTTTTACACATCCCAGTGGTGAGATGTGCTTTGGAAATTAAATCACTGAGAGCTCTCTTTAGCATTTAGACATAAAAAACAATTAGGGGTTAGAAAAAAAAACACAAGGAGAGACCAAGTACCCCACCGCACAGATATTCCCACCAGACCAGGGGATGTACATGAATCTACAAGTAATTGTGCTGCTAAAAACATAGAAATGATGTAATTAGACTTCAGACCAGAGCACATCTTAATTCAAATAAGAAAAAGGCAGCACATTTGTGTGTGTTCTGCTTTAATTCCAAATCTTGAAGCTTGAGTGCTCTGTTGATTATTAGGTGGTATTTCACATAGATTTTTATTGCAGTTTTTGTTGATTTTTTTTATCAGTTCATGTAATCTGTAATGTTTGTTCTAGATTAAAAATATGAGCCTTCTAAATGTGCTGGACAGTTTTATCAGACATAGTACAATATCAGTGGCACTTGTTACCAGGATTACAATTCTATTTTGGCATAATTGTGATAAAGCAATCTATAGTTTCACTGGTGCTCGGTAACAACTGATATAGATATTCAGATCAGCCAACCAGTTTCAGTCTGTAATGGCAGACCCAGAAACCTGCCTACGCTGTAATGAGTTGGTTCTCAAAAAAAGCTCCAAAAAACACTTGATGGCGCCTTTGTTCCATGTTTTTGCTATAGGGTGCTAAGCAGGACATCAACAATAGTGAATATTTCACTGGTGCTCAGCTTCAAAATTGTCCCGCTCCAAGCCTGTACTACGTAGAATACTCCAGTATATCGCCCATGTATTTAAAACCCCTTTTATCCTAAATTAATAGAATAGCTGGGAAAAAAAACTTTAATATATCACCTACCGCATTTTTCACCCTATAAGACGCACCTAGGTTTTAGAGGAGGACAATAAGAAAAAAATATTTTTCATTACACCTCAGGTAAGACCAGTAGTCAGACCCCCAATGTGATTAAGACTCATCTGACAGCCCTAATCAGACCCCCAATGTTAATAAGACCCTCAATCAGAACTCATATCGGCCCCCCAATGCCATATATCAGCCCCCCAATGCCATATATCAGCCCCCCAGCTATCAGCGCAAATAAAATAAATAAACCACTTACTTCTCCTGGACGCCACCGCTCCTCACCACCAGCGCTCTCTCTCTTCTTCCTGGTCCTCAGCTGTGAAGGCTGCGCACAGCGTGAGGTCACACTGTGCGCAGCCCTGCACAGCCGACAGCTAAGGACCAGGAAGCGGTGAGTACAGAGCTTTCACCGCTTGCCGGTCCTCCGGTACTAATCAGCGCTTCCATAATGGAAGGGCTGATTAGTATTCACCCCATAAGATGCAGGTGCATTTTCCCCCCACTTTTGGGGCGAAAAATACGATAATAGGGTTGAGCGAACCCGAACTGTAAAGTTCGGGTTCGAGTTTGGTGTTCAGCGATTTAATGGCGCTTTTTGAAAGGCTGCAGGACAGTCAATCAACAAGCGTTTTACTAGTGTGCCCTAAGAAGCCATAACAGCCATGCCTACTAATGGCATCGCTGTAATTGGCCAAGTGCAGCATGTGACCCAGCCTCTGCTCTTACTAGTTGTAGGGATAGGATGCTGCTGCTGTGAGGGAGAGATTAGGAAAGACTATTATATCTGCACTTGATGTGAAGTCAGCGATCTACAGCGTTTTTTTGTTTTGGGGGTGCAATGCAACATTTTTGTACCCTGCCCTGAGCCCAGTGAGACAGAAAAAAAAGTTTTAATCCATCTGTTAATTAGGTGGGCAACGGTGGCCATTTTGTGCAACAGCAGTGCACCAGCACTGCATATGTGCCAGGGACAATCATTTAATCCTGTTCTTGTAGTTCAGTGGCCGACATATACCCATTTTTTAAGTGCACTGCATATGTGCCAGGGGAAGGGAAATAATACCGTCTGTGAGTTCAGGGACCCAGGGGGTGACATATCCCCATTTTTTTCTATAAATAAAGTACCCCTGTGCTGCATTTCTGAGAGTGAAATCGGTTCCATTGTGGGGTGACATATTTAAATTTTTTGTTGTAAAGTACCTCTGAGGCCTGCACTGCATATGTGACAGGCAGGCACATAAATTCAGCAAATCCATCTGTTCCATTGTAGGGGTGACATATCTACAATTTTTTATGTTAAAAACCCCTGTGCTTCATTTGTGAAAGTGAAATAAAATCACAGTAAATCCATCTGTTTCATTTAGGGTTAAAAGAATTGGGCCATAAAGTAGCTTTTTGCCCTGTGCTGCATTTCTGACAGTCCAATAAAACAGCCAAATACTGCAGTTACATTTTTTGCTGAAAAATTAAAATTTTTGTTGTTATAAAGTTCATTTGCGGCCTACTCTGTGTTCTTGTCAGGCAAATAAAACCATTAAATACCGCTGTTACATTTTTGGGCTTCAAATTCACATTTTTGGGTGTAAAGTAACTCTGAGGCCTGCACATGTGACAGGCAGGCACATAAATTCAGCAAGTCCATCTGTTCCATTGTAGGGGTGACATATCCACAATTTTTTATGTTACAAACCCCTGTGCTTCATTTGTGAGAGTGAAATATAATCACAGTTAAATCCATCTGTTTAATTTAGGGTTAAAAAAACCTCTATTTTTTGGGAGCAATAAAGTACCTTTTAGCCCTGTGCTGCATTTCTGGTAGTTAAAGAAATACAGTTAATCCATCTATTTCATTGTGTGTGAGAAAAAAAACCTTTTTTTTGGCAATAAAGTACCTTTGCTGCCTGCACTGCATAGCAGACCGGGCAATAAGTTGAAAAAACTCATCTGTTCCATTGTTGGGTGACATTAACCAATTTTTCCCGTCCAAAAACCCCTGCTCTGCCTAGGTGACAGGGACCTAAATTTCTAAAATTCGTCTGTTCCATTGTTAGGTGACATTAACCCATTTTGGCAGTCAAAAAAAACCCTGCCCTGCATTGTTCACAGGGAACTTAATTTAGTAAAAGCGTCTGTTACTTCAGTGGGTAAACGCAAAAAATGAAGAGAGCGTCAAACAAGGGATGTGGCCCTGGTCATGGTGCTGCTGGTGTTGGTGGAGCTCCGGTTGCAGGGAAAGGACGTGGTCGATCTGTGCCAGCTACACGCCCAAGTAAAACACCTTCCTCAGGTGCGAGTAGGCAACAGAACCTTCAGCGGTATTTGGTCGGGCCTAATGCAGCTCTACGAATGGTGAGGCCAGAACAAGTACAGGCGATAGTAGATTGGGTGGCTGACAGTGCCTCTAGTTCCTTCACATTGTCTCCCACCCAGTCTCCTGCTGAAAGATCAGAGTTGGCACCTGCAGCCCATGGCCATCAGTCTTTCACCTCATTCCCTTGCAAATCAGCCAAGCAGTCTGAGTCCCAAGTCATGCAGCAGTCTCTTCTGCTTTTTGATGACTCTGCTAGCAGGGTTTCCCAGGGCCATCCACCTAGCCTTGCCCCAGAAGTGGAAGAGATTGAGTGCACCGATGCCCAACCACTTATGTTTCAGGATGAGTACATGGGAGGACCACCGCAGCACGTCACGGATGATGACGAAACACAGGTGCCAACTGCTGCGGCTTTCTGCAGTGTGCAGACCGACAAGGAGGGCAGGGGTGAAGACTGGGTGGAAGACGATGTGGAGAACAATGAGGTCCTCGACCCCACATGGAATCAAGGTCATGGGAGTGACCTGTGTAGTTCGGAGGAAGAGGCGGTGGTCGCACAGAGCCACCAGCACAGCAAAAGAGGGAGCAGAGTGTAAAAGCGGAGCCGCCGTCCCCTAGACAGTACGCCTGCTACTGCCCACCACACCAAGGGACCGAGCACCCCAAAGCCAGCTCCAAGGAGTTCCCTGGCGTGGCAGTTCTTCAGACAATGTGCTGACGACAAGACACGAGGGGTTTGCACGCTGCGCAATCAGAGCCTGAAGCGAGGCATAAACGTTCTAAACCTGAGCGCAACCTGCATGACCAGGCATCTAAGTGCAAAGCATGAGCTGCAGTGGAGTAGACAACTCAAAAACCAAGAAAGGTCTCTGGCTCCTTCTGCTTCCTCTTCTTCTGCAGTCTCGGCCTCTTCATCCCCCTCTGGAGTGACAGTGGCACCTGCCACCCTGCAAACAGAGGATGTGGCAGCAACACCACCACCTCGGTCACCAAGCATCTCCACAATGTCCCATGGAAGCATTCAGCTGTCTATCTCCCAAACACTGGAGCGAAAGAGGAAGTACCCCCCTACCCAACCGCGATCCCTGGCCCTGAATGCTAGCATTTCCAAGTTTCTGGCCTTTGAAATGCTGTCATTCCGTCTGGTGGACACGGACAGTTTTAAGAATCTGATGGTGGAGGCTGTCCCACAGTACATTGTGCCCAGCCGCCACTACTTTTCCAGACGAGCCATCCCTTCCCTGCACAACCAAGTGGAGGACAAAATCAGGTGTGCACTGTGCAACACCATCTGTGGCAAAGTCCCCATAAATACAGATACGTGGACCAGTAAGCACGGTCAGGGACGTTATATCTCCCTAACAGCACACTGGGTAAATGCAGTGGCGGCTGGGCCTAAGGCGGATAGCAGTTTGGCGCATGTCCTTCCACCACCGAGGATTGCAGGGCGTTTCTCTTTGCCTCCTGTTGCTTCCTCCTCCTACTCTGCTTCCTCCTCCTCTACTGCCTCCTCATCCGGTCAGCGTAACACCTTCACCACCAACCAGCAGAGCAAGGAGGAAACGACAGCAGGCAGTTTTGAAACTTATCTGTTTGGGGGACAAACCCCACACCGCGCAGGAGCTGTGGACAGGCATGGAACAACAGACCAATGAGTGGTTGGTGCCAGTGAGCCTCAAGCACGGCCTGGTAGTGTGCGATAATGAGCGAAATCTCATAGCAGCTCTGGGCCTAGCCGGTTTGACGCACATCCCTTGCCTGGCGCATGTGCTGAATGTAATTTAATAACTTGACCCACCCAATCAGATTTCAGTCATTGACCTCCCTTGGATGTGGTAATTCTTTTCTCAGGCTCCCTATCTGACATGGAACCCTGATTCCCCGTTACCTGTGATCACCATGGTAGGCGCATAAAAGAACATCGAAAGTTGATAGGGAAGATATCCAATATCCAAGATATCCAATCCTGGGCGTCACGGGGACGTGCGATCAGGCAGAAGCGCCTCTCCTGTATAACGTTTCCTCATCCAAATACCGCAGTGACATTCCCTGTAATTTTTTATTACTCATTCCAATAACAGGGCATCTTAGGAGTCCTGTATTGTTATTTATCGTCACTACCTCTCGAGTTGGCAATGGGTAATTGCCGCGCGCCTCCTGCCTTCGTTCAATTTTTCTGCTTTAATAACTTGTCCCACCATCTCCACCCAGTCAGATTTTAGCCATTGACCACCCTTGGATGTGGTATCCCTTTCTCAGGCTCCCTCTCTGGCATGGAACCCTGATTCCTCATTACCCGTGATCACCATGGTAGGCGCATAAAAGAACATCGAAAGTTGATAGGGAAAATATCCAATTGGATCGTGGATGTCACGGAGATGTGTGACATGGTGGAGCAGTATGTGTGCACACGCCTACACTTACTGACTGATGGGTCTGCCCCCTTCAACTTCTGGGTCTCTAAATTGGGCACATGGCCTGAGCTTGCCCTTTCCGCCTTGGAGGTGCTGGCCTGCCCTGCAGCCAGTGTATTGTCTGAACGATTGTTTAGCATGGCAGGAGGGGGTTATCACAGACAAGCGCAGCCGCCTGTCCACAGCCAATGTGAACAAGCTCATGTTCATTAAAATGAACCAGGCAGGGATCCCACAGGACTTATCCGTA
This sequence comes from Bufo bufo, assembly GCF_905171765.1. Classification (NCBI taxonomy): domain Eukaryota; kingdom Metazoa; phylum Chordata; class Amphibia; order Anura; family Bufonidae; genus Bufo; species Bufo bufo. The sequence continues at coordinate 237,066,888 of NC_053390.1, forward strand.
CCTTGTGTAGAATAGACATGTATACTGGTCTCACCCAGCCATTTTTGTACTCCAGCGCACATTCTCTTTGTTTTATTTTTTATATTTTCCAATGTTTTGGGGTCTACCCAAATTTAAACAAAAAAATAATAATAATAAAATAAAAAATACAAAAACAAAACAAAAACAAAAAACAGTGTTGGCTACATCTTCCTCCTCCACTGCCACTTCCACCTACACTGCCAAATCCACCGCCTCCTCAACCTCCTACTCAATTTGGACCTCCTCCTCCTAGATCAAGATCTTTATTTTATTTTTTACGTATTTTATGTTAGTTTAAGTCATTGACCTATCCACATTTGTTTGCAGAGCACTTGCCATGCTCTTAACCACATTTTGCTGCCTTTTGCAGCCCTTTCCATGACTTTTTTAGAGCCATTTTAGTGCTCCAAAGTTCGGGTCCCCATTGACTTCAATGGGGTTCGGGTCAAGTTTGGGTCAGGAACTCGAACTTTTTTGCAAAGTTCGGACAAACCCATTGAACCCGAACTTCCAGGTGTCCGCTCAACACTATACGGTAATTAACTCCTTCTGTCACCCCACTAAACAGTTTTTTTTTTGGTTAGTTATAATCCCTATACTGCGATTTTTTCATACATACTGTAATTAATCATTTCGGTTCAGTAGATTATGTTAAAAACGTATTTTAAAAATATGCAAATTACCTTGCTACCAGCAAGTAGGGCGGCTACTTGCTGGTAGCAGCCGCATCCTCCTATCCTAAAGACGCCCCCTCCGCATGTTGATTGACAAAGCCAACGGACGGGATCGTTTTCTGGCTGGTCCTGACTGCTATCAAGATCTCGCGCCTGCGCCCTAACGGTATTCAGTCGTCGCAGCCGCACTGAGAGGAGGACGCTTGCTCGGCCGCTCCATCCTCAATGAGCCTGCGCCGATGACGTCATCAAGTACACCCGGAAGAGATTTATTATTAATAATCGTTGGTGGTATAGTGTTAATAACTGTCATTTTTATAAAATTATTTATTCCCATTTCGTTGGTGGTTTTTGTGGCAGCATGCTTATTACGTACATACTTACCTGATTCGAGCACCCAGCGACGTCACCAGACTCTCCGCCTCCTTCCAGCGATGCCGGCGTCTTCTCTTCCGGGTGTACTTGATGACGTCATCGGCGCAGGCGCATTGAGGATGGAGCGGCCGAGCGAGCGTCCTCCTCTCAGTGCGCCAGCGCCGACTGAATACCGTTACGGCGCAGGCGCGAGATCTTGATAGCAGACAGGACCAGCCAGAGGACGATCCCGTCAGTTGGCCCTGTCAATCAACATGCGGAGGGGGCGTCTTTAGGATAGGAGGATGCGGCTGCTACCAGCAAGTAGCCGCCCTACTTGCTGGTAGCAAGGTAATTTGCATATTTTAAAAATACGTTTTTAACATAATCTACTGAACCGAAATGATTAATTACAGTATGTATGAAAAAATCGCAGTATAGGGATTATAACTAACCAAAAAAAAAAAAAAAAACTGTTTAGTGGGGTGACAGAAGTCCTTTAAGGACACAGCCATATTTCACCTTAAGGACCAGGCCATTTTTTGCAAATCTGACCAGTGTCACTTTAAGTGGTGATAACTTTAAAACGTTTTGACTTATCCAGGCCATTCTGATATTGTTTTTTCATCACATATTGTACTTCATGACACTGGTAAAATGGAGTAAAAAAAAATCATTTTTATTTATAAAAAAATACCAAATTTACCAAAAATCTTGAAAAAATTGCAAATTTCCAAGTTTCAATTTCTCTACTTCTATAATACATAGTAATACCTCCAAAAATTGTTATTCCTTTACATTCCCCATATGTTTACTTCATGTTTGGATCATTTTGGGAATGACATTTTAGTTTTTGGGGATGTTACAAGGCTTAGAAGTTTAGAAGCAAATCTTAAAATTTTTCATACATTTTCAAAAACCCAATTTTTAGGGACCAATTCAAGTCTGAAGTGACTTTGTGAGGCTTACATAATAGAAACCACCCCATTCTAGAAATTACACCCCCAAGGTATTCAAAACTGATTTTACAAACGTCGTTAACCCTTTAGGTGTTCCACAAGAGTTATTGGCAAATGGAGATAAAATTTCAGAATTTAAATTTTTTGGCAACTTTTCCATTTTAATCCATTTTTTCCAGTAGCAAAGCAAGGGTTAACAGCCAAACAAAATGCTATATTTATTGCCCTGATTCTGTAGTTTGCAGAAACACCCCATATGTGGCCGTAAACTACTGTACGGGCACACAGTAGGGCATAGAGGGAAAGGTGCGCCGTATGTTTTTTGGAAGGCAGATTTTGCTGGACTGGTTTATTTACACCATGTCCCATTTGAAGCCCCCCCCTGATGCACCCCTAGAGTAGAAACTCCATAAAAGTGACCCCATCTAAGAAACTACACCCCTCAAGGTATTCAAAACTGATTTTACAAACTTTGTTAACCCTTTAGGTGTTGCACAAGAGTTATTCGCAAATGGAGATGAAATTTGAGAATTTAAATTTTTGGGCAAATTTTCCATGTTAACCCATTTTCTCCAGTAACAAAGCAAGGGTTAACATCCAAACAAAATGCTATATTTATTGCCCCGATTCTGTAGTTTGCAGAAACACCCCATATGTAGCCGTAAACTACTGTACGGGCACACAGCAGGGCGTAGAGGGAAAGGTGCGCCGTATGGTTTTTGGAAGGCAGATTTTGCTGGACTGGTTTATTTACACCATGTCCCATTTGAAGCCCCCCTGATGCAACCCTAGAGTAGAAACTCCATAAAAGTGACCCCATTTTGGAAACTATGGGATAAGGTGGCAGATTTGTTGGGACTATTTTTAGGGTACATATGATTTTTGGTTTATCTTTATTACAATTTTGTGAGGCAAGGTTACCAAAAATAGAAATTCTGAAATTTCATCTCCATTTGCCATAAACTGTTGAGGAACACCTAAAGGGTTAACAACGTTTGTAAAAATCAGTTTTGAATACCTTGAGGGGTGTAGTTTCTTAGATGGGGTTGCTTTTATGGAGTTTCTACTCTAGGGGTGCATCAGGGTGGCTTCAAATGGGACATGGTGCCAAAAAAAAAGGCCATCAAAATCTGCCTTCAAGGAAACCATACGGCGTTCCTTTCCTTCTGCGCCCTGCCGTTTGGTCATACAGCAGTTTATGACCACATATGGGGTATTTCTGTAAACTGCAGAATCAGGGTAAGAAATATAGCATTTTGTTTGGCTGTTAACCCTTGCTTTGTTATTGAAAAAAAACCGGATTAAAATGGAAAATTTGTCAAAAAATTGCTGTTTTTGCCCCGTTTTTATTAAATTTTTTTGACCGTGCTCATCTGAGGGGTTAGGTCATGGGGTATTTTTATAGAGCAGATTCTTACATACGCGGCGATACCTAATATGTCTACTTTATTACATTTATTTATGTTTTACACTATATTATCTTTTAACAAATTTTTGGTATCTCCATAGTCTGAGTCATTTTTTATTTTTTTTTAGCCGATTATCTTAGGTAATTTTTTGCAGGATGAGAGGACTGTTTTATTGGCACTATTTTGGGGGGCATATGACTTTTTGATCGCTTGCTATTAAAATTTTTGTGATGTAAGGTGACAAAAAAATACCTTTTTTTGCACCGTTTTTATTTAATTCATTTGACCGTGTTCATCTGAGGGGTTAGGTCATGGGGTATTTTTCATAGAGCAGATTCTTACGGACGCGGCGATACCTAATATGTCTACTTTTTAAATTTATTTTAGTTTTACAAAATAATATTTGTGAAAAAATTTTTGGGGGGTTTTAGTGTCTCAAGTCTGAGAACCATAGTTTTTTATCCGATTGTCAGTGGCTAAATTGGGATATCAATTTAGTACTCCATGGAAGTGTGGTACTCCCTGAAGCAACCGTCAATGCAGAGGCCCGGATGATCGGGGCACGTGTCACACTGAGTAGTGGTGTCCTTCCGTATCCCCCTCCTGTGACATAATCTGCACTTTTTTGGGGTCCGTCCCTTCTTTCCAGTATGGGGGACCACACCTGGAAAGTGTTGGCCAGGAACGATCCGTGCGCCACCAGTTCCTGAGGTACTCCGGCCTGCTCTTTCCCGGTCAGAAAAGATCAGGTCCTTGAGGACTGCCTCATAGAACTGAAGGAATGTCCCTGTGTTGCCAGCGCTCTGGGACAGCACAAAAGAGTTGTACAAGGCAACCTGTACCAAGTAGACCGCAACTTTTTTGTACCATGCTCTGGTTTTGCGCATGGCATTATATGGCTTGAGGACTTGATCAGAGAGATCAACTCCTCCCATATACCGATTGTAGTCGATGATACAATCGGGCTTGAGGACCGTTGCCGCGGTACCTCACACAGGGACAGGGGTGATGCCGTTACCATGAATTGTGGACAGTACAAGGACATCCCTCTTGTCCTTATATCTGACCAGCAACAGGTTTCCACTGGTAAGGGCACGGGTCGCACCCCTGGGGATAGGTACCTGGAGGGGGTGGGCAGGGAGGCCGCATTGATTTTTCCACACGGTCCCACAAGCGGACGTGGATCTGGCGGCGAGGGACTGGAACAAGGGGATACTAGTATAAAAGTTTTCCACGTACAGGTGGTAACCCTTATCTAGCAGTGGGTTCATAAGGTCCCACACAAGTTACCCGCTAATACCTACAGTGGGTGGGACATTCTGGGGGTTGAATACGGGAATCTCGCCCCTTCTACACACGAAACTTGTAAGTGTACCCTGAGGTACTCTCACAAAGTTTATACAGCTTCAAGCCATACCTCACCCGCTTAGAGGGAACATACTGGCGGAAAAGGAGTCTCACCTTGAAAGCAATGAGATACTCATCAACCGCGACCTCCCTTCCAGGTACATAGGCCTGTAGAAATTTGGCCCCAAAGTGATCGATGACCGGCCTGATTTTGTACAGGCGGTCATAGGCAGGATCACCTTGGGGGGGGGACGACATGCTGCATTATCTGAATAATGCAGGCATTTCCGGATGGCCTCAAACCGGGAGCGTGTCATGGCCGTACTGTAAAGTGGGGTCTGGTAGAGGACGTCCCCACTCCAGTAATGTCTGACACAAGGTTTCTTGACTAGGCCCATGTGCAGCACGAGGCCCCAAAATGTCCTCATCTCGGCTGCACTGACCGGAGTCCAGCCACCGGGCCTAGCCAAAAAGGAGCCCGGGTGTTGAGCAACAAACTGTTAGGCGTACAGGTTTGTTTGCTCCACCATTAGATTTACAAAGTGGTCACTAAAAAAAGCTGCAGCACCCCTGGGGGTCTAGGGTCACACAGCTGTGCTGTGGACCCCAGACACCCGATTTAGGGTGATGCAATCACAAACTGTTTTTTTTTTTCTTCCACTAACTTTCCACTTCAGCAAATGGCATATATTATGTAGAGAAACTTAATACAAGGCACTTACTAATGTATTGTGATTGTCCATATTGCCTCCTTTGCTGGTTGGATTTATTTTCCATCACATTATACACTGCTTGTTTCCAGGGGTTATGACCACCCTGAATTCCAGCAGTGATGGCTGTGCTTGCACACTATAGCAAAAAGTGCTGGCCTCTCTGGTGGCATGCGCAGCATCTCCTGTCCCAGCCACCTCGTATCTGTGCTGCAGCAGTGTCCATAACCTCTGGAAATGAGCAGCATATACTGTATATGTGATGGAAAGATAAATCCATCCAGCAAAGGAAGCAATATGGACAATAACAATACATTAGTAAGTGTCTTGTATTAACATTTTCTACATGATAAATGTAATTTACTGAAGTGAGACCACCCCTTTAACTTCTTAGGCTGAGTTCACACTTCAGTTATTTGGTCAGTTATTTCCATCAGTTAGGGCTCATTCAGACGGTCGTATGCTGTCTGCAAAAATGTGGATCCTTTTTTTGAGGATTAGATACTGTCCCATTCACTTCTATGGGGCCCTTTTTCCTCCATTGCACAGCTCAGCAAAAAAATGAAACGTGTCCTATACTTGTCAGTGAAAATCAGGACATGGCCCTATTGAAGTCTATGGATCAGCAAAAAAATGGAATGAAATCCGTTTTTTTGTGCACATGCTGAACTGTCCGCAAAAAAAAACGGATCCGCATTTTTGCGGACAGCATACAGCCATCTGAATGAGCCCTTATTGTGAGCCAAAACCAGTGGTGAAACCTATGCAGAGATAAGGTGTAATGGAAAGATTTGCACCTACTGTATTCTGTGTTTTTGACCCATACCTGGTTTTGGCTCACAATAAATGATTGAAATAACCGACCAAATAACAGAAGTGTGAACTGGGCCTTATAGGGTTTCTATTTACAGATCGTCTGCCCTTCTATATCAGATCAAGACCTTACAGTCCCCAAGTTGATTTTAGCGTAGTGATTTTGTCAAGGAGTTTTATTGATGTCTGAAAAAGGAGTATAATCTTAATTTGGCAGTACATTTCTTAAAACACATATGGTGCTGCCAGAATGTGGGACAATATGAGATGATCATAGTGATTTATTTTCGCAAATTATTTCCTCCACAGACTTCATAGATGATAGAAGGCAGCCACTAAGAAGAAGGTTTAACTACAAAGTATAATCCTTTTCTAAACGAGCCATAGATTGATTTGTTTTTGCTCTTTAAATACGTGCGCTATGTGCTATAGGGATGTCTGACAGCTGGGAAATTAAATAGTTTAGTTTAAATGCAGATTTAGACACAATTTATAATATGGAAATTAGAACGCTAACCAGTAAATATAATCAGATTCATTATAGTGCTAGCATATATACTCATTGACAAAACAAATGCCCCCAGATAGAAATGCCTGACTACTGCAAAATTCAGCATCCAGTTATGTCTCAGGCAAACATGTAAATTATTACAGTTATGGTCTGATTAAACATTGGGACTTGCCACAAGAGGGTGTAAAAGTGCTTCACCCTCTGCCCTTTAAAAAAGGCTTTCAGAGGCTATTTTTGAGCAGCTTACAGTACCTCTTGGTGAGAGATTGTTGGCCACTAGGCAAGCTTCTACAATGCACTTGAAGATATTTTGACCAGTTGACAGACTTTGAGAGGGGGTGCATCATTCAAATGAAAGAAGCAGGAAGGTCATTTTGATAAACTGCTTGGCATCTAGGCCATGCTGACCTAGCTGTTAGAAGGTGCTGGGAGAAGTGGATACTTGAGGGCACACACGGTGAACAGGCTCCAGACATCTCAGAATGACTATCAGTAGAGAGGATTTATTGATCTGCCAACATGCACGAGCAGTTACACACCCTTGTCTCAGCCCAGATGATTTATTATGGGGGATCTGTGGATGGCACTGTTATGGGGGGGATCTGTGGATGACACTGTTATGGGGGATCTGTGGATGATACTGTTATGGGGGATCTGTGGATGATACTGTTATGGGGGATCTGTGGATGACACTGTTATGGGGATCTGTGGATGACACTATTATGGTTTTGCGTCATGGTACCCATTATGTAACCTGTCATTGACAGCCAGCCACCGTTTCCTTTGTTTGCAGTGGTGTGGTGAAAGAGAAACCTGGACTGCTACAGACTGGAACCGTTTCATCGTCAGCAACAATTAAAGTTCTGTTTGGCATCTCACGATGGTTGGTTCAAACATGGAGGCCTCATGGTGAGCACTTCGATCCTGACTTTACTGGGGGGCAACGCGCCACCCCAACTGTTGTGATTATCTGAGGAGCCATTGCATACAACTGCCAGTAACCGCTAGTAGTGATCCGAGAAACGCTTATATCTCAGTGATAAGTGCAGGACATCATTCAGCCACATGTCTTCCCTTTCATGGCTTCCAAATGCCATTTTGAACAGGATAGTGTTCACCCACACACAGCAATGGTTTCTCAGGAATGTCTCCACCAGATTGCAACACTTCCTTAGTCTGCCCATTCAGCAGATTTATCACCAATTAATCTCTGGGATCACTTGGAATGCCAGCTTCGGTATCCACAAGTATGCAGGATCTACAAGCCTAGGGGCAACATCAGTGGGCAAATGTGCTGCAGGATACCACTATGAAACTTGTATGTCTCCATGCCCAACCAGATCTCATAAGCTAACTTGGTATTGTTAAGATAAAATTAGACCAAAACCTAACAACAAAATGCAATAAAGTGTAGGTGCACACTACCATGGCTGGCATGCTTAAAAACACATGCAAGCACTACAAACATGCATTATTCTGAATTGAATTACTGCTATACTTACTATATATGAAAATTTGAATCACTTTATATAATTTTTTTTTAATCAAAAGTCTGTTCGACTCATCTACCAATGGCAAGGTGACTTGTACAGATGTGTACCTAATACTATCAGAATTGCCTCTCCTGGGCTTAAGCCTACATCATTCAGGTCAATCTAGGATCCAGTTATAGTACACTATATTTAAAAGCTTTGGTCACCTGCCTTCCCAGATGTTTGCAGACTGTTGTTACAAGAAAAACAGATGCTACACAATGGTAGACATGGTCCTATCCCAACTTTTTTGAGCTGCATTGCTGCCATCAAGGTCTAAATGAATTAGTTTTTTTCATGAGATGGTAAAATGTCTCACTTTTAACATCTTATATGTGCTCTATGATCTATTGTGAATAAAATATGAGATTTGCAAATCATTGCATTCTGTTTTTATTTACCTTTAGTCACATTTTGTACAGTGTCCCAATTTTTGGGGGGAATTGGTGTTGTGCATACAGGTTGTGGACCAACCAGAATGTTTTGTATACTAGGTTAAAGCAGGTCAGTATAGCCAAATAAAAAAATAAAAAAACATGGGGAACATGTAGATGAGGTAAGCAACTACATAAGCATATCTGTTAGAAATTATAGTGCAATAATCCAAGAAACCCCTTTAAGGTATGATAAGAAATTAATAAGCACAGCATTTTGGAAGAAAATGTGTTAAAAGGAGGAAATTCACTGTAATCATTATAACAGATAATATGAGCTATTTGCATAATGAGTTACTAGCAGTGTAATTCCCTAACGAGAAATGTGCAGCGATTCCAAAGTTACCAGGCTGCTGGTGATGCTTACATGAATCAATGGTATTTGTACCCCAAGGAAATTATGGCAGGGCTAAAAAAAGACAAAGTGTGGATTCTCTTTCCAGATCCATATTGAACTTAAAATAGTCCAGTGGTTTAACATCTGTTTGCAGCTTTATGACACATTTGTGTGGTTCTTGTGTAATTTTAGCTCACAGTTGAATGAATTGTGTGAAATCTGTCAATGTTATATGTGTTATGTTGCCATGCAGTCATCCAGATGCTTCCTGCATTATTATGATGCGTTTCACATTTTTGACCATTTTTTTCTCATTTTTGACCTTTTTGATATCATGTAGATTTTCCTTTGGACCTTGTTAAAGAAAGTATCATTTCAATGAAGCCACCACGTCCTCTGCAAATTCTTTTAACGATAGACTGAACATCAACTACAGTATTTAGCCTTATTGTACTATCATATTTAGCTTTATCATACATCTTTTAATGTGGCTCTCTAACTATTCTGTGTTTATAAGGAGGTTTTAGGGTCAGGAATATCAGATTTAATACTGGCTTGCATTTTATTTATTCTCAGAAGCCTTTGCTGTATTGTTAAAATGAAGAATGCCCTGTCCACCACCTGATGCCTGCCAATTATCCATTCCCTCTCTTGTATGTATTTTGAGGTATTTGCAAGGTTTGTGGAACTGACATCTACATTAGTAATAGGAATAGTTGTGCTATTCCACTACTAATTTATATGTTGGTATCCTGTGCTAAGAAATATAACATTTTCCCAGGGTAAAGATAAGAGTAACTAATGAGCTCCTTGAAACATATCGTCACACTATTGGCAACAGATATTAACGCCATAACTGGGCCTGGCAGAAGTCAATATTTTATCTGATTTAGTGGTAGACACCGATATGTACAACTATTAAGGGAATTTTTGCCCACTCTTCTTTATAACATTGCTTTAGTTGATTGAGTTTTGTAGGCATTCATTTATGCACAGCTCTGTTAAGATCCCACCATAGCATTTCAATCGGGCTGAAATATGGACTTTAACCAGGCCATTGCAACACCTTGATTCTTCCCTTTTTCAACCATTCTGTTGCAGATTTTGCTGTGTATTTGGGATCATAGTCCTGTTACATGACTCCGTTTTGGCTAAGCTTTAGCTGTTTAATAGATGACCTCACATTTGACTCTAGAATACTTTGGTATATAGAGGAGTTCTTGGCCAACTCAGTGACTGGAAGGTGCCCAGGTTCTGTGGCTATAAAATAAGCCAAAATCATTACCCCTCTACCACTGTGTTTGACAGTTATGAGGTGTTTGTGCTGATATGCTGTGTTTGGTTTTCTCCAAATGTGATACTGTGCATTATGGCCACATATCTCCACTTTGGTCTCATGTGTCCAAAGAACATTGTTCCAGAAGTCTTATGATTTGTTCAGCTGCAATTTTGCGACTTAAAGGGAACCTGTCACCTCCAAAAACCATCCCAACTCGCCAGCAGTACCTGACAGTAGCCAGCAGCGTGTTTCCAAAGATAATTTTCTTCCTGAAGGCCGATGCGGCTAAAGTTCAGAAAACGTTTTCTCCGCCGCGCTTCTCTAGTCATGCTTGAAGTCAAGGGGGCAGCGGCCTCCTTGCTTCAAGTCAAGATAATCACGCCTCCTTCCTTGCTCCTTCGCTGTGACTGACAGCTGGCAGTTCTGCTGGCTTTGCTGAACTCTCTGCATAAGCGCTGTCAGTCACAGCGAAGGGGCAGGGAAGGGGGCGTGGTTATCTTCACTTGAAGCAAGGAGGCCGCTGCCCCCTTGACTTTAAGCATGACTAGAGAAGTGTGCCGACAGCGGATAGAATGTTTTCTGAGCTTTAGTCGCATCGACCTTCAGGAAGAAAATTATCGTCGGAAACACGCTGCTGGCTACTGTCAGGTACTGCTGGCGGCGTGGGATGGTTTTTGGAGGTGACAGGTTCCCTTTAAGCCATGCTGCCATGTTCTTTTTAGGAAGAAGAGTCTTTCTCTTGGCAACCCTTCCAATTTTTCCAAATGTGCTGTCATGAATTTGAATATTTAACATGAGAGTCTTAAATGTAGCACTTGGGTTTTCTGCAATTTCTCTTAGCATTGCACGGTCTGATCTTGGGGTGAATTTGCTCGGACGTCCCAGTGGCGGATCCAGGGAGGGGCAACGGGGCAATAACCCCCCCCCCCCCCCCCCGAGCTGGCGGCGGCGGCGGAGCATTGGGAGATGAACGCTTCAATTGTGGAAGCGCTCATCTCCATAGTCATCTGTATCGCCGTCCTCAGGACAGCGATACAGATGGCTGTGCTGAGGCAGGGGAGGGAGAGGAGTGTCCCTTTTCCTTCCTCTGATAGGCTGTAGGCACTAGGCGTCAACGCGCCGCCTGAGCCTTACAGCGCGGGACACAGGCCGGAAGAGGCCTGCATCGCATCGCTGACATGGAGGTAAGTATGTGTTTTCTTTTATTTATATATACAATACTTTTACTGGCACATGGGGGGCTGTTATTACTGGCACAGGGGGAGGGGGGGCTGTTATTACTGGCACAGGGGGAGGGGGGAGGGGGGCTGTTATTACTGGCACAGGGGGAGGGGGGCTGTTATTACTGGCACAGGGGGAGGGGGGCTGTTATTACTGGCACAGGGGGAGGGGGGAGGGGGGCGGGGGGCTGTTATTACTGGCACAGGGGAAGGGGGGGCTGTTATTACTGGCACAGGGGGAGGGGGGCTGTTATTACTGGCACAGGGGGAGGGGGGGCTGTTATTACTGGCACAGGGGAAGGGGGGGCTGTTATTACTGGCACAGGGGGAGGGGGGGCTGTTATTACTGGCACAGGGGGAGGGGGGGCTGTTATTACTGTCACAGGGGGAGGGGGGGCTGTTATTACTGGCACGGGGGGGGCTGTTATTACTGGCACAGGGGGAGGGGGGGCTGTTATTACTGTCACAGGGGGAGGGGGGCTGTTATTACTGGCACGGGGGGGGCTGTTATTACTGGCACGGGGGGGGGCTGTTATTACTGCCACAGGGGGGGCTGTTATTACTGGCACAGGGGGGGCTGTTATTACTGGCACAGGGGGCTGTTATTACTGGCACAGGGGGGCTGTTATTACTGGCACATGGGGGGCTGTTATTACTGGCACAGGGGGGGCTGTTATTAATACTGGCACAGGGGGGGCTGTTATTACTGGCACAGGGGGGGTGTTATTAATACTGGCACGGGGGGGCTGTTATTAATACTGGCACATGGAGGGCTGTTATTAATACTGGCACATGGGGGCTGTTATTAATACTGGCACATGGAGGGCTGTTAATACTGGAACATGATTGGGGGCACTATAGGGGCATCTACTGAGGCCACAAAGAAGGGGTATTTTATATGGGGCGCTCTGTACAGTACAATTTTATACTGGGACACATTATGGTGGGTACTATGGGGAAGGGGGAGAGGAGTACTATAGGGTCATCTACGGGGGGGCACTAAGAAGGGGTATTTTATACTTGCAAATTATGGGGGACACTAAGGGCATCTACTGGAGCATTTTATACTGGTACATTATGGGGGCACTAGGAGGAAGGGGGGAGAGGAGCACTATGGAGGCATTTACTGGGGGCACTATATAGGGGTATTTTATACTGGCAGATTATGGGGGCACTATGGGGACATTAGCTCACCTGGGGGATTTACAAGGGGGTATTTTTTGAACTGTCACATTATAAGGAGAATTATTTCTACTGGGGGGGCATTATGGTGGGCTTTATTACTCCCCCATGGTATGACCCCCTAGTAGCAGCACCATCCTCTCCCTGCTCTGCTATTCCTCTGCCCCTTCTCCAAATCTTTATTATGAAATCTTTCTCATTAGGATAAAAAAAACATCAGCTCCACCGAGCCCCCCAGCCAAAGTGTTGAAGTGGTGTCCGAGATCCCCAAGGGCCAAGCCAAGTAACTGTAAGTTTTCATGTGAAATATGTTTGTTATACACATATAGCCTACACTGTGCCACACAATATACAGTATACCGCTACACTGTGTAGTCTGTTCTAAAAGCACCATTGTTTTGTGGCGGCAGACAGAAAATAATCTGAAAGTGCCCCTCCCGAGACCAGGCTCTGGATCCGCCACTGGGACGTCCACTACTCGGAACATTGTCAGCTGTCTTGAATGTTTTCCACTTGTGAATATTCTTTCACATTGTGGGCTTTAAATAGTTTAGAAATTACCTTATAACCCTTCCCAGATTGATGGACAGCAACAATTTCTTCTCTAAGATCATTGCTAATGTCTTTCTTCTTTGGCATTGTGTAAACATACACCTGAATCCTCCAGACCAGCAAACTGCCAAAACCCCTGCTTTATAGAGGTGGTCATACCTGCTGATTATCAATAAATCAAGGACATTTGATTATTATCACCTGCCTTCCCGTGATAGTCAAGTGCTGTACTCAGCTTGTGATCGGTGTGGGTCCCAGCAGTAGGACCCACCAATCTCATACACAGGATAGAGGATAAATTGTACCTACCGGAATACCCCTTTAAGCCTATTTCCATGCCAAAATCCAGAGTGAAAAATTATAAATGAGCCTAGTGATGAGCGACAGGGGCAATATTCGAATTTGCGATATTTCGCGAATATTTGGTAGAATATTCACCATATATTCACGAATTCGAGATTATTTTCCTGATTGCAAAAAATCGGCAATGTAATATTTCCGTAATGCGCGCAAAATACGGGCGTGGGTCACTATAGCTACATTTTCCAAGCTGCTAGAAGTTTCCTGAGACTGGAGAAAATGGTTGGCACGGTAGAACATTACAATAGCTTTATATGCAGATAGAGTGCTCCAATATATTTGCAATTGCGAGGTTGGCACTAATGATGCAAATATTTTGGCGCAATACATGCAACTTCACATTTTAACTGGTATGACTACTTATTAGTGATTGGTGCACTAAGTATTGTTGTGAACTTGTGACATCATAGGACTATGTATGCAGCATGTATGTATGGACAGCAGAACCTACGCTACAGGGTGGGCCATTTATATGGATACACCTTAATAAAATGGGAATGGTTAGTGATATTAACTTCCTGTTTGTGGCACATTAGTATATGTGAGGGGGGAGACTTTTCAAGATGGGTGGTGACCATGGTGGCCATTTTGAAGTCGGCCATTTTGAATCCAACTTTTGTTTTTTCAATAGGAAGAGGGTCATGTGACACATCAAACTTATTGGGAATTTCACAAGAAAAACGGTGGTGTGCTTGGTTTTAATGTAACTTTATTCTTTCATGAGTTATTTACAAGTTTATGACCACTTATAAAATGTGTTCAATGTGCTGCCCATTGTGTTGGATTGTCAATGCAACCCTCTTCTCCCACTCTTCACACACTGATAGCAACACCGCAGGAGAAATGCTAGCACAGGCTTCCAGTATCCGTAGTTTCAGGTGCTGCACATCTCGTATCTTCACAGCATAGACAATTGCCTTCAGATGACCCCAAAGATAAAAGTCTAAGGGGGTCAGATCGGGAGACCTTGGGGGCCATTCAACTGGCCCACGACAACCAATCCACTTTCCAGGAAACTGTTCATCTAGGAATGCTCAGACCTGACACCCATAATGTGGTTGTGGGTGCATCATCTTGCTGGAAAAACTCAGGGAACGTGCCAGCTTCAGTGCATAAAGAGGGAAACACATCATCATGTAGCAATTTCGCATATCCAGTGACCCCCTTAGACTTTTATCTTTGGGGTCATCTGAAGGCAATTGTCTATGCTGTGAAGATACGAGAAGAGTGGGAGAAGAGGGTTGCATTGACAATCCAACACAATGGGCAGCACATTGAACACATTTTATAAGTGGCCAGAAACTTGTAAATAACTCATGAAAGAATAAAGTTATGTTAAAACCAAGCACACCATTGTTTTTCTTGTGAAATTCCCAATAAGTTTGATGTGTCACATGACCCTCTTCCTATTGAAAAAACAAAAGTTGGATTCAAAATGTCCGACTTCAAAATGGCCGCCATGGTCACCACCAATCTTGAAAAGTTTCCCCCCTCACATATACTAATGTTCCACAAACAGGAAGTTAATATCACCAACCATTCCCATTTTTATTAAGGTGTATCCATATAAATGGCCCACCCTGTATATCACTATCTAACCTACATCTCCCACTAACTATCTGTATTATATATATAAGCTATCTATCTATCTATCTAATGTAATGAGTGGAAAGCACAGAGCACAGCAATGACACTGCTGTCTCTCTCAGAACTCCATAAAACAACAGAAAATGGCTGCTGGGGTGGTGCTTATATAGTAAGGGGTAGTCAACTTTCCTATTGGTTGCTAGGGATGTTGCTTACGGTAGCTCATACATTGACATTGCAGCCTTCTCATTGGCCCACAAGCAAGAAGGGAGGTTACTGATGAAAAAAAAATCTAGAATATTTGAAATTACGTATATATATCACTATATTCTAAATATTCGCAAATTCTCGAAGTGACGATATTCACGATTAATATTCGCTATTCAAATATTCGCTCCCAACACTAAATGAGCCAAGCCTGCCAGTTCCACCCGCTTTCCTTCCCGTGCCAGACAACCTTTTTTTCCCCACTTCGGAATATCTGTTAATAAATGTCCCCCTCAATAATTAAAGGGGTTCACCATGGCTTTACCAAAATTCTCAGTTTCAGCTAACCTGTGGAAGAAAGAAAGTTTCAACAGTACTTACCCTTCTGTCACAAAGCTGGCTCTGTGATCTCGGCTGTGGTCATGTGACAGTATGACTGACTGTGAGGTCCCAAACTGGAATGTTCTCTTTTTACTTCCTGTGCAGCTGCAGGTACATTATGCAGATGAACAAAAAGACACAAGAGAACATCCATTCGAAGCTTTAGCCGAACAGATCACATCAATCGGGTGGTTACATGATCACATCTGAGATCACGGAAATGGTGCCTTGACGTAAGAATAGTCACTTCTTAAACTCTGTTCTTTCCACAGGTTAGCTGAAACAAATGATATAGGCGGTTATTTATCAAATTGGTGTAAAGTAGAACTGGCTGTAAAGTAAAGTAGAACTGCCCATAGCAACCACATTCCTCCCTTAATTTTCCAAAGGAGTTGTGAAAAATTAAAGGTGGAATCTGATTGGCTGCTATGGGCAACAAAGCCAGTTCTACTTTACACCAGTTTGACAAATGACCCCCTTAGTCTTCACTCAAAATCTGCATGAGGCTGCACAAACATGTTTTATGCATCGGTATATAAATATAAATAAGAATCTGTGCAAATATGTCACAGAGAATATGCAGATAGAAATTTGGAAAGCGACAGCCTGCGTCTTTATATTCTAATCTTTTTTAAAAACCTACTTGGCTTGATGATGGGGTCACAGAGAATTAGTTTTGGATAAGTAAAATCAAAAGAGCATGTCACTGATGCAGATTCAAGATCCAAACAGCTAAGGAAAAAGCATGAGAAAAATTCAGAAAATGAAGGACCTTGATGTAAATAAGGAAAAAGAATGTTTCTTGGTAGTGTACCTACAACTTTGCATTGAGGATCATCGTTGGTAACATTCATTCTGTTTGTCCATTAAGAATATACATCAGACAAACCTGCTACAGGCACCGTGACGAGAGGAGGCCATTAAAACTGCCGTATGCTGCTTGTAGTGCCGCTCTCTCTGCCTTTGGCAATGAGCTACAGAATACATCAACACATTGTATAAATATGAAAATCACATCTAAAGCCACAATGGTGCATTATGGTATTGCTCTCTGCTATTTAATGGAATAGGACAAATCCATAGAGAGCCTTAGCATCCGCTTTTCTGGGCCACAACATGACTGGAAGAACAGCTCTCCGTACTCTGATGGATTTACCATTATTAAACAGCTGCCTAGGGCACTTTCTACGGAGATGGACCAGTACTGACAGCATGTAGCTTTCACTCTGGGTAAAGCTCCAAGTGATAAGTGGAAAGTTAGCAGGAAAGGGAGTGAATACCTGTCTGTATATTTTTTAGCTAGCCAAAGCCATACATCAATTTTTGGACTCATCATTCTGCTAAATGAAAACATAATGTGTGCAACCACAGAGCAAGGATGACTACATAAATGTATAATACATCTCTAAATTACGTTATGGAATCCAAAGTTCGGAAATGTCAAGGAACAAACAGTTTCTATGGATTTATCCCTGAAAATGGCAATCCTTGCATAACACAACAGACTACTTTATAAAGTAAAGATTTTCTCATTGTAAAACCTAAACAAGAAAATATTTATGAAATAATGTATTAAATATCTGCATTAGTTCAAGGATTTCATCTCTGTCTGACACGATTTGAAATTAACTTATCACATTGAACAGGAGGAGTTGAGCAGGTTTTTGTGGGGAAAAAAACCACTAAGCAGGGCCATACACAGATCTCATAGTGCCCCATAGCAAAACTTAGCATGCCCCCCCCCCCTTTCCCCAACTCACCTAGTTTCCAAGTACGTGTATGATAATCACTCTCAGGCATCGCAAAGCACAACTTCCAGGGTTTCTGACAAATTTATGTTTTTTTTAAATTTCATTTATGCAGATAAATTTTAATTAAGAAAAATTGTAATAAAGAAAGTTACCTCCACCTCACCCACTTTACCCAATTTTTATGTCCGAAAAAGTGAAACAGGTGCTTCATAAATATGGAGCTTGTTCTGAACACAATATTTCTTAATATAGTTACACCTGATAATTGGCATAAATGTATAGATAAATCTGCTTCCATTTTATTACAAAGCTGGCTGCATGCAGCCACCACTAGGGGGAGCTCAGCATAGGAATATAAAAAGTTACCATTTACTTGAATGAAAGCTGAAATAATCTCTTTACATTTTGCTCCCAGT
This sequence comes from Bufo bufo, assembly GCF_905171765.1. NCBI lineage: Eukaryota > Metazoa > Chordata > Amphibia > Anura > Bufonidae > Bufo > Bufo bufo. The sequence goes on from NC_053390.1 coordinate 237,084,924, forward strand.
GGTGGCTGCAAGAAAATACATTGTTTTCTTGTCAGGAAAAGAAGAATGAGTTCAGCTCCCTTTCCCCTGGGTCCTGTAGCAGTTGCGTGGTCTGCCTCCATTGATGGTATGCCACTGCTCTTATGGATAGAAATTTTAGGGCATAAATTACATGCTTTTAAGGGGGTTGAAAGCAGCCTTCTTCCCTATTGCAAAGCAAATGTACCCATAACACTTATCTGTTGCTGTGGGTTACCATCAACATTGTTGCAATACAACCTAAGTTGAGTTAAGTGACTATTGCTGAGGACACACTAGGATCAGAAATGTTTATGATTATGCATGTAATTATATCTCCCAGCACTTGTGTGCCATGTAACTTGCACCCTTTTATTATACAAATGAACTTTAGGCTGTTGTGAGAAATGTAAAGGAAGCAGTAAACGACAAAAAGAAAGCATTTAAATCACTAAAACAGGAAGGTACTGAGGAAGCACTTAAATACTATAAGAAAAATAAATAAAAAATAGAACATGTAAAAAGACAAATAAAAGCAGCCAAGCTAGAGACTGGGAGATTCATTGCCAAAGAGTAACACTAACCCTAAAATGGAAAATACAAATGTGATAGCACTCTGCATCCAGCATTCTGCCCTGCCTCCATGCTGGATGAGGCATTGGTGTACATTTTGGCCAAAGCGTAATAAGCCACTCACCACGTCAAGGTCGCCTCTATTGAGTGGTCCCTAACACTAGTTCCTACCTGGTCATGGGCCATGACAGCCAAACAAAGTCCAGGCCCATGAACAGGTAGGAACTAGTGTTAGGGACCACTCAATAGAGGCGACCTTGACGTGGTGAGTGGCTTATTACGCTTTGGCCAAAATGTACACCAATGCCTCATCCAGCATGGAGGCAGGGCAGAATGCTGGATGCAGAGTGCTATCACATTTGTATTTTCCGTTTGTATATGTATTTCGCCATAGTGATGTGCACCTACATACAGGTTGTGCTGACTCAATCCCCCACATTTTTTCTTTGTACTAACCCTAAAATGTTCTTCAGTTATATAAATGGTAAAAAGTTTAAACCTGAAAGAGAAGTTGTAGAGAGCGATGAGGAGAAAGCAAATCTATTAAATATTTTTTTCTTCACTGAGGAAAATAAACTGTCAGATGAAATGCAGAGTGTAACAGTAAATTCCCCTTTAAAGTGGCCTGTCTGACCCAGGAAGAAGTGCAGAGCCATCTTAAAGATTAAAATAGACAAATCACCAGGACCGGATGGCATTCACCACCGTATCCTAAGAGCATTAAATAATGTTGTAGACAGACCTTTGTTTCTGATATTTAAGGACTGTATTATGACAGGGAGCATTCCAAAGGATTGGCGCTTAGCAAATATAGTGCCAATATTCAAAAAGGGTCCAAAAACAGAGCCTGGAAACTATAGGCCGGTAAGTTTAACATCTGTCATTGGTAAGGCTTTGTTCACATCACCGTTCAGCCTTTCCATTCTCCTGCTCTGTTTAGAAGCAGGAGAACGGAAAGGATGGAGAAGGCACATAACTGAGCCGAACGGAGCCTAAGGACCCCATAGACTATAATGGGGTCCGTTATGTTTCCGCTCAGAAGATGATTTTGGAGCGGAGACAAAAGTGCATGCAGGCGCTAGGGACAGTGGTAGAAAAGACTTTAAAACTTTTATTTTGCTGTATAGAAGATCAGGGAAAGGATAGGGGGAAACCATTCCACAGTATTGAAGCAGAACAGGGTTCAGTAGGGGAGTTTACAGCCTGGTTAATAGGAACAATCCCTTTCTGCACTGACTGCGGATCCAACGTGCTATTGCATGTTACTGGGGTGCAAGCGCTGTTTGATACAGCCATTAACAGGGTTTATTACAAGGAAATATTTCTACGACTTATTTGCCCTTGTTCGGTGCAGTTACAGTACATGTTTTTGGCATGTATTAGTGGGAAAAAAGAGCTTATTAGCCGTTGTTTGGTGAAGTGCGAAAATTACAGCCCTTTTTGGCGTGTATTATATGGCAAAAAAATATATATTTGCTGTTCAGCGGTTGTCACCGCCAGCTCTGTGAGAAGATCTGGCAGACGTTCTTCTCTACCTGTTGTATGATGTTCTTTGTTTTGGTTTCACTTTCTCATCTCCTTTCCATCTCCCAGCTGTCACCTATTTGCACTGATTGTCTCCCTTTATCTTCCCTCCCATACTGCCTCACTTTTCCGTTTATACTTCTTCCTGGATTGTGTTCACTGCTGGAGGCTGCTTCGCCTGATTCCTCAGATAAGTCTGTTTCCTTTATTTGTGTTTCTTGCTGGCTTGATTGTAGGTGACCCACCGTATTAAGTGCAGGGAGCCGGTGGTCGTGTCCCCTCACTATTATAGGGTTTTCAGGTGTCACATAGCATAAGGTACGAGGGCATGCAATCGTCTACCATAAAGATCTTTGCATGGGCATAGCAGTCAGGGAGAGCTCTAGGGGTTATATAGGGCTCACCCATATGCTCCTTAGTTTGGGATCAAGCCAGTCGGATGTTTATTTATAAGTTCCAGCTTTCTGCAACACCATCCGCGACATTATAAACCGCCATAACCGTCTTAAGCATGGATCCGGTTTCAGCCTTGATTGACCGCATGCAAGGTCTTTCACTGGAGGTAGCAGATCTCCGTAAAACTGTGTCTCAGTTTCAGGTGACCGGTTCTGCTTGCATTCATGGAGTTTGTATCGAGCCTAAGATTTTGCTTCCGGATACGTTCTCTGGGAGTAGTGAGAATTTTGTTCGCTTTAGAGAGGCTTGCAAACTCCATTTTCGCCTACTTCCCCATTCCTCTGGTGATGAGGAGCAGAGGGTGGGGATCATCATCTCGCTGCTCAGGGATAACGCTCAGTCTTGGGCCTTTTCGCTGCTGGTCGGGGCATGGCCCCTCCGATCGGTGGATGAATCTTTTGTAGCCCTGGGACAGATATATGATGACCCGGATCGTATTGCTCTGGCTGAATCTAAACTGCGTCTTTTATGCCAGGGTAAACAGTCCGCAGAGATATATTGTTCAGAATTTCGGAGGTGGGCAGCTGATACTGGTTGGAATGATGCTGCACTCCGAAGACAATTTTGCCATGGTCTTTCGGAAAGATTGAAAGATGCATTTGCTTTTCATGAGAGACCAGCATCGTTAGAGTCAGTCATGTCTCTAGCTGTTCGCATTGACAGGCGTCTTAGAGAGAGAGAGGAGATTACTCCTTCCTGTCATATTCAGTCCAAGGACACTGGGGCTGTCTCATTCAGTGTACAGGGGTCTCAGTCTCTCTCAATCCCCTCTGAGGAGGAGGCCATGCAGCTGGGTTTGCTTGCCTCTGATAGTAGAGGGTTCAGCTCTCAGAGGAGGGTTTGTTTCTGTTGTGGGGGTATAAATCATTTGGCTAATGTTTGCCCCTCTAGGAGATTCATGTTGTTTTCTGAGGGTAATAAAAGAAAAACAAAAAGACCCTCTAAAAACTTTCCATTTGCTACTATTGGCAAGGTTGATGCGGAAATTGAAGGTTTGCCATTTACTTGTAGTTCCTGTTTTCTCCTACCTGCCAGGGTGGCGCTAGACAGCAAGAACATTGTTTGTGAGATTTTTGTAGATAGTGGAGCAGCTGTCAATCTCATTGATAATCAATTTGCAATAACGCATGGTTTCCAGGTATGCACTTTAGAAAAGGCTATACCTGTTTTTGCTAGTGATTCTGGTCCACTTTCTCAAAGATCGTTAAAGGGCATAGTTCACAATATCCGTTTGACTGTGGGTGACGCTCATGTTGAGGATATGTCATGTTTCGTCTTAAGCGGATTACCTACTCCTCTAGTGTTGGGGCTACACTGGCTCACTAAAAATAACCCCACTATTGATTGGCAAGCAAGGCAAATAAATGGTTGGAGTGACTTTTGCAGAGAGAATTGCCCCACGGCGTCTCTTTCAGAGGTTTCTACCAAAACTGTGCCATCTTTTCTCTCTGAATTTTTGGATGTGTTTTCCGAGAGTGGTGTCCAGGAGTTGCCCCGGCACCGGGAGTACGACTGCCCTATTAATCTCATCCCAGGCGCAAGAAAAGGACACATCCGACCCTCGAAGTCACCTGTTGCCGCTGTTTTTTTTTTTGTTGAGAAAAAAGATGGTTCGTTAAGACCTTGTCTAGATTTCAGGGAGCTGAACCGTATCACGGTTCGTGACCCATATCCGCATCCTCTGATCTGTTTAACCAGATTGTTGGGGCGAAGGTTTTTTCTAAGTTGGATTTAGGAGGGGCATACAACCTAGTCAGGGTCAGGGAAGGGGACGAATGGAAGACGGCCTTCAATACCCCTGAGGGTCATTTTGAGAATTTTGCTATGCCCTTTGGTTTGATGAATGCTCCGGCCGTCTTCCAACATTTTGTGAACAGCATTTTTCATCATTTAATGGGGAAATTTGTACTGGTGTATCTTGATGACATTTTGATTTTTTCTCCTGATTTCAAGACTCGAGACCCCCTACGTCAGGTCTTGCTGATTCTGCGGGATAATAAATTGTACGTTAAACTGGAAAAATGTATGTTTGCAGCTCCAGAGATTAAATTTCTTGGTTTTCTTCTCTCCGCTTCTGGTTTTCGCATGGACCCTAAGAAGGTCCGCGCTGTGCTTGATTGGGAGCTTCCTGAGAATCAGAAGGCGCTGATGCGGTTTTTGGGTTTTGCCAATTATTACAGAAAGTTCATTTTGAATTATTCCTCTGTTGTTAAGCCACTCACTGATATGACTAAAAAGGGGGTAGATTTTTCTTCGTGGTCGGTAGATGCACTTAAAGCCTTTTCTAGTATCAAAGAGAGTTTTGCTTCCGCTCCCATTTTGGTACAACCTGATGTCTCTCTACCTTTTATTGTTGAGGTGGACGCTTCTGAGGTAAGTGTGGATGCGGTCTTATCTCAGGGTCCCTCTCCTGCCAAATGGCGACCGTGTGCCTTTTTCTCAAGGAAACTCTCCTCTGCAGAGAGAAATTACGATGTGGGAGATAGGGAGTTGTTGGCCATCAAATTAGCTTTTGAGGAATGGTGCCATTGGTTAGAGGAAGCCAGACACCCTATTACCGTGTTTACAGACCATAAGAATCTGGCCTACTTGCAATCGGCCAAGCGTCTGAACCCGAGACAGGCCAGATGGTCTCTGTTCTTTTCTAGGTTTAATTTTGTTGTTACGTTCCGCCCTGGGGTTAAAAATGTGAAGGCAGATGCCCTGTCACGTTGTTTTCCGGGAGGGGGGAACTTTGAAGACCCGGGTCCCATTTTGGCTGAAGGGGTGGTCGTCTCTGCTCTTTATCCTGATTTGGAGGCAGAGGTTCAGGCAGCCCAGGCAGAGGCTCCTGATCTTTGTCCCCCTGGGAGGTTGTTTGTGCCTCTCGCTTTACGACACAAGGTTTTTAAGGAGCACCACGATACTGTCCTTGCTGGGCACCCGGGGAGCAGAGCCACAGTGGATCTCATTGCTCGGAGATTCTGGTGGCCGGCTCTTCGTAAGACGGTGGAGGGTTTTGTGGCAGCCTGCGAGACCTGTGCTCGTGCCAAGGTCCCTCATTCACGGCCATCGGGTTCTCTCCTCCCGTTACCCATTCCTTACCGTCCTTGGACGCATCTGTCCATGGACTTCATTACGGACCTGCCTCGTTCCTCGGGGAAGACTGTGATTCTGTTAGGTGTGGACCGTTTTAGCAAAATGGCGCATTTCATTCCCTTTCCTGGGTTACCCAATGCTAAGACGCTGGCGCAAGTGTTTGTTGATCACATTGTTAAATTGCATGGCATTCCTTCAGACATCGTTTCTGATAGGGGCACGCAATTTGTTTCCAGATTCTGGAAGGCCTTCTGTTCTCGCTTGGGGGTTCGGTTGTCGTTCTCTTCTGCTTTTCATCCGCAGTCGAAAGGTCAGACCGAACGCGTCAATCAGAATCTGGAGACATATCTGCGCTGTTTTGTGGCGGAGAATCAGGAGGATTGGTGTTCTTTTTAGTCCCTTGCTGAGTTTGCTTTAAATAACCGTCGCCAGGAGTCCTCTGATAAGTCACCATTTTTTGGTGCATATGGGTTTCATCCGCAGCTTGGGACATTCTCTGGAGAGGGGTCTTCTGGTTTACCTGATGAGGAGAGATTTTCCTCGTCTTTGTCATTTATTTGGCAAAAGATTCAGGGTAATCTGAAGAGGATGAGTGAGAGATATAAGCGTGTGGCGGATAAGAGACGTGTGCCTGGTCCAGACCTGAATGTGGGGGATCTGGTGTGGTTGTCTACAAAGAATATCAAACTGAAGGTTCCCTCCTGGAAGTTGGGTCCTAGGTTTATTGGGCCTTACAAGATCTTGTCCGTCATCAATCCCGTTGCCTTCCGTCTTGATCTTCCTCAGACTTGGAAGATCCATAATGTTTTTCACAGGTCCCTATTAACCCCTTAAGGACTCAGCCCTATTTCACCTTAAGGACTTGGCCATTTTTTGCAAATCTGACCAGTGTCACTTTAAGTGCTCATAACTTTAAAACACTTTGACTTATCCAGGCCATTCTGAGATTGTTTTTTCATCACATATTGTACTTCATGACACTGGTAAAATGAAGTAAAAAAAATACATTTTTTTGCATAAAAAAATACCTTATTTACCCAAAATTTGGAAAAATTTGCAAATTTCAAAGTTTCAGTATCTCTACTTCTGTAATACATAGTAATACCCCCAAAAATTGTGATGACTTTACATTCCCCATATATCTACTTCATGTTTGAATTATTTTGGGAATGATATTTTATTTTTTGGGGATGTTACAAGGCTTAGGAGTTTAGAAGCAAATCTTGAAATTTTTCAGAAATTTACAAAAACCTAATTTTTAGGGACCACTACAGCTCTGAAGTCACTTTGCGAGGCTTACATAATAGAAACCGCCAAAAAATGACCCCATTCTATAAACTACACCCCTCAAGGTATTCAAAACTGATTTTACAAACTTTGTTAACACTTTAGGTGTTGCACAAGAGTTATTGGCAAATGGGGATGAAATTTGAGAATTAAATTTTTTTGCCAAACTTTCCATTTTAACCCATTTTTTCCACTAACAAAGCAAGGGTTAACAGCCAAACAAGACTGTATCTTTATTGCCCTGACTCTGCCGTTTACAGAAACATCCCATATGTGGCCGTAAACTACTGTACGGCCACACAGCGGGGCGTAGAGTGAAAGGTGCGCCGTATGGTTTTTGGAAGCCAGATTTTGCTGGACTGGTTTTTTGACACCATGTCCCATTTGAAGCCCCCCTGATGCACCCCTAGAGTAGAAACTCCAAAAAACTGACCCCATTTTGGAAACTACGGGATAGGGTGGCAGTTTTTTTGGTACTAGTTTAGGGTACATATGATTTTCGGTTGCTCTATATTACACTTTTAGTGCGGCAAGGTAACAAGAAATAGCTTTTTTGGCACGTTTTTTTCTTTTTTGTTATTTACAACATTCATCTGACAGGTGAGATCATGTGGTAATTTTATAGAGCAGGTTGTCACGAACGCGGTGATACCTAATATGTATACTATTTTTTTTTATTTATGTAAGTTTTATACAATGACTTCATTTTTAAAACCCAAAAAATGTTTTAGTGTCTCCATAGTCTAAGAGCCATAGTTTTTACAGTTTTTGGGCGATTATCTAAAGTAGGGTCTCATTTTTTGCGGGATGAGATGACGGTTTGATTGGAACTAATTTGAGGTGCATATGACTTTTTGATCGCTTGCTATTACACTTTTTGTGACGTAAGATGACAAAAAATGCTTTTTTTACACCGTTTTTTTTTTTTTTTACGGTGGTCACCTGAGGGGTTAGGTCATGTGATATTTTTATAGAGCCGGTCGATACGGACGTGGCGATACCTATTATGCAGACTTTATTTTTATTTATGTAAGTTTTACACAATGATTTCATTTTTGAAACAAAAAAAAATCATGTTTTAGTGTTTCCATAGTCTAAGAGCCATAGTTTTTTCATTTTTTCGGCGATTATCTTGGGTAGGGTATGATTTTTGCGGGATGAGATGACGGTTTGATTGGTACTATTTTGGCGTACATGCGACTTTTTTGATCACTTTTATTACCTTTTTTGGGAAGTTAGGTGGGCAAAATTTCAATTTCCTCATAGTTTTTATTTTTTATTTTTATGGTGTTCACCGTGCGGTGAAAGTAACATGACCGTTTTATAGATCAGGTCGTTACAGACGCGGCAATACCTAATATGTGTAGTGTATTTTATTTTTTTAATTTTTATTAGGACGGAGAGCAAACGGAATGCCTTTTAAAGGCTTCCATTTTGCATTCTGTCTGGGCATTCCGTTATTTTCCGTTATAACCATGTTATAACGGAAATCCATAACGGAATCCATAACGCTAGTGCGAACGCACCCTAATACACGCAAAAAAATATATATTTGCCGTTCAGTGGTGCAGTTATATGTTCTAAAGCACTTTTTTGCGTGTATTAGTGGCACAAAAAAAAAAGTATTTGCCGTTGTGTGGTGAAGTGAGAAAATGACAGCCCTTTTTGGAGTGTATTAGCGGCAAAAAAAAATATATTTGACATTCAGTGGTGCCGTTATAGGTTATGAAGCATTTTTTGGGCGTGTATTAGTGGCAAAAAAAGCATATATTATTTGCCGTTCAGCAGTGTAGTTATATGTTCTAAAGTCTTTTGTGGCGTTTATTAGTGGAACAAAATAAGGGCCTACTGTATTTGTCGTTCAGCAGTGCAGTTATATGTTCTAAAGCCCTTTTTGGCATGTGAGCACTCCTTCTTCTAGTTTTGCATATAGGATCAAATATTTATTAAAATTTTTAAAAACAAATATATGTATACATTCCGCCAAAAATAAAATAGAATGAAAAATAAAAAATCATGCAAATACTTAGTTCATTCTCAATTACAGTGCATGATTGTATATGAATGAATAAATGCTAATTTCAATACATGATTGTATGAATAAAATAATTGTAGGAAAAATAATAATAATAATTGTATAGATGAGTGAGTGCCTATATTCACACTCAATTCCCACAAACATGTAGAGCATTAGCATATAATACCCTTCAATAGCTCACAGTATTTGATATAGATTCATAACAATGAATGCATAACATATAAATGGCCAATATGATTATGAGAAGCCTGTATGTTGTAGATAAATACGGTAAATATTACAGACCAAAAAATCTTAGTCGATGATTAGAGTTGAGCGAACACCTGGATGTTCGGGTTCGAGAAGTTCGGCCGAACTTCCCGTAAATGTTCGGGTTCGGGATCCGAACCCGAACCGAACTTCGTCCCGAACCCCATTGAAGTCAATGGGGACCCGAACTTTTGGGCACTAAAAAGGCTGTAAAACAGCCCAGGAAATAGCTAGAGGGCTGCAAAAGGCAGCAACATGTAGGTAAATCCCCTGCAAACAAATGTGGATAGGGAAATGAATTAAAATTAAAATAAAAAAAATAAAAATGAACCAATATCAATTGGACAGAGGTCCCATAGCAGGGAATCTGGCTTCACGTCAGCAGAGAATCAGTCTCTTCATGCCATAGCAAAGAATCTGGCTTCATGTCAGCAGAGAATCAGTCTCTTCATGCCATAGCAGAGAATCTGGCTTCATGTCAGCGCAGAATCAGTTTTCATGTCATAGTAGAGAATCAGGCTTCACGTCACCCACCACTGGAACAGGCCACTGTCACACATTTAGGCCCCGGCACCCAGACAGAGGAGAGCGGTCCCGTAACAGAGAATCTGGCCTTATGTCAGCGCAGAATCTGTCTTCATGTCATAGCAGAGAATCAGGCTTCACGTCACCCACCACTGGAACAGGCCACTGTCACACATTTAGGCCCCGGCACCCAGACAGAGGAGAGCGGTCCCGTAACAGAGAATCTGGCCTTATGTCAGCGCAGAATCTGTCTTCATGTCATAGCAGAGAATCAGGCTTCACGTCACCCACCACTGGAACAGGCCACTGTCACACATTTAGGCCCAGGCACCTAGGCAGAGGAGAGAGGTCCCGTAACAGAGAATCTGGCCTTATGTCAGCGCAGAATCTGTCTTCATGTCATAGCAGAGAATCAGGCTTCACGTCACCCATCACTGGAACAGGCCACTGTCACACATTTAGGCCCAGGCACCCAGGCAGAGGAGAGAGGTCCCGTAACAGAGAATCTGGCCTTATGTCAGCGCAGTGCTCGTGCCAAGGTCCCTCATTCACGGCCATCGGGTTCTCTCCTCCCGTTACCCATTCCTTACCGTCCTTGGACGCATCTGTCCATGGACTTCATTACGGACCTGCCTCGTTCCTCGGGGAAGACTGTGATTCTGTTAGGTGTGGACCGTTTTAGCAAAATGGCGCATTTCATTCCCTTTCCTGGGTTACCCAATGCTAAGACGCTGGCGCAAGTGTTTGTTGATCACATTGTTAAATTGCATGGCATTCCTTCAGACATCGTTTCTGATAGGGGCACGCAATTTGTTTCCAGATTCTGGAAGGCCTTCTGTTCTCGCTTGGGGGTTCGGTTGTCGTTCTCTTCTGCTTTTCATCCGCAGTCGAAAGGTCAGACCGAACGCGTCAATCAGAATCTGGAGACATATCTGCGCTGTTTTGTGGCGGAGAATCAGGAGGATTGGTGTTCTTTTTAGTCCCTTGCTGAGTTTGCTTTAAATAACCGTCGCCAGGAGTCCTCTGATAAGTCACCATTTTTTGGTGCATATGGGTTTCATCCGCAGCTTGGGACATTCTCTGGAGAGGGGTCTTCTGGTTTACCTGATGAGGAGAGATTTTCCTCGTCTTTGTCATTTATTTGGCAAAAGATTCAGGGTAATCTGAAGAGGATGAGTGAGAGATATAAGCGTGTGGCGGATAAGAGACGTGTGCCTGGTCCAGACCTGAATGTGGGGGATCTGGTGTGGTTGTCTACAAAGAATATCAAACTGAAGGTTCCCTCCTGGAAGTTGGGTCCTAGGTTTATTGGGCCTTACAAGATCTTGTCCGTCATCAATCCCGTTGCCTTCCGTCTTGATCTTCCTCAGACTTGGAAGATCCATAATGTTTTTCACAGGTCCCTATTAACCCCTTAAGGACTCAGCCCTATTTCACCTTAAGGACTTGGCCATTTTTTGCAAATCTGACCAGTGTCACTTTAAGTGCTCATAACTTTAAAACACTTTGACTTATCCAGGCCATTCTGAGATTGTTTTTTCATCACATATTGTACTTCATGACACTGGTAAAATGAAGTAAAAAAAATACATTTTTTTGCATAAAAAAATACCTTATTTACCCAAAATTTGGAAAAATTTGCAAATTTCAAAGTTTCAGTATCTCTACTTCTGTAATACATAGTAATACCCCCAAAAATTGTGATGACTTTACATTCCCCATATATCTACTTCATGTTTGAATTATTTTGGGAATGATATTTTATTTTTTGGGGATGTTACAAGGCTTAGGAGTTTAGAAGCAAATCTTGAAATTTTTCAGAAATTTACAAAAACCTAATTTTTAGGGACCACTACAGCTCTGAAGTCACTTTGCGAGGCTTACATAATAGAAACCTCCCAAAAATGACCCCATTCTATAAACTACACCCCTCAAGGTATTCAAAACTGATTTTACAAACTTTGTTAACACTTTAGGTGTTGCACAAGAGTTATTGGCAAATGGGGATGAAATTTGAGAATTAAATTTTTTTGCCAAACTTTCCATTTTAACCCATTTTTTCCACTAACAAAGCAAGGGTTAACAGCCAAACAAGACTGTATCTTTATTGCCCTGACTCTGCCGTTTACAGAAACATCCCATATGTGGCCGTAAACTACTGTACGGCCACACAGCGGGGCGTAGAGTGAAAGGTGCGCCGTATGGTTTTTGGAAGCCAGATTTTGCTGGACTGGTTTTTTGACACCATGTCCCATTTGAAGCCCCCCTGATGCACCCCTAGAGTAGAAACTCCAAAAAACTGACCCCATTTTGGAAACTACGGGATAGGGTGGCAGTTTTTTTGGTACTAGTTTAGGGTACATATGATTTTCGGTTGCTCTATATTACACTTTTAGTGCGGCAAGGTAACAAGAAATAGCTTTTTTGGCACGTTTTTTTCTTTTTTGTTATTTACAACATTCATCTGACAGGTGAGATCATGTGGTAATTTTATAGAGCAGGTTGTCACGAACGCGGTGATACCTAATATGTATACTATTTTTTTTTATTTATGTAAGTTTTATACAATGACTTCATTTTTAAAACCCAAAAAATGTTTTAGTGTCTCCATAGTCTAAGAGCCATAGTTTTTACAGTTTTTGGGCGATTATCTAAAGTAGGGTCTCATTTTTTGCGGGATGAGATGACGGTTTGATTGGAACTAATTTGAGGTGCATATGACTTTTTGATCGCTTGCTATTACACTTTTTGTGACGTAAGATGACAAAAAATGCTTTTTTTACACCGTTTTTTTTTTTTTTTACGGTGGTCACCTGAGGGGTTAGGTCATGTGATATTTTTATAGAGCCGGTCGATACGGACGTGGCGATACCTATTATGCAGACTTTATTTTTATTTATGTAAGTTTTACACAATGATTTCATTTTTGAAACAAAAAAAAATCATGTTTTAGTGTTTTCATAGTCTAAGAGCCATAGTTTTTTCATTTTTTCGGCGATTATCTTGGGTAGGGTATGATTTTTGCGGGATGAGATGACGGTTTGATTGGTACTATTTTGGCGTACATGCGACTTTTTTGATCACTTTTATTACCTTTTTTGGGAAGTAAGGTGGGCAAAATTTCAATTTCCTCATAGTTTTTATTTTTTATTTTTATGGTGTTCACCGTGCGGTGAAAGTAACATGACCGTTTTATAGATCAGGTCGTTACAGACGCGGCAATACCTAATATGTGTAGTGTATTTTATTTTTTTAATTTTTATTAGGACGGAGAGCAAACGGAATGCCTTTTAAAGGCTTCCATTTTGCATTCTGTCTGGGCATTCCGTTATTTTCCGTTATAACCATGTTATAACGGAAATCCATAACGGAATCCATAACGCTAGTGCGAACGCACCCTAATACACGCAAAAAAATATATATTTGCCGTTCAGTGGTGCAGTTATATGTTCTAAAGCACTTTTTTGCGTGTATTAGTGGCACAAAAAAAAAAGTATTTGCCGTTGTGTGGTGAAGTGAGAAAATGACAGCCCTTTTTGGAGTGTATTAGCGGCAAAAAAAAATATATTTGACATTCAGTGGTGCCGTTATAGGTTATGAAGCATTTTTTGGGCGTGTATTAGTGGCAAAAAAAGCATATATTATTTGCCGTTCAGCAGTGTAGTTATATGTTCTAAAGTCTTTTGTGGCGTTTATTAGTGGAACAAAATAAGGGCCTACTGTATTTGTCGTTCAGCAGTGCAGTTATATGTTCTAAAGCCCTTTTTGGCATGTGAGCACTCCTTCTTCTAGTTTTGCATATAGGATCAAATATTTATTAAAATTTTTAAAAACAAATATATGTATACATTCCGCCAAAAATAAAATAGAATGAAAAATAAAAAATCATGCAAATACTTAGTTCATTCTCAATTACAGTGCATGATTGTATATGAATGAATAAATGCTAATTTCAATACATGATTGTATGAATAAAATAATTGTAGGAAAAATAATAATAATAATTGTATAGATGAGTGAGTGCCTATATTCACACTCAATTCCCACAAACATGTAGAGCATTAGCATATAATACCCTTCAATAGCTCACAGTATTTGATATAGATTCATAACAATGAATGCATAACATATAAATGGCCAATATGATTATGAGAAGCCTGTATGTTGTAGATAAATACGGTAAATATTACAGACCAAAAAATCTTAGTCGATGATTAGAGTTGAGCGAACACCTGGATGTTCGGGTTCGAGAAGTTCGGCCGAACTTCCCGTAAATGTTCGGGTTCGGGATCCGAACCCGAACCGAACTTCGTCCCGAACCCCATTGAAGTCAATGGGGACCCGAACTTTTGGGCACTAAAAAGGCTGTAAAACAGCCCAGGAAATAGCTAGAGGGCTGCAAAAGGCAGCAACATGTAGGTAAATCCCCTGCAAACAAATGTGGATAGGGAAATGAATTAAAATTAAAATAAAAAAAATAAAAATGAACCAATATCAATTGGACAGAGGTCCCATAGCAGAGAATCTGGCTTCACGTCAGCAGAGAATCAGTCTCTTCATGCCATAGCAAAGAATCTGGCTTCATGTCAGCAGAGAATCAGTCTCTTCATGCCATAGCAGAGAATCTGGCTTCATGTCAGCGCAGAATCAGTTTTCATGTCATAGTAGAGAATCAGGCTTCACGTCACCCACCACTGGAACAGGCCACTGTCACACATTTAGGCCCCGGCACCCAGACAGAGGAGAGCGGTCCCGTAACAGAGAATCTGGCCTTATGTCAGCGCAGAATCTGTCTTCATGTCATAGCAGAGAATCAGGCTTCACGTCACCCACCACTGGAACAGGCCACTGTCACACATTTAGGCCCCGGCACCCAGACAGAGGAGAGCGGTCCCGTAACAGAGAATCTGGCCTTATGTCAGCGCAGAATCTGTCTTCATGTCATAGCAGAGAATCAGGCTTCACGTCACCCACCACTGGAACAGGCCACTGTCACACATTTAGGCCCAGGCACCAAGGCAGAGGAGAGAGGTCCCGTAACAGAGAATCTGGCCTTATGTCAGCGCAGAATCTGTCTTCATGTCATAGCAGAGAATCAGGCTTCACGTCACCCACCACTGGAACAGGCCACTGTCACACATTTAGGCCCCGGCACCCAGACAGAGGAGAGCGGTCCCGTAACAGAGAATCTGGCCTTATGTCAGCGCAGAATCTGTATTCATGTCATAGCAGAGAATCAGGCTTCACGTCACCCACCACTGGAACAGGCCACTGTCACACATTTAGGCCCAGGCACCCAGGCAGAGGAGAGAGGTCCCGTAACAGAGAATCTGGCCTTATGTCAGCGCAGAATCTGTATTCATGTCATAGCAGAGAATCAAGCTTCACGTCACCCACCACTGGAACAGGCCACTGTCACACATTTAGGCCCCGGCACCCAGACAGAGGAGAGCGGTCCCGTAACAGAGAATCTGGCCTTATGTCAGCGCAGAATCTGTATTCATGTCATAGCAGAGAATCAGGCTTCACGTCACCCACCACTGGAACAGGCCACTGTCACACATTTAGGCCCAGGCACCCAGGCAGAGGAGAGAGGTCCCGTAACAGAGAATCTGGCCTTATGTCAGCGCAGAATCTGTATTCATGTCATAGCAGAGAATCAGGCTTCACGTCACCCACCACTGGAACAGGCCACTGTCACACATTTAGGCCCAGGCACCCAGGCAGAGGAGAGAGGTCCCGTAACAGAGAATCTGGCCTTATGTCAGCGCAGAATCTGTATTCATGTCATAGCAGAGAATCAGGCTTCACGTCACCCACCACTGGAACAGGCCACTGTCACACATTTAGGCCCCGGCACCCAGACAGAGGAGAGCGGTCCCGTAACAGAGAATCTGGCCTTATGTCAGCGCAGAATCTGTCTTCATGTCATAGCAGAGAATCAGGCTTCACGTCACCCACCACTGGAACAGGCCACTGTCACACATTTAGGCCCAGGCACCCAGGCAGAGGAGAGAGGTCCCGTAACAGAGAATCTGGCCTTATGTCAGCGCAGAATCTGTATTCATGTCATAGCAGAGAATCAGGCTTCACGTCACCCACCACTGGAACAGGCCACTGTCACACATTTAGGCCCCGGCACCCAGACAGAGGAGAGGTTCATTCAACTTTGGGTTGCCCCGCAATATAATGGTAAAATGAAATTAAAAATAGTATTGAATGAGGAAGTGCCCTGGAGTAGAATAATATATTGTTAAGGGGAGGTAGTTAATATCTAATCTGCACAAGGGATGGACAGGTCCTGTGGGATCCATGCCTGGTTCATTTTTATGAACGTCAGCTTGTCCACATTGGCTGTAGACAGGCGGCTGCGTTTGTCTGTAATGACGCCCCCTGCCATGCTGAATACACGTTCAGACAAAACGCTGGCCGCCGGGCAGGCCAGCACCTCCAAGGCATAAAAGGCTAGCTCTTGCCACGTGGACAATTTGGAGACCCAGAAGTTGAATGGGGCCGAACCATCAGTCAGTACGTGGAGTGGTGTGCACAGGTACTGTTCCACCATGTTAGTGAAATGTTGCCTCCTGCTAACACGTTCCGTATCAGGTGGTGGTGCACTTAGCTGTGGCGTGTTGACAAAACTTTTCCACATCTCTGCCATGCTAACCCTGCCCTCAGAGGAGCTGGGCGTGACACAGCTGCGTTGGCGACCTCTTGCTCCTCCTCTGCCTTCGCCTTGGGCTTCCACTGGTTCCACTGTGACATTTGGGAATGCTCTCAGTAGCGCGTCTACCAACGTGCGCTTGTACTCGCGCATCTTCCTATCACGCTCCAGTGTAGGAAGTAAGGTGGGCACATTGTCTTTGTACCGGGGATCCAGCAGGGTGGCAACCCAGTAGTCCGCACACGTTAAAATGTGGGAAACTCTGCTGTCGTTGCGCAGGCACTGCAGCATGTAGTCGCTCATGTGTGGCAGGCTGCCCAGAGGTAAGGACAAGCTGTCCTCTGTGGGAGGCGTATCGTCATCGTCCTGTGTTTCCCCCCAGCCACGCACCAGTGATGGGCCCGAGCTGCTTTGGGTGCCACCCCGCTGTGAACATGCTTCATCCTCATCCTCCTCCACCTCCTCCTCATCCTCGTCCTCCTCGTCCTCCAGTAGTGGGCCCTGTCTGGCCCCATTTGTACCTGGCCTCTGGTGTTGCAAAAAACCTCCCTCTGAGTCACTTCGAAGAGACTGGCCTGAAATGCTAAAAATGACCCCTCTTCCTCCTCTTCCTCCTGGGCCACCTCCTCTTCCATCATCGCCCTAAGTGTTTTCTCAAGGAGACATAGAAGTGGTATTGTAACGCTGATAACGGCGTCATCGCCACTGGCCATGTTGGTGGAGTACTCGAAACAGCGCAACAGGGCACACAGGTCTCGCATGGAGGCCCAGTCATTGGTGGTGAAGTGGGTCTGATCCGCAGTGCGACTGACCCGTGCGTGCTGCAGCTGAAACTCCACTATGGCCTGCTGCTGCTCGCACAGTCTGTCCAGCATATGCAAGGTGGAGTTCCACCTGGTGGGCACGTCGCATATGAGGCGGTGAGCGGGAAGGCCGAAGTTACGCTGTAGCGCAGACAGGCGAGCAGCGGCAGGGTGTGAACGCCGGAAGCGCGAACAGACGGCCCGCACTTTATGCAGCAGCTCTGACATGTCGGGGTAGTTGCGAATGAACTTCTGCACCACCAAATTCAGCACATGCGCCAGGCAAGGGATGTGCGTCAAACCGGCTAGTCCCAGAGCTGCAACGAGATTTCGCCCATTATCGCACACCACCAGGCCGGGCTTGAAGCTCACCGGCAGCAACCACTCGTCGGTCTGTTGTTCTATACCCCGCCACAACTCCTGTGCGGTGTGGGGCCTGTCCCCCAAACATATGAGTTTCAGAATGGCCTTCTGACGTTTACCCCGTGCTGTGCTGAAGTTGGTGGTGAAGGCGTGGGGCTGACTGGATGAGCAGGTGGAAGAAGAGGAGGAGGAAGCTGAGTAGGAGGAGGAGGAGACAGGAGGCAAAGAATGTTGCCCTGCGATCCTTGGCGGCGGAAGGACGTGCGCCAAATAGCTCTCCGCCTGGGGCCCAGCCGCCACTACATTTACCCAGTGTGCAGTTAGGGAGATATAGCGTCCCTGGCCGTGCTTACTGGTCCACGTATCTGTGGTTAGGTGGACCTTGCCACAGATGGCGTTGCGCAGTGCACACTTGATTTTATCGGACACTTGTTTGTGCAGGGAAGGCACGGCTCTCTTGGAGAAGTAGTGGCGGCTGGGAACAACATACTGTGGGACAGCAAGTGACATGAGCTGTTTGAAGCTGTGTGTGTCCACCAGCCTAAATGACAGCATTTCATAGGCCAGTAGTTTAGAAATGCTGGCATTCAGGGCCAGGGATCGAGGGTGGCTAGGTGAGAATTTACGCTTTCTCTCAAATGTTTGTGAGATGGAGAGCTGAACGCTGCCGTGTGACATGGTTGAGATGCTTGGTGACGCAGGTGGTGGTGTTGGTGGTACATCCCATGTTTGCTGGGCGGCAGGTGCCAACGTTCCTCCAGAGGCGGAGGAAGAGGCCGAGGCGGCGGC
The DNA here is from genome assembly GCF_905171765.1 of Bufo bufo. Lineage (NCBI taxonomy): Eukaryota > Metazoa > Chordata > Amphibia > Anura > Bufonidae > Bufo > Bufo bufo. Next base: position 237,103,270 of record NC_053390.1, read on the forward strand.
AGCAGCAGCAGAAGAGGCCGAGGCGGCAGCAGCAGAAGAGGTAGCAGGGGGAGCCTGAGTGACTTCCTTGTTTTTAAGGTGTTTACTCCACTGCAGTTCATGCTTTGCATGCAGGTGCCTGGTCATGCAGGTTGTGCTAAGGTTCAGAACGTTAATGCCTCGCTTCAGGCTCTGATGGCACAGCGTGCAAACCACTCGGGTCTTGTCGTCAGCACATTGTTTGAAGAAGTGCCATGCCAGGGAACTCCTTGAAGCTGCCTTTGGGGTGCTCGGTCCCAGATGGCGGCGGTCAGTAGCAGGCGGAGTCTCTTGGTGGCGGGTGTTCTGATTTTGCCCACTGCTCCCTCTTTTGCTACGCTGTTGGCTCGGTCTCACCACTGCCTCTTCCTCCGAACTGTGAAAGTCAGTGGCACGACCTTCATTCCATGTGGGGTCTAGGACCTCATCGTCCCCTGCATCGTCTTCCACCCAGTCTTGATCCCTGACCTCCTGTTCAGTCTGCACACTGCAGAAAGACGCAGCAGTTGGCACCTGTGTTTCGTCATCATCAGAGGCGTGCTGAGGTGGTATTACCATGTCCTCATCATCAGGAAAAATAAGTGGTTGTGCATTAGTGCATTCTATCTCTTCCACCCCTGGGGAACGGCTAGGTGGATGCCCTTGGGAAACCCTGGCAGCAGAGTCTTCAAACAGCATAAGAGACTGCTGCATAACTTGAGGCTCAGACAGTTTCCCTGATATGCATGGGGGTGATGTGACAGACCGATGGGCTTGGTTTTCATGCGCCATCTGTGCGCTTTCTGCAGAAGACTGGGTGGGAGATAATGTGAACGTGCTGGATCCACTGTCGGCCACCCAATTGACTAATGCCTGTACCTGCTCAGGCCTTACCATCCTTAGAACGGCATTGGGCCCCACCAAATATCGCTGTAAATTCTGCTGGCTACTGGGACCTGAGGTAGTTGGTTCACTAGGACGTGTGGCTGTGGCAGAACGGCCACGTCCTCTCCCAGCACCAGAGGGTCCACTAACACCACCACGACCATGTCCACGTCCGCGTCCCTTATTAGATGTTTTCCTCATTGTTCCCGTTCACCACAATTTTGAGAATGGCAAATTTGGGAATCCTTTTTCAACCCAGAACAAAAAGTCTGCTTTTACGGTCACTACAAATAACTTGACCAGCTAAAACTGTGCAGATTTGGTTGAATAGAGATGTGAGACCTGTTTTTTTTTGCGCTGTGTGACAGTTATAGGTTTAATCACAGAATGACACTTCTATCAGCACGCTAGCGTGTGTCTTAGGTTTTTCTGAATGACACTATCAATACCTTCAATGTAAGATTTTCTTTTTGGGATAGATTTCAAGTAGGCCTCAAATACCACAAACTAGTTATTTTGAGAATGGCAAATTTGGGAATGCTTTTTCAACCCAGAACAAAAAGTCTGCTTTTACGGTCACTACAAATAACTTGACCAGCTAAAACTGTGCAGATTCGGTTGAATAGAGATGTGAGACCTGTTTTTTTTTGTGCTGTGTGACAGTTATAGGTTTAATCACAGAATGACACTTCTATCAGCACGCTAGCGTGTGTCTTAGGTTTTTCTGAATGACACTATCAATACCTTCAATGTAAGATTTTCTTTTTGGGATAGATTTCAAGTAGGCCTCAAATACCACAAACTAGTTATTTTGAGAATGGCAAATTTGGGAATGCTTTTTCAACCCAGAACAAAAAGTCTGCTTTTACGGTCACTACAAATAACTTGACCAGCTAAAACTGTGCAGATTTGGTTGAATAGAGATGTGAGACCTGTTTTTTTTTGCGCTGTGTGACAGTTATAGGTTTAATCACAGAATGACACTTCTATCAGCACGCTAGCGTGTGTCTTAGGTTTTTCTGAATGACACTATCAATACCTTCAATGTAAGATTTTCTTTTTGGGATAGATTTCAAGTAGGCCTCAAATACCACAAACTAGTTATTTTGAGAATGGCAAATTTGGGAATGCTTTTTCAACCCAGAACAAAAAGTCTGCTTTTACGGTCACTACAAATAACTTGACCAGCTAAAACTGTGCAGATTTGGTTGAATAGAGATGTGAGACCTGTTTTTTTTGCGCTGTGTGACAGTTATAGGTTTAATCACAGAAGGACACTTCTATCAGCACGCTAGCGTGTGTCTTAGGTTTTTCTGAATGACACTATCAATACCTTCAATGTAAGATTTTCTTTTTGGGATAGATTTCAAGTAGGCCTCAAATACCACAAACTAGTTATTTTGAGAATGGCAAATTTGGGAATGCTTTTTCAACCCAGAACAAAAAGTCTGCTTTTACGGTCACTACAAAAACCTTGACCAGCTAAAACTGTGCAGATTTGGTTGAATAGAGATGTGAGACCTGTTTTTTTTTTGCGCTGTGTGACAGTTATAGGTTTAATCACAGAATGACACTTCTATCAGCACGCTAGCGTGTGTCTTAGGTTTTTCTGAATGACACTATCAATACCTTCAATGTAAGATTTTCTTTTTGGGATAGATTTCAAGTAGGCCTCAAATACCACAAACTAGTTATTTTGAGAATGGCAAATTTGGGAATGCTTTTTCAACCCAGAACAAAAAGTCTGCTTTTACGGTCACTACAAATAACTTGACCAGCTAAAACTGTGCAGATTTGGTTGAATAGAGATGTGAGACCTGTTTTTTTTTGCGCTGTGTGACAGTTATAGGTTTAATCACAGAATGACACTTCTATCAGCACGCTAGCGTGTGTCTTAGGTTTTTCTGAATGACACTATCAATACCGTCAATGTAAGATTTTCTTTTTGGGATAGATTTCAAGTAGACCTCAAATACCACAAACTAGTTATTTTGAGAATGGCAAATTTGGGAATGCTTTTTCAACCCAGAACAAAAAGTCTGCTTTTACGGTCACTACAAATAACTTGACCAGCTAAAACTGTGCAGATTTGGTTGAATAGAGATGTGAGACCTGTTTTTTTTTGCGCTGTGTGACAGTTATAGGTTTAATCACAGAATGACACTTCTATCAGCACGCTAGCGTGTGTCTTAGGTTTTTCTGAATGACACTATCAATACCTTCAATGTAAGATTTTCTTTTTGGGATAGATTTCAAGTAGGCCTCAAATACCACAAACTAGTTATTTTCAGAATGGCAAATTTGGGAATGCTTTTTCAATCCAGAACAAAAAGTCTGCTTTTACGGTCACTACAAATAACTTGACCAGCTAAAACTGTGCAGATTTGGTTGAATAGAGATGTGAGACCTGGTTTTTTTTGCGCTGTGTGACAGTTATAGGTTTAATCACAGAATGACACTTCTATCAGCACGCTAGCGTGTGTCTTAGGTTTTTCTGAATGACACTATCAATACCTTCAATGTAAGATTTTCTTTTTGGGATAGATTTCAAGTAGTCCTCAAATACCACAAACTAGTTATTTTGAGAATGGCAAATTTGGGAATGCTTTTTCAACCCAGAACAAAAAGTCTGCTTTTACGGTCACTACAAATAACTTGACCAGCTAAAACTGTGCAGATTTGGTTGAATAGAGATGTGAGACCTGTTTTTTTTTGCGCTGTGTGACAGTTATAGGTTTAATCACAGAATGACACTTCTATCAGCACGCTAGCGTGTGTCTTAGGTTTTTCTGAATGACACTATCAATACCTTCAATGTAAGATTTTCTTTTTGGGATAGATTTCAAGTAGGCCTCAAATACCACAAACTAGTTATTTTGAGAATGGCAAATTTGGGAATGCTTTTTCAACCCAGAACAAAAAGTCTGCTTTTACGGTCACTACAAATAACTTGACCAGCTAAAACTGTGCAGATTTGGTTGAATAGAGATGTGAGACCTGTTTTTTTTTGTGCTGTGTGACAGTTATAGGTTTAATCACAGAATGACACTTCTATCAGCACGCTAGCGTGTGTCTTAGGTTTTTCTGAATGACACTATCAATTCCTTCAATGTAAGATTTTCTTTTTGGGATAGATTTCAAGTAGGCCTCAAATACCACAAACTAGTTATTTTCAGAATGGCAAATTTGGGAATGCTTTTTCAACCCAGAACAAAAAGTCTGCTTTTACGGTCACTACAAATAACTTGACCAGCTAAAACTGTGCAGATTTGGTTGAATAGAGATGTGAGACCTGTTTTTTTTTTGCGCTGTGTGACAGTTATAGGTTTAATCACAGAATGACACTTCTATCAGCACGCTAGCGTGTGTCTTAGGTTTTTCTGAATGACACTATCAATACCTTTAATGTAAGATTTTCTTTTTGGGATAGATTTCAAGTAGGCCTCAAATACCACAAACTAGTTATTTTGAGAATGGCAAATTTGGGAATGCTTTTTCAACCCAGAACAAAAAGTCTGCTTTTACGGTCACTACAAATAACTTGACCAGCTAACACTGTGCAGATTTGGTTGAATAGAAATGTCAGGTCTATTTTTTAGGCGCTGGGTGACAGGCTCAACTTGCCTCTGATGTAATATATGGCCAAAAAATAACCACACTGTTGATGGTTAAATGCACTTGGGTGACACAGGCTCAGCCTGCAGCTGATGTAGTATATGGCCAAAAAATAATCAGACTGTTGATGGTTAAATGCACTTGGGTGACACAGGCTCAGCCTGCAGCTGATGTAGTATATGGCCAAAAATAACCAGACTGTTGATGGTTAAATGCACTTCGGTGACACAGGCTCAGCCTGCAGCTGATGTAGGATATAGCACAAAATAACCACACTATCAATGGTTAAATACACTTGGTGATAGCTCGTGCTGGCGCACCACAAGTCACAAAATGGCCGCCGATCACCCCAGAAAAAAAGTGATCTAAAAACGCTCTGGGCAGCCTCAAAAAAGTGAGCAAGTCAATAATAGCACTTCAATGATCCACAGCTGCAGATCGATCACAGAATGAAGTCTTTTGGAGGAGTTAATCTGCCTAATCTCGCCCTAACGTCGCAGCTGCAACCTCTCCCTATACTGATCATAGCAGAGTGACGTGCGGCGCTACGTGACTCCAGCTTAAATAGAGGCTAGGTCACATGGTGCACTGGCCAATCACAGCCATGCCAATAGTAGGCATGGCTGTGATGGCCTCTTGGGCCAAGTAGTATGACGCTTGTTGATTGGCTGCTTTGCAGCCTTTCAAAAAGCGCCAAGAAAGCGCCGAACACCGAACCCGAACCCGGACTTTTACGAAAATGTTCGGGTTCGCTCATCCCTATCGATGATCCAAAAAATATTTGATAACACTTAATGCATAATCTTCATTTCAGGGTTCTAGTGTTCAAGGTAATCATTCCACATTATTCAGTGGAAGCGCTGACCAGTTGAAATAGACACGCCAGGCGCACGTGTCTTGCCTGATATATAATACTCCACAATATTCAATAAAAATTGAGAGGTAAGTTTATTACTACCAACACACTAGATATTAATATCCCGCTTCAGTCATTGTGGAGTTAATATCGCCATCATTGTTAATTAATATCGCCAGCATTATTTGCAATGTCAGTTACTCAATTGGAGGGCAGTTTGTCAATCCTGAGGATACCCCTCCTCCTTTTGTATCAGCGCTGGATGGTTTAATCCTTATGGAGATTCCTGTAGCAGCAGGCTTGTATGTTGCGAGTCTCCAAGCAATTAGTTAGTATTGGATTGTAGCGCGCTACCTTCTCCGGCAATGGCGAGTTAGCTCCAAGATGAGCATTGCCATATATACCTTAGGTCCGGACCATATGTAGATGCATATAGGTATATTATAAGTGACTTCGGGGCACTAGCTCCTTCTTCAGTGGCTTATATTCTAAATGTGGCGATACCATCTTTTTTATAGTGTTGTGGAGTGGTTACAAAGCTGGAACGAATTAGTCCACAAATTGGGAGTAAAACCCGTATATGGAATCATTTATTATTTAATTATTATTGCAGTTATATTATCTCTTTTGTTGCGGTATTTCTATATTTCCTTATTCCTTACATACATATAACTCCTCATTTAGCCATATATTAACAAATCATTGCACATTAAAACCTCATATATCCATCATTCTAAAACCTGCAGTTTGTATGCGGTTTATATGCGTCTTTTTATATTATGATGCGTTTTATTTGAAAAACTTTGCTTCATCCATTATTAAATATATTCCAGCGATCAGGAGCAAAAGAATTCAGAGAGAAAAATATATATTTCCTAAAAAAAAGGCTCCACCTCCTCTCTTAGATTTATATCCATACTATACAGGGAGTGCAGTATTATTAGGCAAGTTGTATTTTTGAGGATTAATTTTATTATTGAACAACAACCATGTTCTCAATGAACCCAAAAAACTCATTAATATCAAAGCTGAATATTTTTGGAAGTAGTTTTTAGTTTGTTTTTAGTTTTAGCTATTTTAGGGGGATATCTGTGTGTGCAGGTGACTATTACTGTGCATAATTATTAGGCAACTTAACAAAAAACAAATATATACCCATTTCAATTATTTATTTTTACCAGTGAAACCAATATAACATCTCAACATTCACAAATATACATTTCTGACATTCAAAAACAAAACAAAAACAAATCAGTGACCAATATAGCTACCTTTCTTTGCAAGGACACTCAAAAGCCTGCCATCCATGGATTCTGTCAGTGTTTTGATCTGTTCACCATCAACATTGCGTGCAGCAGCAACCACAGCCTCCCAGACACTGTTCAGAGAGGTGTACTGTTTTCCCTCCTTGTAAATCTCACATTTGATGATGGACCACAGGTTCTCAATGGGGTTCAGATCAGGTGAACAAGGAGGCCATGTCATTAGATTTTCTTCTTTTATACCCTTTCTTGCCAGCCACGCTGTGGAGTACTTGGATGCGTGTGATGGAGCATTGTCCTGCATGAAAATCATGTTTTTCTTGAAGGATGCAGACTTCTTCCTGTACCACTGCTTGAAGAAGGTGTCTTCCAGAAACTGGCAGTAAGACTGGGAGTTGAGCTTGACTCCATCCTCAACCCGGAAACGCCCCACAAGCTCATCTTTGATGATACCAGCCCAAACCAGTACTCCACCTCCACCTTGCTGGCGTCTGAGTCGGACTGGAGCTCTCTGCCCTTTACCAATCCAGCCACGGACCCATCCATCTGGCCCATCAAGACTCACTCTCATTTCATCAGTCCATAAAACCTTCGAAAAATCAGTCTTGAGATACTTCTTGGCCCAGTCTTGACGTTTCAGCTTGTGTATCTTGTTCAGTGGTGGTCGTCTTTCAGCCTTTCTTACCTTGGCCATGTCTCTGAGTATTGCACACCTTGTGCTTTTGGGCACTCCAGTGATGTTGCAGCTCTGAAATATGGCCAAACTGGTGGCAAGTGGCATCTTGGCAGCTGCACGCTTGACTTTTCTCAGTTCATGGGCAGTTATTTTGCGCCTTGGTTTTTCCACACGCTTCTTGCGACCCTGTTGACTATTTTGAATGAAACGCTTGATTGTTCGATGATCACGCTTCAGAAGCTTTGCAATTTTAAGAGTGCTGCATCCCTCTGCAAGATATCTCACTATTTTTGAATTTTCTGAGCCTGTCAAGTCCTTCTTTTGACCCATTTTGCCAAAGGAAAGGAAGTTGCCTAATAATTATGCACACCTAATATAGGGTGTTGATGTCATTAGACCACACCCCTTCTCATTACAGAGATGCACATCACCTAATATGCTTAATTGGTAGTAGGCTTTCGAGCCTATACAGCTTAGAGTAAGACAACATGCATAAAGAGGATGATGTGGTCAAAATACTCATTTGCCTAATAATTCTGCACGCAGTGTATTCCATATAAAAAATATGAAATATAACCTTATAACTACCGCATGGAAGAAAAACTATAAGTAAAAATAAAAAATAATAATAATAATAAAATATATATCCAGCTAGTCTCAATGAGGGTTGTATTTCTATGGGAGAGGGTTTACATTGGCCCATAGCCAAGGGGAGATCGAGGTGCTGGTATAGAACAGCCAGACCTCGATGTTCCGTCAGCTCCAGGCGCAAATTCCTCCTCAAACAAACCCAAACAACTCCATATCAGAGTTTAGGCCTAGTGGTAATAATGTGTTAAACTCTAAAATTTATCTTGCTTCAGTACGAGACATTCTTGCAACATGATCTCCACTAGAAATGAGATAATTTTTTAAAAATTCAATTCGCCGGTTCGCTGAATTTTTGGGGAAAAATTTGGTTCGATCCGAATAATTTCACTGCAAATTACGCCCAAAAAAAGGCTATTTCCTGGCTGCAGAGAGCCTTTATAGTGGTGTAGAACACTGTGCCTTGCAGTAACAGGCATATGGAGTCTGCTTTGGTAGTGAAATAATACTGTGAGTCCGTATGACATGGAGATGTCAGGCATCGCTCTTAGAATCACTGCACACTTCACTGATTTGGGAAGTCACGAGGCCAAAACTGACCAAATAAGTTACATATGAGCTCAGCCTTACAGGTCGATGTAAGTGCACTCCTTTTACACCGTCGTCAGCTGATTCCACATAGATGTCTACAGAACCTGTTCTATTAAACGCTTATACAAGTAGAGCACCCCAGACAGAGTGGAGAGGGTGTCAGCAGTAAGTTTGTGTGAACGTCACTGTTTATTTTGCTATTCCTCTGATCCGTCAGAACAATAACCCCCAAAAAATGGATCCTGTCTGTGGAGCATCCACCTTTACTCGGTCAGTAATCCATCAGTATTGCTAATGCCAAATAAAGTGGATCCAAAACTGAGATGACACGTGAATGGAATATTTGCATATCTTCTGTGTTTTGTACCCACTCCTACTTTTGGCTACCAAATCATAATCCAATTATGATGGGACCATACAGGCCTTACAGCCGCTACACAGACAGGATCCGTTGTGCGTCTGACAGATCAGAAGAAGGGTCAAATAAATGATGATGTTAGCCCGGCCGAAAGGCAAAATAATGGCCCAGTCATGAAGTGGGGAGGTTGGGAACACCATGAGAAGTCCACAGAGTGGCCCTATGACATAGTGTTGAGGTGGAAGCAGCATGAGGAGGCCACAGAGTGGCACAATGACAGTGTAGATGTGGCAGCAGCAGCATCAGGAGGCCACGGAGTGGCAAGGTGACATAGTGTGGAGGTGGCAGCAGCATGAGGAGACCACAGAGTTGCACAATGCCAGATTCTGGAGGTGGCGGCAGCATGAGCAGACCACAGAGTAACCCAATGACAGAGTGTGGAGGTGGCAGCAGCATGATGAGACGACAGAGTGGCACAATGTCAGAGTCTGGAGGTGGCGGTATCATCAGGAATGCTGCAGAGTGGCACAATGACAGAATGTGGAGGTGGTAGCAACATGACGATACCACAGAGTGGCACAATGACAGAGTCTGGAGGTGGCGGCAGCATCAGGAATGCTGCAGAGTGGCACGATGACAGAGTCTGGAGGTGGCGGCAGCATCAGGAGGCCACAGAGTGCCAAGGTGCAAGAGAAATTCTATGGCACACCAATTTTGAATGATATTAAAGTGTAGTTTTATTCTTTCTTTTTGAACACTTTGTGTCACATTACATCCAATATTATTTCAAGGCATAGCATGCGATTATGTACAGTGGTCCCGACGTTTCGGTCAATAATGACCTTTATCAGGGGATCTGTAATCCATGCGCCTGGGAGAGATGGGATGTGTTGCCTACCCCCCTTACTTTATAAGAAACTTCCCAGCAGCCATTTTCTACAGTTTTATTAAGTATTGAGAGTGACAGCAGTGTCATTGCTGTGCTTTCCACACTACATTTGTAATGACCGGCGTCACGCAAAGGGAGGGAAATGGGAAGGCCCTGTCCAAGGGAGAGGGAAAGGTGGTGACCCCTGGCTCACCTTGCGGCTGGCACCTGACTGCCCTGACGTCCCTAGACGGTTCCTCACCCGTACGCCGATCACGTGCCTAAACCCTGGCTTTCCCTAGGATGAGCCCTGAGTAGTGAACGGGGCGGTGGGATCACTAGTCCGCACCACTGACACTAAGAGGAAAACACCAAGGAGAGGACAGACAATACAGACAAACATATAATCCCAGGTGGGCGACAACAACAGACCATCAAGGCCCAACAGGGATCCGGAGGGTAATGTTCTGGAACAACAACCAGGGAACACAACTACACAGCTCCAGTGGGTCAGTATAGAAGTCCAGGCAGGAAGCTCTATATCTGGCAACCAGAGAAGTGGGAGATGGGAATATAAGGAGGTTGGGATTGCTGGACAAGAAACAGCTGAGGAGGAGAAGCTACGGATCCCTGAGTGAGCCAAAAAGGGTTGCAAGGCAAACCTAGAAAGCTACCATTACGAAACAGCACTGTCTTTGTACATCGAGCGCGCAGCCACCCGCTGCGACTTCCTGACCCCGGGTATAACGGAGTCAGGCATGGCTCTTGACACCCTCGTGACAACATTAGATAGATAGTTAGGTAGCTTATATATATACAGTAATACAGATAGTTAGTGAGAGATAGTCAGTGTAGGTTATATCCTGATATAGTGTAGCTGTTGCAGTGCAGTGTGTTAGGGCTCTTTCACACTTGCGTTGTTGTGTTCCGGCATAGAGTTCCGTTGTCGGGGCTCTATGCCGGAAGAATCCTGATCAGGATTATCCCCATGCATTCTGAATGGAGATAAATCCGTTCAGGATGCATCAGGATGTCTTCAGTTCCGGAACGGCATGCTGCGCTTTTTGCTCCGGTCAAAAATCCTGAACACTTGCCGCAAGGCCGGATCCAGAATTAATGCCCATTGAAAGGTATTAATCCGGATCCGGCCTTAAGCTAAACGTCGTTTCGGCACATTACCGGATCCGACGTTTAGCTTTTTCTGAATGGTTACCATGGCTGCCAGGACGCTAAAGTCCTGGTTGCCATGGTAAAGTGTAGTGGGGAGCAGTATACTTACCGTCCGTGCGGCTCCCGGGGCGCTTCAGAGTGACGTCAGGGCGCCCCACGCTCATGGATGGCGTGTCGCATGGATCACGTCATTCTGGAGCGCCCTGGGAGCCGCACTGACGGTAAGTATACTGCTCCCCCGCTCCCCACTACTACTATGGCAACCAGGACTTTAATAGCGTCTTGGGTGCCATAGTTACACTGAACGCATTTTGAAGACGGATCCGTCTTCAAATGCTTTCAGTTCACTTGCGGTGTTACGGATCCGGCGGGCACCTCCGGCAAATGGAGTGCACGACTGATCCGGACAACGCAAGTGTGAAAGAGCCCTTAGGTAGTGTCATAGGTTCTTCTGTTCATACATACATGCAGACCTGCTAAAATGTGAAGTTTCACGTATTGCGCCAAAATATTTGCATCATTAGTGCCGATTAGAGCAATTGTGAAAATATTGGAGCACTCTATCTGCATATAAAGCCATTTTTAAAGTTCTGCCGTGTCAACCATTTTCTCCAGTCTCAGGAAACTTCTAGCAGCTTGGAAAATGTACCCAAAGTGACCCCCACACCTGTATTTCACGCGCATTATGTGAATATTATATTGCTGATTTTTCACAATCAAGAAAATAATCTCGAATTCGCGAATATATGACGAATATTCGCCAAAATATTTGTGAAATATCGCTAATTAGAATATAGCCCCTGCCGCTCATCACTATTAGCAAGCACCAGTGACCAGGAGGAACCTAAAAGCAGATGATTAATGCGCAAAATTATCCTTTACCACATTCCTCTATGGACATTGTGGATCAGAGTAAATGAAGGCATCCTTACAAATAATGGAGCAGAGGATTTTGCCTGTCGTTAGGGAGACCGCACTGTGGATTGCTAATTACAAAAAAAGAATTTATTAAATCTAGTACCTGATTGCTAGAGCGTGGACAAAGTCTAGGAAGATATATAAAGAAGGAAAACTCCTCAAGTTACAATTGTGATATATAAAGGAGCGATATTACGGTGCAAGGAGAGGAAGTGGAAGCTCCTCCCTTGAAGCCCCTCCTTCATCATCAGAGTGTGCTAGCCAGAGAGGAAGCAAGATGGCGCGTTCTAGTCAGCCAAACTGGGGCAGCATGTGTTGGGGTGATGAAGTGCCCGAGATGCAGTCAGCACCCGAAGAAATATGCGTCTCTCAAGTGCAGCAGCCCCTGAAAGGTAAAGAGGTGGCAATACCCGTGCCAGCTGACGAGGCGGAAGCAGCTGGAGTCACTGCTCCGCCGCCCAGGAAGCATGGCTCTTTTGAAGGACTAAATCCCATGGTCCCCAGAGAGATTACGGCCCATGGGGGAAATAAGTGGCAATATCGGAAAACTTTTGAGGACTGGGCAGTCAGGGTATGGGATGGACCCCAGCCCAGGGACCCAATTTTTGAGAGGAGGATCCGGAGTGTGGTGTGGTTCTCAGTTGATAAGGGGTCTGGCTTTATCTAAGATGACAAGATCGGGCAGGAGCTGTATGTTAAGAGGCACTCTGTGAAGCGCCGTTACCTTTCTCAGGCCCGCCACAGCCTATATAAGGGGACACCGTAGAATACACCCCCATGGAGTCCCTTCAGGGTCCATTTGCTGTATCATTAATCTGCCTCGAGAAACCTCTGGTCCCGTTGTCAGCACCGGATGTATGGCTGGATGACCCAGCTGTAATAAGAAAAGTGCGTTGTCTGCAAGATTTGGCAGACGGTGTGCTCCGCTTCCGAGAATGACCGCAGCCAGAGCCGGAGCCTCTCATCCTAGGGTTGCCTACTCCACCTGAGAGATATGAGGGACACCAGACCACCGACCTTCCTGCCTTTTGGCTATGTGAGACCCCAGAAGGTCTTTGCTATGGCCCTGTCTCCCAGCCAGAAGTTCGGGCTGAACCTTCCCAGCTTCCTTCAGAGCGAGAAACAAGTACCACCGTAAGCAACATGTGGCTTCAGCTTCCTCTGATGTGTATACTTACGGAGTCCTTTTGTTATGGTTTTGCACAGGGAGCAAGAATGTTATGCACAATTCTGATGGAACTCCTGATCTTAAGAAACTGGACTTGGACTCCAAAGCAGAGGCTCTCCTGTCATGTCTTGTGTGCTGTGGAGATCGAATGCAGACGGAGCAGATAAAAACACATGAATGTATTCTAATTACTGAAGCTGCTTGATTTAATTGTGCATAGATGGTAAAGGCAAAGTCTGCTGGTGTGTTGTCATCAGCGTCTTTCATTATGTTTACTGCTGGACCCACGACGACGTAATTCGTTCCATACCACAAAAGAAAGTCTACAAACACCCATCAATTTTCACGAATAAAACATGGTTGAAATAAAAATGTTCACCAATGAAAGGATAATGGAGTTTGGTTCATACAAAAGAAAGTCTACATTCACCCATACATTTTCCAAAAAAAAGCCAGTGTCACATAAACAATTTCACCACTAACTACTTCAATCCATACCGCTAAAGGACGTGTACATTCACCCATAAATTTTCCTAAAAAGAGCCAGTGTCACAGAAAAAATTTAACCACTAAGGCCCCTTTCACAGGGGCGAGTATTCCGCGCGGGTGCAATGCGTGATGTGAACGCATTGCACCCGCACTGAATTCTGACCCATTCATTTGAATGGGGCTGTGTACACGTGCGTTGTTTTTCACGCAGCACTTGTGCGTTGTGTGAAAATCGCAGCAGGTTCTATATTCTGCGTTTTTCACGCAACGCAGGCCCCATAGAAATTAATGGGGCTGCGTGAAAATCGCATAGCATCCGCAAGCAAGTGCGGATGCGGTGCAATTTTCACACATGGTTGCTAGGAGATTATGTTAGTAAATAGGGATGAGCAACCCCGGACCCCATTAAAGTCAATTCACTGTATTATTTTTCCTTCTAACATGGTTATAAGGGAAAATAACAGCATTCTTAATATAGAATGCTAACTAAAATATCCATTGAAGGGTTAAAAATGAAAAAAAAAAAAACTCACCTCATCCACTTGATCGCACAGCCGGTATCGTCTTCTTTCTTCTTCCTGCAGGACCTGCAAAAGGACCTGCTCTGACATCATCGTGCTCACCACGTGCTGAGCGTGGTGACGTCAGCGCAGGTCCTGCTGAATGAAGATAAAAGGTCCTTTTGCAAGAAGACAATATCGGCTGTGCGATCAAATGGATGAGGTAAGTTTATTTTTTTTAATTATTTTTAACCCCTCAATGGACATTTTAGTTAGCATTCTGTATTAAGAATGTTATTATTTTCCCTTATAACCATGTTAGAAGGGAAAATAATAAAATTAACAGAACACCTACCCGAACTTTAGTGAAGAAGTCCGGGTTCGGATCTGGGTACCACATTCAGTTTTTTATCACGCGCGTACAAAACGCATTGCACTCGCACGGAAAAAACTGAACAACGGAACGCAATCACAGACAAAACTGACTGAAATTGTGTGCCTACTCGCGCGGGTTTGCCGCAATGCGCGAGCAACGCATCCGGAACAAAATCTGTGACGCCCATGTGAAAAAGGCCTATGTGCGTCGTTCCATACCGCAAAAGGAGGTGTACATTCGCCCATACATTTTCCTAAAAAGAGCCAGTGTCACATAAAGAATTTCACCACTAAGTACTTCAGTCCCTCCCGCAAAAGGAGTGTACAATCACCCATCAATTTTCTAGAAGAAAACATGGTTGAAATAAAAAATGTCACCAATGAAAGGATAATGGAATTCGGTTCATACAGAAGAAAGTCTACTATCACCCATCAATTTTCCCCCAAAAATCCTGTTTCACATAAAAAATTTCACCACTACATAATTTGGTCCATACCGCAAAAGCAGTTGTACAATTACCCATCAATTTTGCAGAAGAAAACATGGTTAAAATAAAAAATGTCACCAATGAAAGGATAATGGAATTCAGTTCATACAGAGGAAAGTCTACTCTCACCCATCAATTTTTCCCCAAAAAGCCTGTTTCACATAATAAATTTCACCACTAAGTAATTCGGTCCGTACCGCAAAAGGAGTCTTACAATCACCCATCAATTTTCCAGAAAAAAACATGGTTGAAATAAAAAAAATTTCACCAATGAAAGGATGATGGAATTCGGTTCTGTCACGGCTGAGGATGGGGGAAATCTTCAGCCGTGCGGTGATGGAAGATGTCCAGTCGCTACTCGCCAGGAACACAGAATCAGGGCGCAGGTCACCTCCTGTTGCGTCCCTAACGCTGACCCTGTCTCCTACCTGCATGGGCCGACCTTGATGGTAGGAGGACCCATGCGCAGGAACCTCGGATCGCTGACTTACCCTCCGACCGGTCCCTGGGCTAAGTAGCAGGGTAAGACAACCCACTCCTCCTAGGCACGGAGGAGCAGGAGTCTCACTGGCCAAGCAGCATGAAGAAGGGGGTACATAAACAGGACTATGGATAAGACATGTGAACCAAACAGTTCCACACAAACCTGTCTCAGCCTTGCTGACTGGAACCCGTGCTAAGGAAAGGCTGTCCACACAGACAAAGGTAAACAGCACACACATGAAGACACACAAGGACCAGGACATCCATAGCTGCACAAAAACCAAAGACACAAGACATCAACAACACATCACGGTATTAGAACTTATGACCGGAAGGGTGGCCCTTACAAGAAGATGGAAATCACAGGAGGCTGCAACAGCAAAGCATAACTGAAGCAACCTACTGAGCCATGCCAAAGTGAGAGGCTTTATAGGCCTAAGAGGCCACACCCAACGGTCAGACACACCCAGTGACATCACACACACTGGGAAGGGAGTTAACCCTTCCAGCACCACAGGAAAGGGAAAACACCAACTTAAAGGGAAAGTGTCCAACATAACAAACACACTGTGGTTGTTGCCGCAGGCAACGACATGGATGGCAACCATGTCCTGGGAGTCAGCCCCAAGGCCGGGACACTGCCACCACATGTACACAACGACAAACGTTGCCACGGGCAACCACAGTGCAGGAAAGGTGTCCGTGCACACCACACAATACACAGAGTGCACACAGACTAACAACAGTGCATACATACACGCACACAAACTCCAAAGGGACCGCACACATACCTGTTGTCCGCGGCAACCGCACTTGAGGCAAACAACATCAAGCCTCAAGCTGCGGTTGAAACAACAACCCAAACCGCAGGCAACTGTATGCGGCTCCCAAGGAGTCACGGCCAAAACCGTGGCCGTGACAGTTTCATACAGAAGAAAGTCTACTGTCACCCATCAATTTTCACAAAAAAGCCTGTTTCACATAAAAAATTTCAACACTATCTAATTCGGTCCATCCCTCAAAAAATGCTTCACCACATATAACTGCACCACTGAACTGCAATTAGGCACTCATTTTTTAAATATTTTTACACTAAAGGCTTTCAACAGATAAGTGCAACCAGGACGGCGAATATATTTTTATATCGAGAGTAAAACACGGCAAACTGGGCTGTAAAATATCTCACTGCACCGCTGAACGGCAATTAGGCCCAATTTTTCTCTATTTTTACTAGGGTTGAGCGAACCTGAACTGTAAAGTTCGGGTTCGTACCGAACTTTAGGATTTTTGGACCCCGGACCCGAACATTTCAGTAAAAGTACGGGTTCGGCGATTTCTTGGCACTTTTTGAAAGGCTGCAGAGCATCCAATCAACAAGTGTTTAACTGTGTGACCTTAGAAGCCATCACAGCCATGCCTACTAATGGCATGGCTATGATTGGCCAATGCAGCATGTGACCCAGCCTATATATAAGCTGGAGTCACGTAGCGCTGCACGTCACTCTGCTGTGCTTAGTGTCGGGAGAGGATGCTGCTGCTGTGAGGGAGAGAATAGGACAGAATCTTTAATCAGAACTCCAATTGAACTCAGCGATCTACATAGATTTTGTTGTGTGGGTGCCGTGCACAATCTTTTTGCCCTGCCCTGAGCCCAGTAACAGAGAAAAATAACTTTTATCTGTCTGTTAGTTAGGTGGGCGGCGGCAGCCATTTTATGCAAGCTCAGTGCACCAGCACTGCATATGTGCTTTTGCGACATTCAAATTCAAGTAAATACTGCAATAATAATCCGTGTTTTAAAATAACACCCTTTTTTGGCAATATCCTACATCTGGTGCCTTTGCAGCATTAGTCAGTGTACAATTTAAGCTAAAAAATACAGCTATAATTTTCTAGATTTAAAAAAAAAACACCCTTTTTGGGCAAAATACATAATTTTACAGCCCTTGCTGCATCTGCACGTGTAAAATTCAAGCGTTATATACTGCCGTCATATTCTGTTAGTAAAAAAAAACACCCTTTTTGGGCAAAATACACAATTTTACAGCATTTGCTGCATCTGTGATTGTTAAAAACAAGCTTGAAATACTTTAATAATTTTCTGGCTTTAAAAAAAACACCTATTTTTGGCAATACCCTCCATCTGGGGCCCCTGCCTCATTAGTCAGTGTGCAATTTAAGCTAGAAATACAGCTATAATTTTCTGGGTTTTAAAAAACACCCTTTTTGTGCAAAATACACAATTTTACAGCCCTTGCTGCATCTGTCATATTCTGTTAGTAAAAAAACACCCTTTTTGGGCAAAATACTTAATATTGCTGCCTTTGCAGCATCTGTGATTGTTAAAAACAAGCTTGAAATACTTCAATAATTTTCTGGCTTTGAAAAAAACACAAATTTTTGGGCAAAAACCTTCATCTTGGGCCTCTGCCGCATTAGTCAGTGTGCAATTTAAGCCCTTAAGGACTAAGGACTTGGCCATTTTTTGCAAATCTGACCAGTGTCACTTTAAGTGCTGATAACTTTAAAACACTTTGACTTATCCAGGCCATTCTGAGATAGTTTTTTCGTCACTGGTAAAATGAAGTCCAAAAAATTCATTTATATTTATAAAAAAATACCAAATTTACCCAAAAAAATTGCAAATTTCCAAGTTTCTCTACTTCTATAATACATAGTAATACCTCCAAAAATAGTTATTATTTTACATTCCCAATATGTCTACTTCATGTTTGGATCATTTTGGGAATGATATTTTATTTTTGGGGGATGTTACAAGGCCTAGAAGTTTAGAAGCAAATCTTGAAATTTTTCTGAAATTTTCAAAAACCCAATTTTTAGGGACCAGTTCAGGTCTGAGGTCACTTTGCGAGGCTTACATAATAGAAACCACCCAAAATGACCCCATTCTATAAACTACACCCCTCAAGGTATTCAAAACTGATTTTACAAACTTTGTTAACCCTTTATGTGTTCCACAAGAATTAATGGAAAATAGAGATACAATTTCAAAATGTCAAAATGGCCCTGATTCTGTAGTTTACAGAAACACCCCATATGTGGTCGTAAACCGCTGTACGGGCACACGGCAGGGCGCAGAAGGAAAGGAATGCCCTACGGTTTTTGAAAGGCAGGTTTTGCTGGACTGTTTTTTTTGACACCATGTCCCATTTGAAGCCCCCTGATGCACCTCTAGAGTAAAAACTCCATAAAAGTGACCCCATCTAAGAAACTACACCCCTCAAGGTATTCAAAACTGATTTTACAAACGTTGTTAACCCTTTAGGTGTTCCACAAGAATTAATGGAAAATAGAGATACAATTTCAAAATTTCACTTTTTTGGCAGATTTTCCATTTTAATAATTTTTTTCCGGTTACAAAGCAAGGGTTAACAGCCAAACCAAACTCAATATTTATGGCCCTGATTCTGTAGTTTACAGAATCACCCCATATGTGGTTGTAAACCGCTGTACGGACACACGGCAGGGCGCGGAAGGAAAGGAATGCCATGTGGTTTTTGGAAGGCAGGTTTTGCTGGACTGGTTTTTTTGACACCATGTTCCATTTGAAGCCCCCCTGATGCAACCCTAGAGTAGAAACTCCATAAAAGTGGCCCCATTTTAGAAACTACGGGATTGGGTGGCAGTATTGTTGGTACTAGTTTAGGGTACATATGATTTTTGGTTGCTCTATATTACACTTTTTGGGAGGCAAGATAACAAGAAATCGCTGTTTTAGCACCGGTACGTCATGGGTCCTTAAGGACTCGGGAAACATGCCGTACCGGTACGTCATGCGTCCCTAAGGGGTTAAGCTAGAAATACAGCTATAATTTTCTGGGTTTTAAAAAACACCCTTTTTTGGCAAAATATACAATTTTACATCCCTTGCTGCATCTGCACGTGTGAAATTCACAGCTGTCATATTCTGTTAGTAAAAAAACACCCTTTTTGGGCAAAATACTTAATATTGCAGCCTTTGCTGCATCTGTCATTGTGAGATACACCCTTTACATACTGTTGTTCTATTCTGCTATTTAAAAAACACCTATTTAGGGCAAAAAACTAAATTTTGCAGCCTTTGCTGCATATGTCATTGTGAGATACACCCTTTAGATACTATTGTTCTATCCTGCTATAAAAAAAACACCCATTTTGGGCAAAAATCGGAAATTGCGGCCTAGTCTGAATCTGTACGTATGAGATACACCATTTAGATACTGTTGTTCTATTCTGCTATTAAAAAAAACACCTATTTAGGGCAAAAAACTTAATTTTGCAACCTTTGCTGCATATGTCATTGTGAGATACACCCTTTAGATACTGTCATTCTATTCTGCTATTAAAAAAACACCCATTTAGGGCAGAAATCTTAAATTGCAGCCTAGTCTGCATCTGTACGTGTGAGATACACCATTTAGATACTGTTGTTCTATTCTGCTATTAGAAAAACACCCATTTTGGGCAAAAATAAAAATTTTGCAGCCTTTGCTGCATCTGTAATTGTGAGATACACTCTTTACATACTGTTGTTCTATTCTGCTATTAAAAAAACACCCATTTAGGGCAAAATCCTAAATTTGAGAACGTCAAATAAGGGACGTGGCCCCGGTCGTGGTGCTGCTGGTGGAGCTCCTGTTGCAGGGAGAGGACGTGGTTGATCTGTACCAGCTACACGCACAAGTGAAACACCTTCCTCAGGTGTGAGTAGGCGACAGAACCTGCAGCGGTATTTGGTCGGGCCTAATGCGGCTCTAGGAATGGTGAGGCCAGAACAAGTACAGGCGATAGTAGATTGGGTTGCTGACAGTGCCTCCAGTTCCTTCACATTGTCTCCCACCCAGTCTCCTGCTGAAAGATCAGAGTTGACACCTGCAGCCGATGTCCATCAGTCTTTCACCTCACCCCCTTGCAAATCAGCCAAGCAGTCTGAGCCCCAAGTAATGCAGCAGTCTCTTCTGCTTTTTGATGACTCTGTTAGCAGGGTTTCCCAGGGCCGTCCATCTAGCCCTGCCCCAGAAGTGAGGGCACTGATGCCCAACCACTTATGTTTCAAGATGAGTACATGGGAGGACCATCGCAGAACGTCTCGGATAATGACGAAACACAGGTGCCAACTGCTGGGGCTTTCGAAAGTGTGCAGACCGACAAGGAGGGCAGGGGTGAAGACTGGGTGGAAGATGATGTGGAGGACGATGAGGTCCTCGACCCCACATGGAATCAAGTTCATGTGAGTGACCTGTGTAGTTCGGAGGAAGAGGCGGTGGTCGCACAGAGCCACCAGCACAGCAGAAGAGGGAGCAAGGTGCAAAAGCAGAGTGGCCGCCCCCTAGACAATACGCTTGCTACTGCCCATCGCAGCAAGGGACTGAGCACACCAAAGCAAGCTCCAAGGAGTTCCCTGGTGTGGTAGTTCTTCAGACAATGTGCTGACGACAAGACACGAGTGGTTTGCACGCTGTGCAATCAGAGCCTGAAGCGAGGCAAAAACGTTCTCAATTCACTGGCAAATTTCTGGTATTGAGTAGGCGTTCCACCTTTTATCAAAATTATATCACTGTAGTACAGAACACTATGGAAAATAAATAAAACTAATACTTTATTATTACAAAAAAGGGGGGAAGGGAAACAAACTACAACCTATATATAAAATTCTAGGTGACCACTCACTCATAAATTGAGACGGTTAAGAATAGCATATGAAAACCGCTGGAAGCGGTACCGCTCAATATGAATAGGGTCACTAGAAAGTCCACTACTGGTGCGTTACTAAAAGGTGGCATCAACAGGTCAGGGTAAACCGATGCCTCCAACGTATGCACCGTGGTACGGACCGGGTGCTCTGCTCAACAAAACCAGCTTAGTGTGCCCTGGACTAATTTTAAATTGCTAATCCATTGATAAACATCTGCCCATAGGAACCGGTCTACATAGAACCATCTGTTCAGTGGTGGACTAGATGTCTGAGTACCGGACCTACGAGCACGAATCAAAGGACACTGGACTAAAGCTGGGTGAGCAAGAAGACAACTTGATCGCAGCTGCTCACAAAATGCAGAGGGCTGGGGACCCGCAGACCTCAGCTGCAGTGTGAGCGCGATGCAAGTCACACTAGAAAAACATAAGTTTGCCCCCACTCATCGCTCGACGCGTTTCGCCAAATGTGGCTCGTCAGGAGCATAAAATTGTGGGTTTAGGACAAACAGCAAACAAAGCTGCTAACCTCCGTAACAGAGGCTGCAGCTGTCAGCACTTGTGTGGCCGTGCGCGGCCGCAAGACGCGCGCTATGTAAGGAGAGAACTCCTCCCCTCCTCTGAGTCCAACCTCTGGGGCGGCCAATGAGAAAACAGGAGGCGCGGCATCGCCGCATCATTCCTCCCGCCCCATCACTCCGCCCCCTCTGTGAGATGATCTCAGACGAATGTCAAAACATTCGTATCATAATTATAGAAGTGACGAAAACGGCGGTTCTAATTATGGCAGCTGGTATTGCAGGAACCGAGATGAGGGTGTCATGATGGTGTAAGGTAAAGTGTATTTAATTAAGCTGTTGATTCCAGCATAGAGACAGAACTGCAGAAATAAGGGAGAATTCTGCATTATGTCCCAGTTATGATGGTACTTATAGCGACTCAGCGATCATTAACAGGAGCTCTTTATTATGATGATACGGCTGCAGAGAGTAGAATGTACAAGGAGTACAATGGGAGGTGGCGATCAGATAAAGCAAGGTCATGCCCTAATTTATATTAACCCCATTGCAGTCCATACTCTAATAGCGGGAAGAACGCAGATAGAAGGGCTCAATTAGAGGCAGATGACATAAAGGCTATGTCCATTCAGTTAGTGCTCTTAAACTGGATGGACCAAAAAGATCATACGCTAATACCCATTGTACCCATCACAGCCAGCACATAAAATGCATATCTGCAGGGACTCAAAGAAAACAAACAAAGGAATTGTACTCATTCAATCCTTGTGGTTGAAGTGCATGCAGACGGTAAATCCACTGTGTCTCCTTTTGTAATAGTCGCTTATCGAAATCGCCTCCTCTTGGAGATCTTCTCACCACTTCGACAGCCTGAAATTTAATCACATCCGCATTACCACCATGTATGGTGGATATGTGTCTGGCAATAGGGGTATCTGCACCTTTGCGGATGTCGTTGAGGTGTTCTGCAATTCTCCTGCGGAATTCCCTAATGGTTTTACCCACATACTGTTTTCCACATATACATGTGGCCAAATATACCAAACCTGTTGTCTTACAATTGACAAAGGATCTAATGGTAAATGTCCGCTCAGTGACGCTGCAAGTAAATACAGCGCCTGACTGAATAGCAGGACATGCCACACATCCTCCACACCGAAAGGTGCCTTTAAGGTTGGTACTCAACCATGTGGTAGTAGTGGGGGCCTGAAAGAAGCTGTGGACCAAGCGATCTTTCAAATTGCGTCCACGTCTATACGTTATGAGAGGTCTATCCCCTACCATATGCCCAATATCGGGATCAGCTTTTAGTATTCCCCAGTAGGTTGTTAGTAAATCTCTCACCGTATTATGTGCCTCATATGTGGCCACAATGCGCATTTGTTCTGATTCAGATGGTACTGGTTTAGGTGTAAGCAGGGTATCTCTGTTCAAGGCAAGCGAATGTTGGTATGCCTTGGCTAATACATGCTGCGGGTACCCCCTGCTTCTAAATCTAGTCTGTAGGTCATTGGACGCAGTTCTAAAATCAGACATACTAGAACAATTGCGCCTTACCCTAAGGTATTGACCTTTAGGGATCCCCCTATTCAGGGGGGTATCTCGTTCCAGATTAATGCCTCAATTTCTCTTTTATGGAGATTAGATTTATTCACTCTGATACTATCCAGCTTTCTTAGTTGATCTGTCACGACATTTAGGAAGATGTCAGGGGGTGTACCATCACTCAGGGGTGGGTTTTTGGTGGAGGATAATTTAAGGTCCGTAAATGGACCCTCTCCAGAGTCCCTTTCCCCTTCCTCCATAAGAGATACCAAAAGTTGGATGTCAGGCAAGTCTTGGATATCAATACCAAGTTCATTGCATTGTTGTTGGTTATGTGTTGCAAAGAACTTTTTCCATTTAAGTCTCCTTATGAATAGGGTCAGATCCTTCACCCATTCAAAGGAGCTAAAGGAACAAGTGGGAACAAATGATAGGCCCTTACTCAGTAGTTCCAACTCTACCTCTGTAAGGACCCTATCAGACAAATTGATCATTTGTAACTTGTCCATTGACTCGCCTTTGGCTGTGGTATCTGCAGTTTGAAAAGCAGTTGCACCCATCACTAGATGGTGTGCTATTGATTTTTTCTGTTTCTCAAACCGTATGATTTCGTGGTGTAATAATACAGTATTAGTTTTATTTATTTTCCATAGCGTTCTATACTACAGTGATATAAAAACGTTCTCAACCTGAGCACAACCTTCATGACCAGGCATCTAAGTGCAAAGCACGAGCTGCAGTGGAGTAAACACCTCAAAAACCAAGAAAGGTCTCTGGCTCCTCCTGCTTCCTCTTCTGCTGTAGTCTCGGCCTCTTCATCCACCTCTGGATTGACAGTGCCACATGCCTCCCCACAAACAGAGGATCTGCCAGCAACACCACCACCTGGGTCACCAAGCATCTCCACAATGTCCTACGAAAGCGTTCAGCTCTCCATCTCCCAAACACTGGAGCGGAAGAGGAAGTACCCCCCTACCCACCCGCGATCCCTGGCCCTGAATGCCAGCATTTCTAAATTACTGTCCTTTAAAATGCTGTCATTCCGTCTGGTGGAGACGGAGAGTTTTAAAAGCCTTATGGCAGTGGCTGTCCCACAGTACGTCATGCCCAGCCACCACTACTTTTCCAGGCATGCCATCCCTTCCCTGCACAATCAAGTGGGGGACAAAATCAGGTGTGCACTGCGCAACGCCATCTGTGACTAGGTGCACCTCACTACGGATACGTGGACCAGTAAGCATGGTCAGGGACGTTATATCTCCATAACAGCACACTGGGTAAATGCAGTGGCGGCTGGGCCTGAGGCGGATATCAGTTTGGCGCAACAATTTTTGGGTGTGATATACCACTGGTATACCTAGTAGACAAGTAAAACAAAATCATTAATTTGTCTGTTACATATTCGGGTGAAATTCACAAATTTTTCGGTGTGATCTACCCCTGCTGTACCTAGTGGACATGTAAAAACTTTTCACTAATTTGTCTGTTTCATTTTCAGGTGAAATTCCCCAATTTTTGGGTGTGATATACCTTTGCTCTACCTAGTAGACAGGTAACATTTCACTAATTTGCGTGTTACATATTCTGGTAAAATTCAACAATGGCTTCTGAGGCTCTTTTCTCTTGTTCCAGCAGAGCATACAGGACTCTGCTGACTGGCACACAGCCTTCCCCTTACAGAGGGTACTCTAGACTCACTTCTGCAGGGCTCGTCCAGAACGAGGGCCTGCTGGCTTCCCCAAGCAGGGGGTACTCTGAACTGACCTTCACTAACTAGTCCCTCCCTCTCTAGAGAGGGGTCTAGAATGGAAGAAGGGTTCCATTCTATGCAAAGTAGCTCTGCCATAGATGCCGCCTGGTGAACCAGGCACATTACATTTGAACATAACATTACAGGGAAATGGGAATACACATTTTGCAGGCCCTGAGGATTAGTGCAAAGAATGAATCAGGATTAACCATGAGAGACAGTGGAGAGGTGTAAAAGGTGGTAATGCCACTCTGGGGCGTTACATTATGGCCTGCAGTGATTTCTACAATAAAAATGTCAGAAGGTGAAATGAACCAGAGGAAGATTGTTATAATCTAGGCTAGATTAGGGCATGGTGATTGCTGAAGTTTCTCCTGCAAATAGGTGTTTGTGAACTGTAAATGACTGTTGTTTCCTATAAAATACAGTAGTTAGGTAGTACAAAACATGCAATGCAACAGCTCTCTACAAACCAAATAAAGTACAAAAATGCATAATAATTGCTAATGTTATGCTTACAAATTAGCCATTTTCTTTGCAGTTTGTACTGGAGGTGTGATTGACACCTCAGTCGTGCACTCCTGACCAGCTCGTCTGCCCCATAGGATGATTTTAATTAGTGTGAGTATATAGCTTGGCCTGCTCTCCCTCACTCACTGGAAGCCATTTGGCACCAGGAGAGATATAGTGTGGACTCTCATTGCATTCTTTGGTGGCCATTTGGCACCAGGAGAGGTGTGGAGTGGCACTAAAATGACAGAAATTAAAGCAGGCCCAGCATGCATGTGGAACCTACACTCCCTGAATTGTATGGTAGCCGTCATGGCACATAACAGGTAGAATTTAGTGTTAGGAACCCGTCTTACAGAGATCGCCTTGACGTGCGGCAGATGGGCTCAAATAATTTTGTACAAAATGTATTTGCCAAGCATCTCTAATTTATAAGCATAGCATTAGCAATTATTATGCATTTTTGTCCTTTATTTGGTTTTCAGAGAGCTGTTGCATTGCATGTTTTGTTTTACAGTGTTTTCAGCCATAGCAACGTGCCCCTGCGCATTGGGATGTGCTGACTGACCCCCTTTTTTTTGCAGTAGTTAGGTAGTGCACTCACACTTTTGCATGGACTGTGACTGACATACTGTAGTAATTTCTGTCCTTTGAAGGACAAATTCCAACATTTTCATTGTGTAGCGTAAAATAAAAGATTTTCTTCGATTTAGATTATGGCCCTATAACCAGAAACTGATTCTCTTCCACAAATTACCTCTGCTGGAACCATGACCCTTTTCTGTACAGTGTCATTTTCATCACCCTCCTATTCATTTTATGCCACTTCCACTATCTAATGAGTCCAATGTCCAGTTCATTCTGTAACAGAAATAGTATACTGTGCAATTCAGCAATAACATGCTTAGGAAGTTCCCGCGGAGCTGTAATTTCATATTACTAGTCCTACTGAGAAGGTGTATAAATAGTAACTTGACTTTATTACTGTCTTCTTTTCTGACTCCAATTAACAGGTTAGTAAAGATTTGGAGCAAATGCAGGTTTTAACAGCATCAACGTAAATCCAGGAATTATGCAGAGCTATCTGTGCTGAATAGACTAATCTGAGGCTTCAGATTTGGGGGGATAAAACAGCAGCTATGAACCTTTCTACAAAGCTGATCTCCCTAGCAATCCTGTTAATCCTTACGGCAACCAGAGAAAAGGATCAGATATCACAGGGACTAAGATATGCTTCAGTTTTACATTTTCTTAATCCTATTTCACTGTAGGACACATTGCTGCATTTCCCTGCTACAGAGAAGTACATAATGTGCACCTGTGAAAATGCCAGAGGTTCTGATCAAAAACTAACAAAGGCGTTTTTATAAATTTAGATTTGGTTGAAGAGGCCTAAAGATGGTGTTTCATTTTAAATTATGTATGCACCAAGGATTTATGGTCTCAAGGCCTGGTTTCATGAACCAGCTAAAGGGCACGTTAAAGAAGCACTCCCACAAAAATCAGTATTTTCTGGCCCATTAGAAAGGTACATGATGTAAACTCTAGTGAAGGTAATCTTACCTGTGACTGTATCTGTGAGTTCTAACCTCCCTTCTGATCCTCAGCTGTGTCATGTGACCAACACTCTGCCTCCCCAACTGACACAGGACAGGAAGTCAATTACTTTATTTATTCCTATGAGACTGACATTGAGGCTCCCATAGGAATACATAGAGAAGCTGGCTGTGTTATTTGGAGAGTCATGTGACACAGTTCAGGATCAGAAGAGAGTAGATAACTCTCAAATACAGTCACAGCTAAAAAAAAAAATGACCTTTACTACAGTTTACATCATGTACCTTTCTAACAGGTCAGAGAATAAATTTTTTTGTGGGAGTGCTTCTTTAAAGAGGCAGTACTTCAGAATGAAAAATGTGGATGTAATCCCAACATTTACTCACATTTATAGTACATTCACAAGTGACAGATTTGTTGCAGAAATATGTGCAACAGAAAATAAAAAGTCCCAATCTTCTTAATGGGTTTGCAATAGTAGGTCTCTACAACTTTTGGTTGTTTGCGCAAAATTAATTGCAAAGTTTTGCATTTTTAAACCACGCACTCTAGATTTGAAAAGTGGAGGAAAGTGATCATAGTTAGTAGGGATGAGCGAATCGACTTTGAAGGAGCTCCGTACAGTATTAGAATGTATTGGCTCCGATGAGCCGAAGTTATTGCACGAAGTCTCGCGAGACTTCGTACAATAACTTCATAAATTTATTTGGACTGTAAAAAAAACATTTCCCGAACTCAGGTTTGGTTCCAAGGTACCACTTTTTTACAGTAGAAATTATGTTATGAAGTTATTACCCGATGTCTCGCGAGACTTCGCAAACCAATAACTTCGGCTCCAATACATGTATTGGAGCCAATACATTCTAATACTGTACGGAGCTCCTGCTCTGTACAGTATTAGAATGAAGTTTTATGAAAATCAACTTTGGATGTTTCATCCGAAATCGATTCACTCATCCCTAATGGTTAGCTATGTTAATTAGTGTCACTCCAGGTTTATCACTGTGACTTTTAGAAAAATTAGCAAAAAAAAAGGGTAAACTCACTCCAGTGTGGGTGAGAAGGTGGAGAAGAGAAACTGAGTAACATTTCTAGACAAAAGTGTCCTGCTTAAAGAAGTACTCCAAGTTTTTTTATATATATATTTTACATATAATGCTAACTTACCACCAGTGTTCTAGCAATTGTTTACACTCCAGCTCACTTGGATCCAAACATTTTGAACCTCTTCACTATGGGAATCTGGTCAGGTGATTTTGTCTGAGCAGCAGCCCAGAGCTTGCTTTAATGTGTAAACAGAAAATCAGTCCCTCCTGTGCGGTTGATGCAGTATCCAAAGGGGGCACTCCAAAGTGTTAACAATTGCTACAGCACTAAACCTAATATTATTTAGTGCAATGTTGTGATTTATGATTAAATAATTTCCTCCTATGTTATGTATTTCCAATGGCAACTATACAGGCAACTATTTGATTAACATTTGTTTATCATTTATGTTGTCAGGGTGATGGACCAAGGTCTGCCCCTTTTTGTTTAGCTGGAGAAGTCTAGTCTGAAGAGAGTTGCAAGACAGACTTGTGCTAGAGATGCTGTGCAGACAAGGCCTCAAGTTCCAGAGAACTGCCATCTCTGAGAGTTAAATTTACCAACGAACAGCTCCAACACTAAAGTACTTCTGAAAGAAGGAGAACAGACATCTTAAGAACGTTTAGAATCTTTAAAGGGACACTGACAGGCCTTCTGAGCATAGTTAGCTCTTTATATGCCCCCCTAGGTCTTATAATAAGTTCCCAATTCATATAAGTATTATCCCTGTGCGCATTATAAAACGTTAAAAATAATCTTTATAATCACCTCTCCTTTCTGCCCAAGGGGCGTTCTTTGCGGCGCATTTGTGCCCAGCCGCGTCCCAACTGCCGGGTCCTTAGACACGCCCATCTCATTAGTATTCACTTTGCTGGGCAGTATTTCTCAGTCCCCGACATTCGGAGATCATGCGCATGCGCCCGGCACCCTCGCTCGCCAGGATCACATTGCGCCAAGTGAATACTAATGAGATGGGCGTGTCTAAGGACCCGGCAGTTGGGACACGGCTGGGCACAAATGCGCCACAAAGAACGCCCCTTGGGCAGAAAGGAGAGGTGATTATAAAGATTATTTTTAACGTTTTATAATGCGCACAGGGATAATACTTATATGAATTGGGAACTTATTATAAGACCTAGGGGGGCATATAAAGAGCTAATTATGCTCAGAAGGCCTGTCAGTGTCCCTTTAAGGCAGTGTGAGATAATGTCAGTAAGGTACATACTGTTTATGGTAAGGGACCTTATTTCAAGGGACCTTACTGTTGTGGAAGCCATTCATTGCTCAAGCACCTGCCACACTTTGATACAAACTGGCCATTCATGTGTTAATCTCCACCCCTCAGTTCAGGAACTGCAGTAGTTAAGAACCTAATTGCTAACCAAAAGAGTTAACAAAGTTTATAAAATTAGTCCTGAATAATTTTTTGGGGGAAGAGGTAGTAGTTTCTAAAATGAAGTCATTAGTGGACATTTTCAATTATGTTAGTCTCTCAAAGTCATTTCAGAACTGAGTTGGTCCTTAAAAAAGTCACATTTGTAAATTGTCTTGAAAACTTGAAAAATTGCTTCTAAACGCCTAAGCATTCTAACATCCTAAATAATTATTAAATTACATTTAAAAATGATGCCAATATAAAGTAGACATATGGTGAATGTTAATTAATCACTATTTTATAAGGCACCACTAAAATTGAGAATGTTTCCACATTTTCTGTAAATTTAGGATTTTTTAAATAAATAAAGGTAAAACTTATCAACCCAAATTTACTGATAACATGAAATATGATGTGTCACAAAAAACTTAGAATGGTTTGGATAAGTAAAAGGATTCCAAAGGTATTACCACATAAAGTGATAAATGTCAGATTAGCAAAATGAAGCTGTCTCAGGAAAGTGGCTGTGTGTGTAAGTTAAAGGTCTTTTTCACTACGGCAATCAGTTATTATCGCCAGGGCAAGCTTTGCCTAGGAATACATTATCCCTGCAGCAAATGAATGACCATCCATATAATGCATGAATTTGTAACAGCATTGGGTGCTCTCATAATGCAGCTGCAAATTCTGGCACATAGAGAAGTGTATGGCTAATATACTTAATATGGATTTATTACATGCGACCCATACATTTCTGTAGTGGCAGAACTTGTTCTAACAATATTATTGATACATGTACCCCAATAGGTTTGGGTTTTTAGGCAATAACTATATGTTATAAAGGACTTATATGGGCTCAGAGTCAATGTGTATGGATTTGACACTAATATGTCAAGACTCAAGAAAGTAGTCTTGAAAACAATGGACCATACTAGTAATGTAGTAATGAGTATTACTATGCAGCGGCAAAGTAATCCTGATGATGCTATTTGCACAGTAAAGGCCGTTTTACACAAGCGTTCCACGATTATCTGCCTGTGTAAAGATGCCATGATTACCTGATGAACTAGCAAAATGCCTGCTCATCGGGTAATATGATTGTTTGCATGGTTACCTAAATCATCGTTTGCCGGCAGCGGATCATGCTGTGTAAACACGCTCTGCTGCCGGCAAACAATGATTCTGTAGGAGGCAGAGCGATGGCATTAACGATCTCTCTTC
This sequence comes from Bufo bufo, assembly GCF_905171765.1. NCBI lineage: Eukaryota > Metazoa > Chordata > Amphibia > Anura > Bufonidae > Bufo > Bufo bufo. The sequence goes on from NC_053390.1 coordinate 237,133,813, forward strand.
CCCATACTATGGAGGAGATCGCTGCATGTAAATACAGCAGTCTTTCTCTTTGACGAGCAGGTGCTTACGAGGAAGAAATGCTTCTTTCCTAACAGTCACCTGCTAAATTGTCCCGTGTAAAGGGACCTTAACTCTGCTGTCAGATAAGTATAGTCAACTCTTCGAGCTTACTTATATCTATTTAATATAACATGATTTTACAAAATGTTCTGAGCATTGTGCATACAGGAAACTAGAGCTGGAATATTAGAATTTAAAGTCTGAACAGGATTTATTGTACAAAGCAGTGAAATCCATCACAACATGCTTTAACTGAGACCCATGGATAGAAGTGCGTCCCCTGAGCTCCGCTCATGTTAACGTTAAATAAGGTTCTCTAATAAAGGGAACCAGCTGAGAACACAGGTGTTCAGATAATCAAAGCACGAGCTGGCAATCGGCACCGAGCGCATAGAGACGGTATAGCTCATGGGGAATACCGCCACAGAAAGTTTTATTTTAAGGCTTCCTTTTATAAATTTGAGTAACAAAGTGTCTAGTGTAAAACATATCACGCCAATGAAATACCCTCTGAATGGTGGTATAACTAGTCACCAGAGTAATGAGAGATGAACTCTACCAAAACTCACTCCCTGAGCCAGAATAAAAAGTAATATATAGAAATGGCAAACTGCCCTTCCTTCTTTTGTAGCTAGATACTATACTTTAACAATAAACAATAGGATAGAGGCAAAATTATTGTTAATTCTAGGCTGGATCTACATAGTAAGGATCCATTCACACATTCGTATGAATGGTCCGGATCCGTTCCGCAGTTATGAGGAACGGGTGCGGACCCATTCATTTTCAATGAGTCCGGAACGGATGCGGACAGCACACTATGTGCTATCCGCATCCCCACTTGCGGATCCGCACTTTCGGATCCACAATTCTGTTCCTGAAAAAAAAACATGGCCTATTCTTTTCTGCAACTGCGGACAAGAAAAGGCATTTTCTATTATAGTGCCGGCGATGTGCGGTCCGCGAAATGCGGAACGCACATTGCGGACATGTGAATGGACATGCTAACTTGCATGAATTTCAAAATCACATGCAACCTTGTAACTAGTGCCTTACAACACCCGGTTTTAGACCTCGTCCAGTGACATTATCCCTGTACTGCTGCACCGGTGACTGTCTGTCCACTGACTCTAACAACATGTCCTCTCTATATCTGAAATTGAATCTTTCCAAAACTGAACTTCCTGTTTTTTTTCCATCTACTAACCTACCATACCTGTTTTTTCTATCTCAGTGAGTGGGCAGTGACTGTCCTTTCCACCATGCAAACCATGCAGTTGGTTGAGGCCCTGCCTTATCAGGAATTATGATCCTGAATACAAATTATAAGATCTTCAGCTGAATCTCTGTAGGAATGGAGTTCATGAGGAGACATGAAGTACAAAGAAGAGGTGGGGTGTGGCTAATGAGCAGCAGCACTTGTATGCAGTCTGCGACAGTACCACAGCCTCACATTACCACAGTCTGTCCTGTCTGCCCTCTCTTTACTTCATGTCTCCTTATGATCTCCATTTCTACAGAGTTTCAGCTGAAAATCTTATCACCTGTATTCAGGATCATAAACCCTGACAAGTAGAGCAGAGTGGAGGATGAGGCAGCTCTTTAGCTCAGTGTTTTGTAGTAACTTGCTGTCATGGCTGTGTCATGGTCTGTTATTGTGGACCATGACACTTTTGCCGTGCATGCTTGTTGCCAGTGGCAACATGTTGTTTTGCATGTTTTGACACTTCCCCTTTAAGTTGTGTGTCCCTTCCCATTCTGGTGTGCACGGGGTTAAGGTGTGTTTGTTAGGCTTAGTGGGTGTGACCTCAGGCCTCTTTATATGTTGGTGTGGTGGAGCTTGAGGTCAGTTTGATTTTGCTTGTCAGTCTGTGTAGGAGCTCTGCTCCCTGGCTGAATGTCTTGGTCTGTGTGAGCCACCCTTATTTATTATTTTGTTTACCTTGCTCTGTCTGTTGTCCCCTCCGGTGTGTTTCTGTTTTCCCTCCCCCACCTGGTGTATGTAGTTTTGGTGTGGTCCTTGTTTGGAGGTGCGCGTGGTGGTGTGATGGCTCAGAAAGGGGCGTGCTTTCCCAGAGGGGTTAAGAGAAGGCAAGACTGTGGGTTTCCCAGCCTGGAGCCTCTACGTCCATCTCGGCTGCGGCAGGTAAGTGTCGATAGCATTGTGATGTTGCTGTTACTTTCCTGCCGTACTGTTTAGCCCATGGTCTTGCTTCCTGTTTGCTACTGGGCTTCTGGAGACACTATTCATCCGTGGTGTAGGATGAATGGGTGGTCTCTGCCCTGTCATCAGGCCTAGGGCATAGCAGGGATAGCAGGGTCCAAGGTTGGTGAGCATGAGCCCCCTTACCTTCTGAGGCGGCTCATGCGCTAGGAGTCTAGGGAGATTTCAGGGTTGCGTTAGGTGGTGACCTGCTCCCTGTTCCCTGCTATCTGGCGTAACAGTCATTGCACGGTGGGGGTTTTTCCTGTACTTCCCGCCATGACACTTGCTCTCCTGTGTTTTTAGGATAGGTTTTGTGTGTACAAATAGTACAGCAGCCATTTTTCTTCCCCTGATGATTGCTCCCAAGATAAAACGAGCCATTATAACTAATGAAAGGCATTTGGGAATATATTTATAATAACGTAATAGTTAAGTATTTTCAGTCATTTTATTTTGTTAATTCTCAGAAAACCCATTTAACCAGTCTTGTACCTGTAGCTGCCCTAGCTCAATTTTGGCTTTGATATTTCCTTTTAATAGATTACCTTTTAACCAGTTTCTTCCACATCTACAATTCAATACATTTCAAGTAGAGAAAATAAAAATGATGGGTCATAAGGAACAATATGAAAAATTCTAAAGCTTTGAATGTACCATTCAATTACTGATAGATGCTTGAAACATCTGTAGAATGCAGAATTGAATAAATGGGGATTCAGGAAAAGAGTGTGATGTATTTTCTAGTTTAAATTAAATAACAAATCATATACAGCAATAGAAACATGTAATTTGGATTTTGTGACTGTGAAGCATTCTGCTGTATGTTTCCTGTCTTGGATAAAGTGGCACACCCACAGAGGGGGTCCAACGGGTCTGGATCCCCCTAGAAGCAGTCCGTTTTTTTATATGAACCTTGTCAGGGCCTACCACTGGAGATAAGTGGGGAAGGGGGGAGCGCGGGGCAGTGGGAAATGAGCGCTTACATTGTGGAAGCGCTCATCTCTCTATATCCAACCACACTGAACAAAAATATAAACGCAAATCTTTCGGTTTTGCTCCCATTTTGCATGAGCTTAACTCAAAGATCTGAAACATTTTCTACATACACAAAAGACCCATTACTTTCAAATATTGTTCACAAATCTGTCTAAATCTGTGTTAGTGAGCACTTCTCCTTTGCCGAGATAATCCATCCCACCTCACAGGTGTGGTATATCAAGGTGTTGATTAGACAGCATGAATATTGCACAGGTGTGCCTTAGACTGCCCACAATAAAAGTCCACTCTGAAATGTGCAGTTTGATCACACAGCACAATGCTACAAATGGCATGGCTGTGATTGTCCAGAGCAGCATGTGACCCAGGCTCTATATAAGCTTGAGTCACTCTGCTGTTACTAGTGTAGGGAGAGAATGCGGCTGGTGATTTCAGGGAGAGAATAGGAGAGAATCTTTGGTTCAGAACGTGAATCTAACTCATCGATCGACATACATTTAGTTGTGTGGGTGCAGGGCACAATCTTTTTACCCTGCCCTGAGCCCAGTGACCGAAAAAAAACCACTTTTATCCGTCTGTTAGTTAGGTAGGCGGCGGCGGTGGCCATTTTATGCAAGCTCAGTGCATCAGCACTTCATCTGAGCTTTTGTGACATTGAAATCCAATTTTGGAAAACTGCACTAATAATCTGGTTGTAAAAAATCACCCTTTTTTGGCAATATACAACATCTGGTGCATTTGCAGGACTAGTCAGTGTGCAATTTAAGCTAGAAATACAGCCATAATTTTCTGGGTTTTTCAAAACACACTTTTTTGCCAAAATACACTATTTTACATCCCTAGCTGCATCTGGACGTGTGAAATTCAACCGTTATATACAGCTTTCATATTCTGTTAGTAAAAAAAACTCACTTTTTTGGCAATATACAACATCTGGATTAGTCAGTGTGCAATTTAAACTAGAATTACAGCCATAATTTTCTGGGTTTTTAAAAACACACTTTTTTGGGCCAAAATCCACTATTTTACAAATCTGCAAGTGTGAAATTCAAGTTTAATATATACAGCTTTTATATTCTGTTAGTAAAAAAAAAACACTTTTTTGGCAATATACAACATCTGGATTAGTCAGTGTGCAATTTAGGCTAGAAATACAGCCCTAATTTTCTGGGTTTTTAAAAACACATTTTTTTTCTTCAAAAATACACCATTTCACAGCCCTTGCAGCATCAGCAGGTGTGAAATTCCAGGATTATATACTGCTGTCATATTCAGTTATTAAACAAACACACGTTTGGGCAAAAAAAGTTTATTTGGCAGCCTTTGCTGCAGATGTCATTGTGAGATACACCCTTTATATACAGGGGTTCTATTCCGGTATTTGAAATACAGCCATTTTGGGCAAACAAATTTAATTGAGGCCTAGTCTGGATCAGGGCGTGTGAGATACACCCTTTATATACAGGGTTCTATTCAGTTATTTGAAATACAGCCATCCATTTTGGGTACAAATCTTTAATTGTGGCCTAGTGTGGGTCAGGGCGTGTGAGATACACCCTTTATATACAGGGGTTATATTCTTCCATTCATAAAACACCCTTTTTTGGGCAAAATACACAATATTTCTGCCCTTGCAGCATCAAGACGTTTGAAATTCCAGGCTTATATACTGCTGTCATATTCAGTTATTAAACAAACACCCGTTTGGGCAAAAAAAGTTTATTTGGCAGCCTTTACTGCAGATGTCATTGTGAGATACACCCTTCAAATACAGGGGTTATATTCAGTTATTTGAAATAAAGCCATTTTGGGCACAAATCTTTAATTGCGGCCTAGTGTGGGTCAGGGCGTGTGAGATACACCCTTTATATACAGGGGTTATATTCAGTTAATTGAAATACAGCCATTTTGGGCACAAATTGGCAGGGATCAGAGAGGAAGGAAAGAGGGTGCACTCTGAATCCACCCTCAACCCCTGTTCCTGCCTACTAACACTACCCGCCCTAGGCGACGGGGCGTAACTGGGCGACGGCCCCTTACTTACGTAAGTGCACAGAGGAAAGATACAGAAGGTCAACAAGCCAAGGATCAGAACCAGGAGAATCGGTAGTACAAATGGAGCGGGCAAATGTAGGGTCAACAGTCAAAGCCGAGGTCAATCCAGGAGAGCAAATACATACAAAGGATGAGACGAAGTCGAAGTCAAGGAACGAGCCGAGGTCACAAGGTCAATCAGAACAAGCAGCCGCAGACTAGAACCAAGGAACAAGGAAGCACCAATGGACCAGTATCACAGGCAACCTGTAGCCAGCAGGTTGCCTGTATTTATAGTGGGGAGTGAGGGTCATGTGACGTGGCCAGCGTCACATGACCGACAGACAGACAAGTCGAGTACCGAGTGATCAGCTCGGTGCTCAAGGCAGACCTAGGAGCAGGGAGCCTCCCAGCTAGCAAAGCCGCCCTGGAACGAGGCCGAACACAGATCCTCGCTCCCGAAGCTAAGCAGCAGGTCTGCGGCTGATGGGAGACCGAGTGCGCCTTCGGCGCTCCGTTACACAAATCTTGAATTGCGGCCTAGTGTGGGTCAGGGCGTGTGAGATGCACCTTTTATATACAGGGGTTATATTCAGTTATTTGAAATACAGCCATTTTGGGTACAAATCTTTAATTGCGGCCTAGTGTGGGTCAGAGCGTGTGAGATACACCCTTTAAATACAGGGGTTATATTAAGTTATTTGAAATACAGCCATTTTGGGCACAAATCTTTAATTGCGGCCTAGTGTGGGTCAGGGAGTGTGAGATACACCCTTGATATACAGGGGTTATATATTCTTCTATTAATAAAACACCCTTTTTTGGGCAAAATACACAATTTTTACGCCCTTGCAGCATCAAGACATTTGAAATTCCAGGGTTATATACTGCTGTCATATTCAGTTATTAAACAAACACCCGTTTTGGCAACAAAAGAAAACACCCTTTATATACAGGGGTTATATTCAGTTATTTGAAATACAGCCATTTTGGTCATAAATCTTTAATTGCTGCCTAGTGTGGGTCAGGGCGTGTGAGATACACCCTTTATATACAGGGGTTATATTCAGGTATTTGAAATACAGCCATTTTAAGCAAACAAATTTAATTGAGGCCTAGTCTGGTTCAGGGCGTGTAAGATACACCCTGTACATACTGTCGTTCTATTCTACTATTAATTAAACACCCATTTAGGGCAAGATCCTAAATTCGAGAAATATGAGGAGAGCGTCAAATAAGGGATGTGGCCCAGGTCGTGGTGCTGCTGATGGAGCTCCTGTTGCAGGGAGAGGACATGGTCGATCTGTGCCAGCTGACAGTGCCTCCCGTTCCTTCAAATTGTCTCCCACCCAGTCTCCTGCTGAAAGATCAGAGTTGGCACCTGCAGCCTATGTCCATCAGTTTTCACCTCACCCCCTTGCAAATCAGCCAAGCAGTCTGAGCCCCAAGTCATGCAGCAGTCTCTTCTGCTTTTTGATGACTCTGTTAGCAGGGTTTGCCAGGGCCATCCACCTAGCCCTGCCCCAGAAGTGGAAGAGATTGAGTGCACCGATGCCCAACCACTTATCTTTCAAGATGAGTACATGGGAGGACCATCGCAGCACGTTTCGGATGATGACGAAACACAGGTGCCAACTGCTGGGGCTTTCGAAATTGTGCAGACCGACAAGGAAGGCAGGGGTGAAGACTGGGTGGAAGATGATGTGGAGGACGATGAGGTCCTTGACCCCACATGGAATCAAGGTCATGCGAGTGACCTATGTAGTTCGGAGGAAGAGGCGGTGGTCGACACAGAGCCACCAGAACAGCAGAAGAGGGAGCAGGTTGCAAAAGCGGAGCCGCCGTCCTTTAGACAGTACGCCTGCTACTGCCCACCACAGCAAGGGAACGAGCACACCAAAGCCAACTCCAAGGAGTTCCCTGGCGTGGCAGTTCTTCAGACAATGTGCTGATGACAAGACACGAGTGGTTTGCACGCTGTGCAATCAGAGCATGAAGCGAGGCATAAACGTTCTCAACCTGAGCACAACCTGCATGACCAGGCATTTAAGTGCTAAGCACGAGCTGCAGTGGAGTAGACACTTCAAAAACCAAGAAAGGTCTCTGGCTCCTCCTACTTCCTCTTCTGCTGCAGTCTCGGACTCTTCATCCACCTCTGGAGTGACAGTGCCACCTGCCACCCCGCAAACAGAGGATCTGCCAGCAACACCACCACCTGGGTCGCCAAGCATCTCCACAATGTCCCACGGAAGCGTTCAGCTCTCCATCTCCCAAACACTGGAGCGGGAGAGAAAGTACCCCCCTACTCACCCGTGATCCCTAGCCCTGAATGCCAGCATTTCTAAATTACTGGCCTTTAAAATGCTGTCATTCCGTCTGGTGGAGACTGATAGTTTTAAAGGCCTTATGTCAGTGGCTGTCCCACAGTGCGTCGTGCCCAGCTGCCACTACTTTTCCAGGCGAGCCATCCCTGCCCTGCACAACCAAGTTGTCACGACGGGGAGTGGGGGAAACCCCCCACCGTGCGGTGTCAAAAGGTAAAAGGGAATCAGCCTGGCCAAAAGAAGTAATAAGGGAGCATGTCACCTCCTACAACATCCCTAATCCTCTCCCTGACTCGTCTCCGTATGAGCGGACCCCGATGGTGGGACGGCTCATACCCTGGATACCTAATATCCTGAGTCGCCCTGGAAATCCTCACTTAGGAGCAAGGGAGAGACGACCTGTTCATCCCAGTCATGGAGGAACAGGAGTCTCTATCTGATGCTAGGCTGCAAGGAGAGGGAAACACATACAGCTATTGAGATGGCAGGTAAGCGAAACCCATAACACACTTACCTGCCACAGACACACTGACTGGAACCCGTGCACAAGTGCTGGTGTCCACACCAACATTAGAAGGGCACAGCACACACCACAAACCACACAGGGACCCAGGACACCCATAGCTGCAATAAACATAAGACAGGGGAATGTCTAGCCAAACATGCTGGACACCAAACACCACCAGACATGAAACACCAAACTAAACATACCAACACCCTGAACATAACCCACTCCATGCAAATAAGGAAGGGAAGGAGACACCGGGATAACATTGAACATCTATGACCACAAGGGTGGCACTCACTGGACAGATAGTAAAGCCAGGAACAGTGAACCACCAGCACACACCAAGCCTGGAGGAACACTTAGCTACAGGCTCCCAGCAGAGACTAAATAGCCCAAGCAGCCACACCCACAAACACATAAACCCAGTGTTCACAAAACACTAGGAAGGGAGTTAACCCTTCCAACACCAGACAGAGAAAGGAAGCCACTTAAAGGGGAAGTGCACACACAAGCAAACTAAGCCACACGTTACCACCGGCAACAGCATGCGTGGCAACCATGTCACGGCAATCACCCAGAAGGCCAAGACACTGCCACCGCATGCTCTCACAGCAACACGTTGCCGTGGGAAACCGCAAGTGTGGCAACAGTGTCACCGCGCAAACCAAAGGCCGTGACACAAGTAGGGGACCAAATCAGGTGTGCACTGCGCAACGCCATCTGTGGCAAGGTGCACCTCACTACGGATACATGGACCAGTAAGCACGGTCAGGGACATTATATCTCCATAACAGCACACTGGGTAAATGCAGTGGTGGCTGGGCCTGAGGCGGATAGCAGTTTGGCGCATGTCCTTCCACCACCGGAGATTGCAAGGCGCTTTAGTTTGCCTCCTGTTGTTTCCTCCTCCTACTCCGCTTCCTCATCCTCTACCTTTTATTCAAACAGCAAGTAATTTTTTTACGGGAAATGACATAGGTGTCTCCCAAAAGATAATAAGACGATGTACAAGAGGCATTATTGTGGAAAAAAAACATTTCTCAGCTTTTATTTACATTTGAGCAAAAAGTGTCCAGTCCAAAATTATTCATATCCTTCTCAATAATCAATAGAACGCTTCCTATAATTGCAGACCAGCTTTTTGCATGTCTCCACAGGTATTTTTGCCCATTCATCTTTAGCAATGAGCTCCAAATCATTCAGGTTGAAGGGTCTTCTTGCCATCACCCTGATCTTTAGCTCCCTCCACAGATTCTCAATTGGATTCAAGTCTGGACTCTGGCTGGGCCACTCAAAAACTTTAATGTTGTTGTCCGCTAACTATTTCTTCACCACGTCCTCTGAGATTTTCCACAGTGCGGAACATCTTGTATTTTTTGTTCAAATGTAAATAAAAGCTGCGAATTTTTTTTTTCCCACAATAATGCCTCTTGTACATCGTCTTATTATCTTTTGGGAGACACCTATGTCATTTCCCGTCAAAAAAAAATTACTTGCTGGTTGAATAAAAGTAACTTTAAGTCAAAATGTGCCAGGGGTATGAATAATTATGGGCAGCACTGTATCTGTTTGGGGGACAAACCACACACCGCGCAGGAGCTGTGGACGGGCTTTGAACAACAGACCGATGAGTGATTGGTGCAAGTGAGCCTCAAGCCCGGCCTGGTGGTGTGCGATAATGAGCGAAATCTCGTAGCACCTCTGGGACTAACCGGTTTGACGCACATCCCTTGCCTGGCGCATGTGCTGAATTTGGTGGTGCAGAGATTCCTTAAACATTACCCCGATATGTCAAAGCTGCTGCATAAAGTGCGGGCCGTCTGTGCGCGCTTTCAGTGTTCTCACCCTGCTGCTGCTCGCCTGTCATCGCTGCAGCGTAACTGGGGCCTTCCCGCTCATTACCTCATATGCGACGTGCCCACAAGGTGGAACTCCACCTTGCACATGCTGGCCAGACTGTGCGAGCAGCAGCAGGCGATAGTGGAGTTCCAGCTGCAGCACGCACGGGTGAGTCGCTCTGCAGAACAGCACCACTTCACCACCAATGACTGGGCCTCCATGCGAGACCTGTGTTCCTTGTTGCGCTGTTTTGAGTTCTCCACCAACATGGCCAGTGCCGATAACGCCGTTCTCAGCGTAACTATCCCACTTCTATGCCTCCTTGAAAAAAAGCTGCTGGCGATGATGGAAGAGGATGTGGCACAGGAGGATGAGGAGGAGGAAGAGTCATCATTTCGTAGGGTTTCCGGCCAGTCATTCACAAGTAGCTCCGAGGGTGGGTTCCTGCACCCACAAACGCCAGGTACACAATTGTCCAGCCAGGGCACAGTTCTGGAGGATGACGAGGTGGAGGATGAGGAGAAGGAGATGGAGGAGGAGAAACCATGTTCACAGCAGGGTGGCACCCAGACCAGTTCATGGCCATCACTGGTGCGTGGCTGGGGGGATACAGAGGACACAGACGATACACCTCCCACAGAGGACAGCTTTTCGTTGCCTCTGGGCAGCCTGGCACACATGAGCGATTACATGCTGCAGTGTCTACGCAACGACCGCCGAGTTGCCCACATTCTAACTTGTGCTGATTACTGGGTGGCCACGCTGCTGGATCCCCTTTACAAGGACAACGTACCATCCTAAATTCCCTCACTGGAGCGCGATTGTAAGATGCGCGAGTACAAGTGCACGCTGGTAGACGCGCTGCAGGTGGCATTCACACCTGACAGCGGGGGAACAGTAGAAGCACAAGGCGAAGGCAGAGGACGAGGAACAGGTCGCCAACGCAGCTGGGGCACCGCCAGCACCTCAGAAGGCAGGGTTAGCATGGCCGAAATGTGGAAAAGCTTTGTCAGCACGCCACAACAACCAGCACCACCAGCTGATATGGAACGTCTTAGCAAGAGGCAGCATTTCACCAACATGGTGGAGCAGTATGTGTGCACACGTTTACACGTACTGAATGACGGGTCTGCCCCCTTCAACTTCTAGGTCTCCAAATTGTGCACAAGGCCTGAGCTTGCCTTTTACGCCTTGGAGGTGCTGGCCTGCCCGGCAGCCAGTGTATTATCTGAACGTGTGTTTAGCACGGCAGGGGGCGTCATCACAGACAAGCGCAGCCGCCTGTCCACAGCCAATGTGGACAAGCTCACGTTCATTAAAATGAACCAGGCATGGATCCCACAGGACTTTTCCGTACCTTGTGCAGAATAGACATGTATACCGGCCTTAACCAGCCATTGTTATACTGCAGCGCAATTGCTCATTCTTGTATTTTGAATATTTCACACTCTTTTGGAGTGTACCCTAATAAAAAAAAAAATATTTAAACCAAAAACTAGTGTTGGCTACCTCGCCCTCCTCCACCGCCGCATCCACCTACACTGCTACGTCCACCGCCTCCTCAAACTCCTACTCCATATGGACCTCCACCTCATAAATCAAATTTATTTATTTTTTGTACGTATTTTATTTTATATCATTACACTACTTTGTCAGTTACATTTTTTGGTGAAATTCGCCAATTTTTGGGTGTGATGTACCACTGCTATACCTATTAGACCGGTAAAAAAAAATTAAAAAATTTGTCAGTTACATTTTTGGGTGAAATTCACCAATTTTTGGGTGTGAAGTACCACTGCTATACCTAGTAGACAGTAAAAAAAAAATTATAATTTGTCAGTTACATTTTCTGGTGAAATTCACCAATTTTTTGGTGTGATGTATCACTGCTATACCTATTAGACCGGTAAAAAAATAAAATATAAATTTGTCAGTTACATTTTCAGGTGAAATTCACCAATTCTTGGGTGTGAAGTACCACTGCTATACCTAGTAGACAGGTTAAAAAAAATGTATTAGTCAGTTACATTTTCTGGTGAAATTCACCAATTTTTGGGTGTGAAGTACCACTGCTATACCTAATAGACAGGTTAAAAAAAAATAATTAGTCAGTTACATTTTCGGGTGAAATTCACCAATTTTTGGGTGTGAAGTACCACTGCTATACCTAGTAGACAGGTTAAAAAAAAATAATTAGTCAGTTACATTTTCTGGTTAAATTCACCAATTTTTGGGTGTGATGTACCACTACTATACCTATTAGAACAGTAAAAAAAAAATTATAATTTGTCAGTTACATTTTCTGGTGAAATTCACCAATTTTTTGGTGTGATGTATCACTGCTATACCTATTAGACCGGTAAAAAAATAAAATATAAATTTGTCAGTTACATTTTCGGGTGAAATTCACCAATTTTTGGGTGTGAAGTAACACTGCTATACCTAGTAGACAGGTTAAAAAAAATGTATTAGTCAGTTACATTTTCTGGTGAAATTCACCAATTTTTGGGTGTGATATACCACTGCTATACCTAGTAGACAGGTAAAAATAAAATAAAAAAAATGTGTCAGTTACATTTTCGGGTGAAATTCACTAATTTTTGGCTGTGAAGTAGCACTTCTATACCTATTAGAACAGTAAAAAAAAAAAAAAATTGTCAGTTACATTTTCTGTTGAAATTCACCAATTTTTGGGTGTGAAGTACCACTGCTATACCTAGTAGACAGGTTAAAAAAAATAATTGTCAGTTACATTTTCTGGTGAAATTCACAAATTTTTGGGTGTGATGTACCACTGATATACCTAGTAGACCGGTGAAAAAAAAAAAAATTGTCAGTTACATTTTCTGGTGAAAATTTGGGTGTAATATACCCCTCCTCTACCTAGTTGACAGCTTAATAAATTTCAATAATTTTTCTTTTGCATTTTTGGGTGACAATAAACATCTCCAAATTGGGCACATGGCCTGAGCTTGCCCTTTACCCCTTGGAGGTGCTGGCCTGCCCTGCAACCAGTGTATTGACTGAATGTGTGTTTAGCACGACTGGAGGGGGTTATCGCAGGTTATATTTCCCAATGTTTTGGGGTGTACGCTAATTTAAAAAAATATTAATAAATTTAAAACCAAAAAGCAGTGTAGGCTACCTCCTCTTCTTCCACCGCCGCTTCCACCTACACCGCCACATCCACCGCCTCCTCAACCTTCTAGTCCATATGGACCTCGTCCTCCTAGATCAAGATTATTATTTTTTATTTTTACGTATTTTATGTTATTTAAAGTTATTTCCCTATCCACATTTGTTTGCAGAGCACTTACCATGCTCTTAACCACATTTTGATGCCATTTGCAGCCCTCTAGCCCTTCCCATGACATTTTTAGAGCCATTTTAGTGCTCAAAAGTTCGGGTCCCCATTGACTTCAATGGGGTTCGGGGTCAAGTATGGGTCAAGTTCGGGTCCGTCGAACCCGAACATACAGGTGTCCGGTCAACTCTAGTCGCAATGTTCGAGGGAGCATGCAATTGGCATGCTGACTCTAGGAATGTCTACCAGAGCTGTTGCCCGTGCAATGAATGTTAATTTCTCTACCATAAGCTGTCTCTAAAGGCGTTTCAGAGAATTTGGCAGCACATCCAACCGGCCTCACAACCCTAGACCACGTGTAACAACACCAGCCTAGGACCTCCACATCAAGCATGTTCACCTCCATGATCGTCTGAGACCAGCCACTCGGATAGCTACAGCAACAATCGGTTTGCATAACCAAAGAATTTCTGCACAAACTGTCAGAAACCGTCTCAGGGAAGCTCATCTGCATGCTCAGCCTCCTCATCGGGGTCTGGACCTGACTGCAGTTCGTCGTCGTAACCGACTTGAGTGGGCAAATGCTCACATTCGATGGCATCTGGCATGTTGGACAGGCGTTCTGTTCACGGATGAGTCCCGGTTTTCACTGTTCAGGGCAGATGGCAGACAGCGTGTGGGTGAGCGGTTTGCTGACGTCAATGTTGTGGATCGAGTGGCCCATGGTGGCGGTGGGGTTATGGTATGGGCAGGCGTATGTTATGGACAACGAACACAGGTGCATTTTATTGATGACATTTTGGATGCACAGAGATACCGTGACGAGATCCTGAGGCCCATTGTTGTGCCATTCATCCATGACCATCACCTCATGTTGCAGCATGATAATGCACGGCCCCATATTTCAAGAATCTGTACACAATTCCTGGAAGCTGAAAATATCCCAGTTCTTGCATGGGGGGTGTGACGGACTGAACCTGAGGGCCAGCCTCCTTCCTACAGACTATGGACCGAGAACTATGGAGACCCCCTAAAACCTTTTGGGATTACAAGGAATTATGAACCCTGATTTGTGTGTGTAATTTATATGCCACATATTTCCTATTGCCCATTAAAAAGGCATAGTGTCGATTCAGCAACACAAAAACTCTGCACTGAGACTCCCACTGATTGTGTTAGTGATGGGATTAAGATAGTTGATTATAATAGCAGCTGACTAATAGATGAGCAGATCACCCTATGATACACTCAGGAGATAATCCCATCACATGTGTCTCCTCTCTTCCTATTCATTCATTATGGAGGTGGTGAAGATGTCTGTTTGCATGTTGTTCATGGTTGATTGCGTTATGTTTTTAGACTTCTTGAACTGTATATAAAGGGAGTGCAGAATTATTAGGCAAGTTGTATTTTTGAGGATTCATTTTATTATTGAACAACAACCATGTTCTCAATGAACCCAAAAAACTCATTAATATCAAAGCAGAATATTTTTGGAAGTAGTTTTTAGTTTGTTTTTAGTTTTAGCTATTTTAGGGGGATATCTGTGTGTGCAGGTGACTATTACTGTGCATAATTATTAGGCAACTTAACAAAAAACAAATATATACCCATTTCAATTATTTATTTTTACCAGTGAAACCAATATAACATCTCAACATTCACAAATATACATTTCTGACATTCAAAAACAAAACAAAAACAAATCAGTGACCAATATAGCCACCTTTCTTTGCAAGGACACTCAAAAGCCTGCCATCCATGGATTCTGTCAGTGTTTTGATCTGTTCACCATCAACATTGCGTGCAGCAGCAACCACAGCCTCCCAGACACTGTTCAGAGAGGTGTACTGTTTTCCCTCCTTGTAAATCTCACATTTGATGATGGACCACAGGTTCTCAATGGGGTTCAGATCAGGTGAACAAGGAGGCCATGTCATTAGATTTTCTTCTTTTATACCCTTTCTTGCCAGCCACGCTGTGGAGTACTTGGACGCGTGTGATGGAGCATTGTCCTGCATGAAAATCATGTTTTTCTTGAAGGATGCAGACTTCTTCCTGTACCACTGCTTGAAGAAGGTGTCTTCCAGAAACTGGCAGTAGGACTGGGAGTTGAGCTTGACTCCATCCTCAACCCGAAAAGGCCCCACAAGCTCATCTTTGATGATACCAGCCCAAACCAGTACTCCACCTCCACCTTGCTGGCGTCTGAGTCAGACTGGAGCTCTCTGCCCTTTACCAATCCAGCCACGGGCCCATCCATCTGGCCCATCAAGACTCACCAGTCCATAAAACCTTAGAAAAATCAGTCTTGAGATATTTCTTGGCCCAGTCTTGACGTTTCAGCTTGTGTGTCTTGTTCAGTGGTGGTCGTCTTTCAGCCTTTCTTACCTTGGCCATGTCTCTGAGTATTGCACACCTTGTGCTTTTGGGCACTCCAGTGATGTTGCAGCTCTGAAATATGGCCAAACTGGTGGAAAGTGGCATCTTGGCAGCTGCACGCTTGACTTTTCTCAGTTCATGGGCTGTTATTTTGCGCCTTGGTTTTTCCACACGCTTCTTGCGACCCTGTTGACTATTTTGAATGAAACGCTTGATTGTTCGATGATCACGCTTCAGAAGCTTTGCAATTTTAAGAGTGCTGCATCCCTCTGCAAGATATCTCACTATTTTTGACTTTTCTGAGCCTGTCAAGTCCTTCTTTTGACCCATTTTGCCAAAGGAAAGGAAGTTGCCTAATAATTATGCACACCTAATATAGGGTGTTGATGTCATTAGACCACACCCCTTCTAATTACAGAGATGCACATCACCTAATATGCTTAATTGGTAGTAGGCTTTCGAGCCTATACAGCTTGGAGTAAGACAACATGCATAAAGAGGATGATGTGGTCAAAATACTCATTTGCCTAATAATTCTGCACGCAGTGTATACTGAGTTGATCTTCAATAGAGTTCCTATTTTACCCTTTATCATGTTGAGGCTGGTGTTTGGGTAACTGATCGACACTGGGGATTGCTATACGCTGAAGATTTGCTATACTCCCCTAGCTATAACTACTAGCTCTTGTAAGAGCTGTTTCGGCTCTCTGGATTTAGGAGAGGTTCACCCACTGGAAGCGGAAGCCCAGTCTTGGGTCCAGCGTGGGTGGAGGACGGTGAGACCCCAACCAAGCGGTTCCTGTTCCTTATTCCTGTGGTGGTTTTGGTGTAGAGCGGAGTGCTTGGAGTCCTCGGGAAGCACTAGGAGCATCCATCGACGGAGGTACCCGGTCGGGGTGCTAGGAGGTCCGTTACAGGGGGCACTGATGGCATCTAATTGGAGCACATTTTATGTTGGCACACATTATGAGGGACACTGAGGGCATCTACTGGGGAAATATATAGGGGCATTTTAAAGTGGCACATTATGGGGGCACTATGAGGAAGGGGGGACAGAAGCACTATGGGGGTAGTGTTGAGCGAACCCGAACTGTAAAGTTCAGGTTTGTACCGAACTTTTTTTTTTTTTGTACCTGGACCCGAACCTGAACATTTTCGTAAAAGTTCGAGTTCGGTGTTCAGCGATTTAATGGCACTTTTTGAAAAGCTGCAGGGCAGCCAATCAACAAGCGTTTAACTAGTGTGCCCTTAGAAGCCATCACAGCCATGCCTACTAATGGCATGGCTGTGATTGGCCAGTGCAGCATGTGACCCAGCCTCTATATAAACTGGCGTCACATAGTGCCGCACGTTACTCAGCTCTTACTAGTGTAGGGATAGGATGTTGCTGCTGTGAGGGAGAGAATAGGAAAGAATCTGATATCAGAACTTGTTGCTAACTCTGCAATCGACAGCGATTTTTTTGTGTGCGTGCAATGCAACATTTTTGTACCCTGCCCTGAGCCCAGTGACACAGAAAAATACGTTTTTCCGTCTGTTAGTTAGGTGGGCATCGGCGGCCATTTTGTGCAAATGCAGTGCATCAGCATTGCATATGTGCCAGGGACAATAATTTAATCCTTTCAGTTCAGTGGGCAACATATACCCATTTTTTAAGTGCACCTGCACTGCATATGTGCCAGGGGATGGGAAAATAATATAGGTAATCCGTCTGTGAGTTCAGGGACCCAGGGGGTGACATATTCACATTTTTGTCTGTAAAGCACCCCTGTGCTGCATATGTGAGTGTAATCAATTCAATAAATCCATCTGTTAGATTCTGGGGAGACAAATAAAAAATGTTTTTGCTAAAAAGTTCATTTGTGCCCTGCACTGCATTTGTGATAGCGAAAGAAAATCAGTTAAATCCATCTGTTTCATTGTGGGTGAAAAAATCTTTTTTTTTTTTGGCCAGAAAGTACCTTTGCGGCCTGCACTGCAAATCTGTTAGTGAAATATAATCAGTAAATCCATCTTTTTCACTGTGGGTGAAAAAATCATCTTTTTTCTTCCATAAAGTACCTTACCAGCCTGCACTGCAAATCTGATAGTGAAATATAATCAGTAAATCCATCTGTTTCATTGTGGGTGAAAAAAAATCATATTTTGCTTCCATAAAATACTTTTGCGGCCTGCACTGTAAATCTGATAGTGAAATATAATCAGTAAATCCATCTTTTTCACTGTGGATGAAAAAATCTTTTTTTCTTCCATAAAGTACCTTTCCAGTCTGCACTGCAAATCTGATAGTGAAATATAATCAGTAATTTCCATCTTTTTCACTGTGAGTGAAAAAATCTTCTTTTTTTTCCATAAAGTACCTTTGCGGCCTGCACTGCAAATCTGGGAATACAACTGGGACATTGTGGGTCAAAAAAACTTTTTTTTCGGCCTTAAAGTACCTTTGCGGCCTGCACTGCATTTGTGATAGTGAAAGAAAATCAGTTAAATCCATCTGTTTCTTTTGCGGGTGAAAAAATCATAGTGAAATATAATCAGTGAATACAACTGGGACATTGTGGGTACAAATGTAATGGCAGTTCAGAGTGGAACAATCCTGTTCTATTCTGCCCCCCTGCTGAAGAGAGGTGGACTATTCCTTCTATCTGCAGCAAGGGAGGGAAAAACCAGTTAGATCCATATTTAGTTTCAACCTGCATAGGGAAGACAGCAAGGACCAAGTCTCAGTCTGAGACTTGGTCATATTCCCAGTCTGAGCTCTTTCAGCCTCAGCTGGATGAAGAAGAAAAAAAACTACAGACAACCTCCAGAGCTCCAGTAAGAAAGCATCTGCTGAGAAACCATCTGAGAGATAAGTCCAGAAACTTAGGAGAAGCCATTCCTCCTCAGTTAGTCTGTCCCCATAAAGCGGAAGTTATAGAAAAGTGCAGAAGAGTAATTCCTGTCACAATTACAGAGCTACCAAGCAGACGACTTATCCTGCCAGCTCCAAGTTTAACCACCTCCGGACCGCTGTACGCACAGACGCGTCCTGGAGATGGTTGATTAATTCCGAGTGGACGCGCCGGCGCGTCCTCTCGCGATGGCCGAGATTTCCTGTGAACGCGCGCACACAGGCGCGCGCGCTCACAGGAACGGAAGGTAAGAAAGTGGATCTCCAGCCTGCCAGCGGCGATCGTTCGCTGGCAGGCTGGAGATGTGATTTTTTTTAACCCCTAACAGGTATATTAGACGCTGTTATGATAACAGCGTCTAATATACCTGCTACCTGGTCCTCTGGTGGTCCCCTTTGTTTGGATCGACCACCAGAGGACACAGGTAGCTCAGTAATATGTTGCACCAAGCACCACACTACACTACACCCCCCCCCCCCCGTCACTTATTAACCCCTTATTCACCCTTGATCACCCCTGATCACCCCATATAGACTCCCTGATCACCCCCCTGTCATTGATTACCCCCCTGTCATTGATCACACCCCTGTAAAGCTCCATTCAGACGTCCGCATGATTTTTACGGATCCACTGATAGATGGATCGGATCCGCAAAACGCACACGGACGTCTGAATGGAGCCTTACAGGGGCATGATCAATGACTGTGGTGATCACCCCATATAGACTCCCTGATCACCCCCCTGTCATTGATTACACCCCTGTCATTGATCACCCCCCTGTAAAGCTCCATTCAGACGTCCGCATGATTTTTACGGATCCACTGATAGATGGATCGGATCCGCAAAACGCACACGGACGTCTGAATGGAGCCTTACAGGGGCATGATCAATGACTGTGGTGATCACCCCATATAGACTCCCTGATCACCCCCCTGTCATTGATCACCCCCCTGTCATTGATCAACCCCCTGTAAAGCTCCATTCAGACGTCCGCATGATTTTTACGGATCCACTGATAGATGGATCGGATCCGCAAAACGCACACGGACGTCTGAATGGAGCCTTACAGGGGCATGATCAATGACTGTGGTGATCACCCCATATAGACTCCCTGATCACCCCCCTGTCATTGATTACCCCCCTGTCATTGATCACCCAACTGTAAAGCTCCATTCAGATGTCCGCATGATTTTTACGGATCCACTGATAGATGGATCAGATCCGCAAAACGCATACGGACGTCTGAATGGAACCTTACAGGGGAGTGATCAATGACTGTGGTGATCACCCCATATAGACTCCCTGATCACCCCCCTGTCATTGATTACCCCCCTGTCATTGATCAACCCCCTGTAAAGCTCCATTCAGACGTCCGCATGATTTTTACGGATCCACTGATAGATGGATCGGATCCGCAAAACGCACACGGACGTCTGAATGGAGCCTTACAGGGGCATGATCAATGACTGTGGTGATCACCCCATATAGACTCCCTGATCACCCCCCTGTCATTGATTACCCCCCTGTCATTGATCAACCCCCTGTAAAGCTCCATTCAGATGTCCGCATGATTTTTACGGATCCACTGATAGATGGATCGGATCCGCAAAACGCACACGGACGTCTGAATGGAGCCTTAAAGGGGCGTGATCAATGACTGTGGTGATCACCCCATATAGACTCCCTGATCACCCCCCTGTCATTGATCACCCCCCTGTCATTGATCACCCCCCTGTCATTGATCACCCCTCTGTAAGGCTCCATTCAGACATTTTTTTGGCCCAAGTTAGCGGAAGTTTTTTTTTTTTTCTTACAAAGTCTCATATTCCACTAACTTGTGTCAAAAAATAAAATCTCACATGAACTCACCATACCCCTCACGGAATCCAAATGCGTAAAAATTTTTAGAGATTTATATTCCAGACTTCTTCTCACGCTTTAGGGCCCCTAGAATGCCAGGGCAGTATAAATACCCCACATGTGACCCCATTTCGGAAAGAAGACACCCCCATGTATTCCGTGAGGGGCATATTGAGTCCATGAAAGATTAAAATTTTTGTCCCAAGTTAGCGGAAAGGGAGACTTTGTGAGAAAAAAATAAATAAAATCAATTTCCGCTAACTTGTGCCAAAAAAAATAAATTTCTATGAACTCGCCATGCCCCTCATTGAATACCTTGGGGTGTCTTCTTTCCAAAATGGGGTCACATGTGGGGTATTAATACTAACCTGGCATTCTAGGGGCCCTAAAGCGTGAGAAGAAGTCTGGGATCCAAATGTCTAAAAATGCCCTCATAAAAGGAATGTGGGCCCCTTTGCGCATTTAGGCTGCAAAAAAGTGTCACACATCTGGTATCGCCGTACTCAGGAGAAGTTGGGGAATGTGTTTTGGGGTGTCATTTTACATATACCCATGCTGGGTGAGAGAAATATCTTGGCAAAAGACAACTTTTCCCATTTTTTTATACAAAGTTGGCATTTGACCAAGATATTTATCTCACCCAGCATGGGTATATGTAAAATGACACCCCAAAACACATTCCCCAACTTCTCCCGAGTACGGAGATACCAGATGTGTGACACTTTTTTGCAGCCTAGGTGGGCAAAGGGGCCCACATTCCAAAGAGCACCTTTCGGATTTCACAGGTCATTTACCTACTTACCACACATTAGGGCCCCTGGAAAATGCCAGGGCAGTATAACTACCCCACAAGTGACCCCATTTTGGAAAGAAGACACCCCAAGGTATTCCGTGAGGGGCATGGCGAGTTCCTAGAATTTTTTATTTTTTGTCACAAGTTAGTGGAAAATGATGATTTTTTTTTAATTTATTTTTTTCTTACAAAGTCTCATATTCCACTAACTTGTGACAAAAAATAAAAACTTCCATGAACTCACTATGCCCATCAGCGAATACATTGGGGTGTCTTCTTTCCAAAATGGGGTCACTTGTGGGGTAGTTATACTGCCCTGGCATTCTAGGGGCCCAAATGTGTGGTAAGGAGTTTGAAATCAAATTCTGTAAAAAATGACCAGTGAAATCCGAAAGGTGCTCTTTGGAATATGGGCCCCTTTGCCCACCTAGGCTGCAAAAAAGTGTCACACATCTGGTATCTCCGTACTCAGGAGAAGTTGGGGAATGTGTTTTGGGGTGTCATTTTACATATACCCATGCTGGGTGAGATAAATATCTTGGTCAAATGCCAACTTTGTATAAAAAAAAATGGGAAAAGTTGTCTTTTGCCAAGATATTTCTCTCACCCAGCATGGGTATATGTAAAATGACACCCCAAAACACATTCCCCAACTTCTCCCGAGTACGGAGATACCAGATGTGTGACACTTTTTTGCAGCCTAGGTGGGCAAAGGGGCCCACATTCCAAAGAGCACCTTTCGGATTTCACAGGTCATTTACCTACTTACCACACATTAGGGCCCCTGGAAAATGCCAGGGCAGTATAACTACCCCACAAGTGACCTTATTTTGGAAAGAAGACACCCCAAGGTATTCTGTGAGGGGCATGGCGAGTTCCTAGAATTTTTTATTTTTTGTCACAAGTTAGTGGAAAATGATGATTTTTTTTTTATTTTATTTTTTCTTACAAAGTCTCATATTCCACTAACTTGTGACAAAAAATAAAAACTTCCATGAACTCACTATGCCCATCAGCGAATACATTGGGGTGTCTTCTTTTCAAAATGGGGTCACTTGTGGGGTAGTTATACTGCCCTGGCATTCTAGGGGCCCAAATGTGTGGTAAGGAGTTTAAAATCAAATTCTGTAAAAAATGACCAGTGAAATCCGAAAGGTGCTCTTTGGAATATGGGCCCCTTTGCCCACCTAGGCTGCAAAAAAGTGTCACACATCTGGTATCTCCGTACTCAGGAGAAGTTGGGGAATGTGTTTTGGGGTGTCATTTTACATATACCCATGCTGGGTGAGAGAAATATCTTGGCAAAAGACAACTTTTCCCATTTTTTTATACAAAGTTGGCATTTGACCAAGATATTTATCTCACCCAGCATGGGTATATGTAAAAAGACACCCAAAACACATTCCTTAACTTCTCCTGAATACAGAGATACCAGATGAGTGACACTTTTTTGCAGCCTAGGTGGGCAAAGGGGCCCATATTCCAAAGAGCACCTTTCAGATTTCACTGGTCATTTTTTACAGAATTTGATTTCAAACTCCTTACCACACATTTGGGCCCCTAGAATGTCAGGGCAGTATAACTACCCCACAAGTGACCCCATTTTGGAAAGAAGAGACCCCAAGGTATTTCCTGATGGGCATAGTGAGTTCATAGAACTTTTTATTTTTTGTCACAAGTTAGTGGAATATGAGACTTTGTAAGAAAAAAAAAAAAAAAAAAATCATCATTTTCCGCTAACTTGTGACAAAAAATAAAAAGTTCTATGAACTCACTATGCCCATCAGCCAATACCTTAGGGTGTCTACTTTCCGAAATTGGGTCATTTGTGGGGTGTTTGTACTGTCTGGGCATTGTAGAACCTCAGGAAACATGACAGGTGCTCAGAAAGTCAGAGCTGCTTCAAAAAGCGGAAATTCACATTTTTGTACCATAGTTTGTAAACGCTATAACTTTTACCCAAACCATTTTTTTTTTTACCCAAACATTTTTTTTTTTATCAAAGACATGTAGAACAATAAATTTAGAGCAAAATTTATATATGGCAAAAAAATCGTTAAATTTCGATTAATAACAAAAAAAGTAAAAATGTCAGCAGCAATGAAATACCACCAAATGAAAGCTCTATTAGTGAGAAGAAAAGGAGGTAAAATTCATTTGGGTGGTAAGTTGCATGACCGATCAATAAACGGTGAAAGTAGTGTAGGTCAGAAGTGTAAAAAGTGGCCTGGTCTTTCAGGGTGTTTAAGCACTGGGGGCTGAGGTGGTTAAAGCAGAAGCATTCTTTTCCTGCCAATCATTGCTAAAACCTGCTGGGACCAGAGACCAAAGCTGTATACTGCTTGGATGAAAGTTATGTTCAGAAAATAAACTTTTGAACTTCATCTAAAGGTCTGGACATAATTTCTGCTGCAAAATTCCTCTATTACTCCTACTATCACTACACTTAAATTTATTGCAAGTGAGCCAGGAGCCAGGAGTCCAGCCAGACCCAGGTAGGAGACACCGTTGACACAATTATCACCACCCTATAGAGACATAGGCAATTACACCACTCTTGCATTGTTAATCTGGGACATGCATTATAACACCTTGGAAGGGCCCTGGGGTAGTACCCTGCGCATGCTGCAATTGGCATCATGACAAATACAGAACTTTAAATACCCGTATCCTGGCCATTGCATTAAAGTGGCATCAGTTAACAGGATTTACCTTTGTGCCTATAATACAGGCTATAGTAATCACCAAAACCCCAGAAAAAGAGACTATTATTGCATGTACTTATTGCTGAAGAGTGTGGGTTTGCACCAGTTGCAGGACAGTGACAGAGCAGGGGTTAATCGGGCATCTTAGATATCTCAACCCAGCAGAGGGGAGTGAACCAAACAGCCTGCCTCCACAGAGAAAGCATTCCTACAGCAGCAGGAACTAAAGTGCTGAATACAAGTTCCCAGGAGGACAGAGAAATCGCTGCCCATACAGGAAGTGAAGCAGCTGCCATCTTGAAAAGGGGAAAATACAGTCTTTTCTGCATTGGATGTTGGAGAAATATCAACCGTGGATCTGAGTGAGTACTACTGTCAAAATAACCTTGCTAAAGACTGTTAAGGGTTAGAATCTGCCTGCCAGAGCACCATACTCCCCGAAATTTAGCAGTTGCAGCGACTCTTAAAGGAGTCATGCACCAATTCTGCTGCGGTTGCCTTAGCAACCTGCATCTAAATTGCATTGTAGCCCATACTGATCCCTCTAATATGGTACTGGGTATCAAGGGCCATGTCTGACAATGAAGATAGCACCCACTTAGACCGCAGCGATCCACCAGCATCAGCGGCAGCCACCTGCATCATGCCTCTTAACATGCCATACTATTTTGGGGCACCCTGGCTCCCAAGTTACTCAGTAGAACCCCATTCACTCAGGGAATTCCATGATAAAATGCTATCCACGTTTAAGCTATATCCAGTATCACAGGATCAGAAAGTGGAAATCCTGATTGGCCAGTTGCGCTTCGGGAAGGTCAAGTCCTGGCCCCAGCCAGAGCGGAAAACTGCTGAACAGATCCTAGACCGACTCAGTACCACCTTTGAGACTAGGACCACCTCTGAGCTTAAAATGCGCTTGTTTGGAAAGCGGCAGCAGTCAAAGGAGACCTTGAGAGACTTTGCCCTGTCTTTGCAGGAAGCCCTGCGGGCTGTTATCCACATTGATCCCTGTGAGTCCAGCCGTACCCAGGTAGGAGACATTGTTGACACAATTATCACCACCCTATAGAGAAATTATAAGCCATTACACCACTCTGGCATTCTTAATCTGGGACGTGCGTTATAACACCTTGGAAGGGCCCTGGGGTAGTACCCTGCGCACGCTGCAATTGGCGTCACGACAAATACAGAACTTTAAATACCCGTATCCTGGCCATTGCACAATATACTGCCCATTTATGTTATCGCTGGACCCACCTATTTGTGTAAGCCCCTCCTATTTGTACTAAGTCCACCTACTTGTGTTGAACCTACCTACTCATGTTAGCCCTGCTTCCATAAATTTGGATCTGCCTACAACATGAGGCTACTTTTAGCTTTTTTTCCAGTGCAACTCCCAGTCCGCCACTGTTGTTAAGCCATACCACAGGCAGGGCTTAATAGACAACAGTATGGCAGGTCTGAGAGCCCCAAGCTGCCATAGAAACCAATCAGAACCCCAAAACTTTGCTGACGGGGCTCAAATTGGAGGACAGAAGGAACGTCCTCCCTCTGTCTAACCACTCAGATGCTGCTGTCGATATTGAAATGCCAGTGGCTGTATTACAGAGCTGACACCCACCTCATTTGGACAGGCCCAACTTGTGAGCCAACTTCATATGTCCCTTACCCACAAATGATGTACAGTTATGTAATTTTGCGTTAAGGGGATTAAAACAGATGTCTACCTTTGAACACTGTTTTACAGTTTATATAAATATATATAAAGTCTGCATAGAGCTTGTTATGTTGCTTTGCATTCTAAGACCATTAGTGTTACCTAAGGGGAAAGGTGCATTTACATGAATACATTGGTTCATCGGGTGAAATGATCTTTGGCATTGACACCTCAATCATCGTTTCTGGGCCGCAGATTGTGCTGTGTAAACAGAGATTAGCTGCCCAGAAACATTGAATCTGTATGTGAACCAGTGATAGCAGTAGCCTTTTCTCGTCCTCATACAGTGGAGGTGATTGCAACTTGTAAACAAGCAGGTAATTGTCAGGAAGAAATGCTTACTTCCGAATAATTGACTGCAAGTAGGCTCAGTGCATGCATTTACTGTTGTAGTACAGTACCACAAACCTGTATCTGGGGTATCTGCAAAGCTTGGTTTGTTATATACCATTTTTAATGTTAATATTGTGTACTGTACACTCAGTTGTTCCAGCATCAGCCAGGCAAGGCCACAGTTAACAATCCTGCTCCAGCCCTCTCTGGAGCTAAAGCTGTGGGACATCTCCGCTCCCTAACTCCAGAAGTTTCCACTCAGTCTAGCTGTAGAGAGGGATGAAGAAGGAGTAGTCTCTATGTGCTCCTCTCCAATATATTCCAGCTCCAAGCCCAGGAGCCTCGGTCACCTCCACAAGCTCCAGGAGATGCAAGCAGTCAATAGCTAAAGGAAGAGAATTTGCATGGCTATAGCATGAGAGACTGCAATATAATTCAGCTTAATGTGATCCAGACCATGCTGCTGCAGAAAGATAACAGGTTAAGACACCCTATGCAGCCAGAATAGTGGACACTGCAGCCATTGTTGCCAGATTGTAGTTGCTAGCCAAAGATCACAGTAACAGAGATTTTAGAAAGAGAAGGAGTAACGAAAGAGCCATTGATGCAACCAGCTGCCTAGCTCATGCTTGGACATTTGAGAGGAATTTGCACTCTGTGCAGCTAACTAATGGATGTACTACAACTCCTATTGTGCACACAGTAAAGCGAGACTCTTGTTAATTTCAGTCTGGTCTGGTCTGGTCTCTGATTCTACTAACACCACACGCTGGCCATTGCATTTCCATCACATGCCCTGTAGTGTCGATCACGAATATTCGAATTGCAAATTTTTATCGCGAATATATCTACTTCGAAAATTTGCGAATATTTAGAATATTATTATATATATTCATAATTTCGAATATTTGAGATTTTTTTATTGCAAATTTTTGTAATGCGAATTCTCGTAATGCGAATTTGTATCGCGAATTTTGCATTTGCCGAGTAAAAACATGATTCCTCCCTGCTTCTTGCTTGTGGACAAGCAAGAAGCAGGGAGGAATCATGACTTTAAATGGGAAAAATGATGAATATTCTAAAAAAACTAATATATAGCACTATATTGAATATATTAGTTTTTTTGAATATTCATAATATTCTAAAACAAGAATATATAGCAATATAGCGAATATTAGAAGGAAAAAAAAAGAATATAGAGCAATTTAGCTAATATAGTTCTATAATCATCTTTGTCTAATAGTTGTAATTCTTTTCTCATCTGAAGTTCAGATTTGAAAAAAATTACAACTATTAAAAAAAAAATTAGAGCACTATATTAGCTAAATTGCTCTACTTTTGTTTTTTTTCGAATATTCGCTGTATTGCTATATATTCTTGTTTTAGAATATTACGAATATTTGAAAAAATGAATATATTCGATATAGTGCTATGACTCATTGGCCCACAAGCAAGAAGCAGGGAGGAATCATGTTTTTGCTCGGCAATTAAAAAATTTGTGATGAATATTCGCATATTACGCGATCATTACCTTGTCGATTTTTCGAGTAAAAAAATCGTAGAATATAAGGAATATTCAAATTTGTGAATATTCACAGAATATTCTACAAAATATTCGAGAAATATCGCGAATTCGAATATGACCCCTGCCGCCCATCACTAGTGCCCTGCTTAGCACTTACATGAACTTTAACACCATGGGCACCCCCCCCCCCCACACTACTATCAGCCAGGGAGCCCACAGATACAGGGAGCGCCCCGAGGGAACACAAGGTGTCCCTCATTCACTGCACTGACCCCAGGGAGTGACGGCCTGAGGGAGTACACCTTGATACATTACCATGAGGGCCACTACCACAGGCCACTACCACTCCCATCTACTGCAGCTACACACAGGCTCGATACAGCAGCATGTGGGAAAATCTAAGTACTGCATTACGGGTCAGCCTATCTACAAGCTTCTCCAATAAATGTGATGTATTTAGAAAGCTTTTTATATGTTTAGGTAGAATATATGATGTTCAAAGAAGAGTAATACATGATTTAAAGACTGCAGAATACATAATTTCGTCAGTAAAGCAGAAGGTATTGTATTTACATGTTATCTGGTCTATCACAAATCCCCAAACCTGAGGGGTTATTTCTTATTTTAGCACAGTAGCAAAGCCATAATTCCTTTTAATCCTTGTGCTTATCTATGAATTTAGTCACAGCTCGTGTATAGTTCACAAATATAACCTATCATTATAAAGCCATTTATTCCAAGATACATATTCTTGCATGCAAAATTTCACGCTTGTTAGACCTCATCAGCCCCAGATAACTCTTGCCTCTTTACATGTGAAATAAATATGAACAGACTTATTGGACTACGGCTACAATAATTGGCCCTTCAGTTTTATGTTATCTACAGCTTGTGCTTATATGTGGGATATATAGACAAATGTCTGTGTACCTGACCCATCCACATACAGGATGTAGATGGATGGATATAACAAGAGAGGTCACTGCACTACATTTCAGAATATTGTTTTTTACGAATATATCCAATGTTTCAACACCCTTCAAGATCTTTCTCATGCTTGAAAAAAGACCTTGGGTGTAGTCAAAATGTTGCAAATATTTGTGTGAAAGACATGGACTTGGTGTGTCTTGGCTTTCCGTGTAATATGCACATTGCCCATTACACAGGGATGTCTCCTTGCATGGCACCCAGCCTTATATTCATAAAAAGGAGTGCTGCTGATTTTACTCGTTAAGCAGATTGGTGGATGTAATATACAATCAAACCTCTGTGACATGACCACATGTTCATTCAAAGAAGATGGTAGTATATAATGGAACAAAAAAAATCTGTCACAGGAAATCTCGTCTGGATGGAAGGATGGGCTTCTGAAAGAGGTGCTCTTTTGAGAGGTTTCAATGTATTGAATTTTATGTTTTTTAATTGTACTATCCTTTCAATGCCTTTATTATACACATCTAACTTAATTTTTCCAAAGTCTATATGTCCTAAATAACAAGAAGTATTTGTTTAGTAGAAGCTCATCACTAAATAGGTGCAAAAAAATCTTACTGTTCAACCGTGGAGACCTATATATCACTTAACTCACTTTCTTACAGGAGCTAAAGTCCCAAATCATCCTGCATTTGAAAGTGTTGAAAGAAAAAAAAGATTTATAGATCACGGAAAGTACACATGATAAATGTGTTTACCTCGCTTGGTCCCAACATGAGAAATAGTATAATTCACTTCTGAGCATTTGAATGCCTCAAAAAGATCTTGTCACTTTGCAGAAAGTTTATCAAGACTCGAGGACATTATTTTTGTAATGAAGTTTATTTTAAATAATGCAATAAAACCTGTCATATTTTATAAGGGATAAGTGAATTCTAAAAGATGCACTGTAAAATGTGAAAGAGGGTGAATTATAACACTGTTTAGCTTACATATTATTAATGGGTATGCCTATACATAGCTATATGTTCATGCAAATAAGACTTGTGTAAACCACTATGATACTTTTATGTCTCCATTGTCGTTGAGCTTTAAACTACTCCAGTTTGTCCCAGCAATTCTGCCAGTTAACACAAATATCATATTATAATCTTATCTGAGCCACACAAGGAGAGACACAGAAGAAGTACTCTATGCGGCTAGGTCATTTTACAGACAAAAAGGGGTTTTGCTCTGGCAAGGTGGCCACCATCTTACACCAATATTAGGCCATCTGATCATTTATCCACCAGCCTAGGCAGTATTTATGGCAGGAGGCCAGTGTCAAAATGAAGCCACTTTTCGTTTGCACTAGTTTTGATAAATCTCCCCCTATGTGCCTGTGTAGATGACGTACTCAAGCCTTTGGTCACACATTCCTCAGGATTTATCAGAGATTCCAGTATGGTAGTAAATAGTGATGGACGAACATCTGCCAGGACGGGTTCACGAACGAGATCGAGCAAACACGATCAACTGTTCGCAAACCGCAAGTTCGCTGCGGGTCCCATTCATTTTAATGGCAGGCGAACCTGAAAAACCTTCAGCTCATATTTGCACCCAAGAAATAATTACTAGAAGTGCACAAATAGTCCCACAATATGGACAGTGACATACCAGATGTATTATTCGAATTTGCGATCTCTATTCATTATTTATTTCAATGCGAAATATCGGCAATATAATTTTCGCATACGCGCATGTGCAAATGCACTATACAGTACCCAAATGCACTATAAAGAAAGTATATTAGTATATAACACCCCGCTTCAATCAGTTTTTTGGGGGACGACTGGTATATCACACCAGTAGAAATTATTTGTTCCAATAACGCTTGTCCCTCTATATACCTGCAGTATCGCAGCAGAACCGCACACAACTGCCGCACAATACAAATGCACTATAATGTACTTTCTAACATAGAAAGTGTATTATAACATTGTACAAGGAAGGCAATCCATTAGAATATACATAAAGATAAAACGTAACCTTTAATAATGTTACTATGAGGGTCCATTCACACGTCCGTAAGTGTTTCGCGGATCCGCAAAATACGGACACCGGCAATGTGCATTCCGCAATTTGCGGACCGCACATCCCCAGCACTATAATAGAAAATGCCTAATCTTGTCTGCAATTGCGGACAAGAATAGGACATGTTCTATTTTTTTGCGGAAACGGAAGCACGGATGCGGAAGTGCGGATGTGGATCCTCAAATGCGGATGCGGACAGCACATTCCGACCCCATAGAAAATGAATGGGTCTGCACCCGTTCCGCAAAATTGTGGAACGGATGCGGACCCATTTTACGGACGTGTGAATGGAAAAGATATCCCTCAAAATTAAAATAAATTCAATTATTAAAGTTAAGCAAAAAAGCATCGATGTGGTAGGCAATAAAAAGTGCACGGCGGCACTAAATCAGGTGCTCGGCGGCACCAAATGAGAAACCATATGTCCTACCACAATCCGGGGGGTTTCAGTGCACATCCATGAATCCCGGAGGGAAAGCAAAAAACATCTATCCCATGGCTAGATGATGATGTGGTATTGAAGGACAGGGTGGGCAAAGAACTGTCCCTGATATTGCCCTACAGGGGGGTGCTATTCTGGCCCTGATAGCCTATCCACAGACCACCCACCCTTATAAGAGCGACCCGGTCCGGAACCTTACCCTATATAAAAATGGCCATAGTAAGCCCCTAGCGCCTAGGCCCCTGACTTCCAGGTGATCACTATATAGATCTATGTGTTTTTGACTCATTATAAAAGTATATTATAAGTATATCGCACCCCTCTGTGTATCACACCTATCGATAGCACACCTATACCAATCCTTAAAATGACTTTTGTGGCCCTATTAGCTAGCGTTTGGTGTCCCTTAACAGCCTGTCCCTGCTCCACACAGCAACCTCTCCCTACACTGGAAAAACACTGAATGTAAAATGGCGGCCAGATCAGGTTTATTTATAAGGTAGGGGGTATGTCCATGTGCTGAAACGTCTCAATTGGCTGTCCTGTACCACCTGATGGATGTGTCATGGGTCTAAGTTCTTCACAATGTTCGGCGAATTGCAAACACGCAAAGTTTGCCGCAAAACTACCGCCTGGCAGACCGCAAGGCCATCTCTAGTAGTAAAGGTAATGGAAATGCAAAGGGACTTTGGCTAGCATGTGCTATGATACAATCACACTATATACCTCTGTTTCACATAAGAAGACTTTAGCAGAATTGTCACATTATCTGAGCCAATACAGTAATTATATAGAGCAGTTCTGAGATTTTATTTGAATAGTGATCAAATTCCTTCTCACAACCAATTTATTCTCATTTGATCAAGAATACAATCATCCAACACAAGGTTGCCCTATGGGAGTGAAATTCTCCCCTTCAGTAGCCAACCTATATAACTAATTTTGGCAGGAACACTACATTTTGCATGAAATACCACCATATGATTTGGTATGGAAGATATATTGACGACATGTTGATCATGAAGAAGGGAGATCAAAAATACAGTCCATGTGTTCTGCAAATATCTTAATAATAATGCTGATAACCTGTCTTTTACTTATCTTAATAATATAGCTGATAACCTGTCTTTTACTTATCTTAATAATAATACTGATAGCCTGTCTTTTACTTATCTTAATAATAATGCTGATAACCTTTTACTTATCTTAATAATAATGCTGATAACCTGTCTTTTACTTATCTTAATAATAATACTGATAGCCTGTCTTTTACTTATCTTAATAATAATGCTGATAACCTTTTACTTATCTTAATAATAATGCTGATAACCTGTCTTTCACTTATCTTAATAATAATGCTGATAACCTGCATCAAGCATTGAAAGTTTTTCCAGATTTAATTTTGACAGGAGGCAGCATACAAGGCAACATTGCAACAAGATCATACAGAAAGCTGGTATCCGGTAATAACATATTACATGCTACCAGATGCCATCCATCATGCATAATTAAAAATCTACTCATCATGGAATATATCAGAACAAGCTGACCGTCCTCTACAGATGATGCATACGTGAAAGAATATAAAATCATTATTGCTAAAAGACTTCTTTCCCACCGGTACAGACGACTTATCTAAATAGGCCAAAAAAACAAAACAGTACATTAAAGATTCCATTCAGAACATCTGTTTATACAAAAGAGACCAAATAAAAGAACAAATATGAGTAAATATGTGCGCTCCCAGTAATCCGTGATATTTTTCACAATTGACAGTATGACAAATTAACAGCAATCATTAGGAAACATCTCCCTATGCTACACCAGGATGTACAACTGAATCAATCTGTAATAGAATGTCATTGTGTTGCAAAAACATCACTTTCTTGGGCAACATTCTTTCTCCAAGCAAAAATAATGCAAATATAAAAATGTGGTTGAAATATTGTAGCTGCGTTAAATGTGGCATGAATAGGTATGCACTATGCACATAGTCAAAACCACCAGCTTTACTTTGCACCAGTGTTGCCTACCCTATGAAATGACTTATTGACTGTAATACTACATAGGTAATATACTTGATCTAATGTGATACCTGTAAATTTCCATACATTGGTTGTAGAGATGAGCGAATCGAAGATGACGAAGTGGAATTCGATCCGAATTTAATGAAAAATTAGATTTGCACCAAAACAGAATTTCCTTGCTCTTCTTGGTAACAAATCAAATTTTTTCCTAAAATGGCTGCTGCACGTGTGAGGACATGGAGCAAGGAACACTGGGAAGGTGGTATCACCCATAATGCCATGCATGCAGCTAATCAGCAGCCAGCCCTGTGATGTCACAGCCCTATAAATAGCCTCAGACATCTTGGATTCTGCCATTTTCCAGTGTACTTAGTGCAGGGAGAGACGTCAGCAGGTGCTAGGGACAGTGCTAGAAAAAACTTCATTGTGCTAAAAAAAAAACAATTTACAAGTGTAGGGTAAGATTATTATTCAAGGTGTAGAGAAAGGATAGGGAGGAATCAATACACAGAATTCATGTTGAACAGGGTTCAGTAGGAGAGGTTACAGCCCTGGGTAGTAGGAACAATCCTATTACAGCATGCTGCACTGACTGGGGACCCAAATTGCCATTATATAGCTCTGTAATTCCAGCAAACCATTCTTATCAGGGTGCAAGTGCTGTTTGATTCAGGCATTAACAGGGTTTATTACAAGGAAATATTTCTATGTGTTATTTGCCCTTGTGCGGTGCAGTTATATGTTCTAAAGAATTTTTTTGCTTGTATTAGTGGGAAAAAAGGGCTTATTAGCCGTTGAGTGGTGAAGTGCTAAAATTACAGCCCTTTATGTCGTGTATTAGTGGCAAAAGTAAAATATATTTGACGTTCAGTGGTACAGTTATATGTTCTAAAGCCTTTTGTGGCGTGTATTAATGGCAAAAGAAAAAAATATTTGCCGTTCAGCGGTGCAGTTATATGTTCTAAAGCTTTTTGTGGAGTGTATTAGTGGAAAAAGAAAAAACATATTTGCTGTTCAGCGGTGCAGTTATATGTTCATAAGCCTTTTGTGGTGTGTATTAGTGGAAATTTTTTTTGCCGTTCAGCAGTGCAGTTATATATTCTAAAGCCTTTTGTGGTGTGTATTAGTGGTAAAAGAAAAAATATATTTGCCGTTCAGCAGTGCAGTTATATGTTCTAACTGTCATTACGAAGGGATGTGGATTGGTTAAAGAAGATCATGTGGGATATGATGTATGTTTCTATCCGTGAATGAAAGTAGGCGGTCCTAGGATGTGTAGTTTGCTATTGGCTGGAATAGGGGTCATGTGGGAAGGATGGTCCTTTCTGAACAGGATAACATTTTAAAATGTGTTGTGAATTAGGTGTGTTTCGTTTATGCTGAAATTTGAAGGAAGATTATGTATGATGCTTGTTTTTTATGATTTTATAATTATACCTAAAGGATGTATATTGTATTTAGGTTTTATATATTTATTATGGATATGTATTGTATGAGAAGGAGCCGTATTGGCTATGATGGTTTTAAAAAGACCGCCCCTGAAAGGGCGGAGGAGATACCCCTGACGAACCTTTCCGATATCTTGTACACTGCTTGTAACCCGTTTTTATCTTGTAAGTACAATAAAACCATTGCAGTTTAAATTCTGTGATTGTACTTCACTATCTGCGGCAACCTTGATCCTCCAAAGGAGTGCACAAAGGAAGGAGAAATTGGATCTATGTGACCTGAATGCTTTCCCATATCCAGTGATATTTGCTTGATTCGGAAAGGAGGGTTTTCTGTATGCTCTGGAGCAGCACGGTTCACCTGAAAAACACATCTATATATGTAAACTGTACCCACTTCACGACTGGAATCCGCAAAGCACCGCAAAAAGGCAACATACTAAAGGCTGTTTTATATATTTTTTGTATCTGTTTGATTGTGGGTTAGCTTTGTGTATGCTGCAAAATGGACATTTTTGATTTTAGAGCTAATTTAAGATTTGATTTTGAATCTGTTTTCTCTGGCAATGAGGTATCAGAAACTTCGACCACTTTGGAAGCTCTGTTTTCCGAATTGGAACGTGATTTGATTAAGATGATTCGAACCACCTGGGATATTGCATCACTTGAGGAATATCTCTGTGAGGCGAAAATCCCAGAGGGTTTGAGATGGCAATTGCCGCTGAACTCTGATAACCCCGATGATTTGGGGGAATGGGAGAAACTAATGAACAAGTGTGGTTTTAGGGCCATGAGGTTTATTATAAATATGCAGAAAAATAAATTGCAGATGATTAAAATCAGTATAGATTTGCTGCAGCCGTATAAAGACCAGAAACAATATGCGGCCTTATGTGGGAAATGTAAAAATGGTTTAATCAAATATAGAGAAAGATGTTACCATTAAAAAACTGAAAAAGTTTTTTAAAACATGTGGTGATTATCAAAATAATATATACAAATAGAAGAATAAGGAGGAACAGAAAACCACCGGAGTAGAATCGGCGAATAAGGTTATGGGTTTACCGATGCAGGGATATAGCACAGGAAATCAAAGGTGTATGCAAACAAATGTGAATGACAATAGTAACAATTATGACAATCACAGAGAGAGAACAGAGTGTTTTAATTATGATCAGAGGAGAAATTATGGGACACATAGATTTAAGCCTTGGTTTAGAACACACCAGAATTGACTATCATGGTCAGTATAGATCGCATAAATATAGGAACTATAATGGAAATTACCATCCCACACAACAAGGGGGATATTATCCCCCTAGGCAGAATAATAGGAGGAATTTTCTAATACCCCTAACTAATGGAATTATGAAAGAGCGAATTCTGGGAGACCCATGTCACGGAGTGAACAACTCATTGAGATACAGAGAAGTGTTACCACAGAGGCCCAAAATTTTCCCCACCAGGGAGTAAAGGGGGGGTACAGAGGACCGAGATACAAAGACAGGCAACCCCAATAAAGAGAAGCCATGGAAAACGAGGGGGGAGGAAGCACCAGCCCAAACCCCAAAAAAAGCAGGGGGACTTAATGGGAATTCTCAATTTGAGTTCACATATTCTGTCAGATCCTGAAAAAGAGGTTCTGGGGAAAGGCCTTAAGTTTGCACCTACTTTGAGGATTAACAAGTTTGAGGCCTTTCTGGATGTGTATAAGATTGTAGGAAAACGGAATATTGTGAAATATTGTTTAACGAACCAAGCCCCTTTGAGAAATAGTGAGGAAGGTGGAAGGATTATGCATACACACCTGAAAGAGAAATCCACTTTCTTTCCAAAAAAATAAAGATAATGAGTGCATAGAAGCTTTCAAAAGAAGGGTATTAAAGGAAATTGAAGCAATAAGTACCAAACCAAGGAGACAGAACCTGACATTGGAACAAAGAAATGCACTATAAATTTTGGATGACAATCACAAAATTGTTATAAAACCGGCGGATAAGGGAGGGGGGGGGGTTGTCATAGATGTAGAGAAGTATGAGGCAGAAATGTTTCGGATGTTGTCAGATGGGGAAACCTATCAGGTTTTAAAAAAGAATCCAACAGTTGAGTTTAAAACTAGATGCTTTAAAAATTAGATCATTAATAAGAAGGAGTTTGAGTTTTTGAATAATAAGTTCCCGGTCACGGCGGTGAAATATATTTTACCCAAAATACACAAGAGTCTAACCAACCCCCCTGGCAGACCCATTGTGTCTGGGATTGATTCCCTTACAAGTAGATTTGGTGAATATGTGGACTTCTTTCTGCAAAAGTACGTCCCACTGATACCCTCTTATCTAAGGGATTTTGGTAGCGTCTTGGATCTGGTTAAAGGGTTTGGTGTGTGCCCTGCTGATATGTGGCTAGCCACGATCGATGTAACATCCCTATACACAGTGATCCCTAAGAACTTGGGCCTTAGGGCGAAAGAGGAAGAGTTGAAAAATGACCCCTTGGTGACAGAGGAACAGGGGAGGTTTATCCTCGACTGTCTGGATTTTTGTCTTTGTCATAATTACTTTTGGTATAAGGACAGTTATTATCTGCAGCGAATTGGGACGGCGATGGGGTCGAAATTCGCCCCCAGTTTCGCTAATATATTCATGGGGTCCTAGGAAAAAGAAACCATCAGCCCTGTCCTTAATAAAGTAACCGAGTTTGGTGAGCTTATTATTTGGAAGAGGTTTATCGATGACTGCCTGATTATTTGGAGGGGAAAGGAACATGGCCTTTTGGATTTTATAGGTAACCTGAATGTAATTCAATGGACTCTCTCCTTCACAAGTACAGTCAGTAAGAATATCATCAATTTCCTCGATCTAACTATATTTGTAGAAGATGACTATTTGAAGACTAAAACGTTTTTTAAAGAGACTGATGTGAATGGATATATAGACACGTCTAGCTGCCATTATAAACTTTGGCTTAAAAATATACCAAAGGAGCAAATAAAGAGGGTGTATCGTAATTGTTCGAAAAAAGAAGATTTTAAGATGCAGAGTGAGGCTATTAGTGAGTGATTTTTAGAAAAGGGATATCGTAGAGAGGATCTAGTGAAATGTAGGAAAGAAATAGAAGGAAAAAGATTTCAGTTTTTCTTTCATTACTCAATTTACGGTGCAGGCCAGGATTATTAAAAATATGATAAGGAGAAACTGGTCAACCCTGAAGAATGATCCGGTGTTGGGGAAAAATATCCCGGATCAACAGAGTGTGATTTTCAGGAAGTCTCCGAGTCTTCGCACTAGACTAATCCACCGTTCAATATATTTTGAGGATCGAAGAAAAGGAAATAGATTTACCTGGTGCGGGTTCTGCCTGCCGTGTCGGAATAGGAAGAAAGAAAAAGGGACACACAGATTGTGTATTCGAATCAGAAAGATCAGGATTATGAAGTAAAGGGGCTTATCACCTGTGAGAGTGTAGGGGTGCACAACTGTACCCACTTCACAAGTGGAATCCGCAAAGCACCGCAAAAAGGCAACGTACTAAAGGCTGTTTTATATATTTTTTGTATATGTTCTAAAGCCTTTTGTGGCATGTATTAGTGGCAAAAGAAAAATATATTTGCCGTTCAGCGGTGCAGTTATATGTTCTAAAGCCTTTTGTGGCATGTATTAGTGTTAAATATATATATATATATATATATATATATATATATGCTTTTCAGCGGTGCAGTTATATGTTCTAATGTATTTACCGTTCAGCTGTGCAGTTATATATTCTAAAGCCTTTTGTGGCGTGTAGTAGTGGAAAAAGAAAAAAATTATTTGCCATTCAGCAGTGCAGGCATATCTTCTAAAGCTTTTTGTGGCATGTATTAGTGTAAAAAGAAAAAATATATTTGCCATTCAGCGGTGCAGTTATATGTTATAAAGCTCTTTTTGTGTGTATTAGTGGGGGGGGGAGGGCTTGTGTGGTGAAGTGAGAAAATTACAGACTTTTTTGGAGTGTTTTAGTTTGCTTTTTATTTATTTATTTAATCTAACAGTATGTCAGACAGAGAAGTGCCAGTCCCTGCACAGGGGAGTGGCAGAGGCCTAAATGTTTCTGGCGCAGGCACAGGTCGCAGCAGAGTAAGGGGCCGTGGCAGCAGGGGTCACTTCAAGACCATCATGCTGGAAAAAGCATTGTTTATCATCAAATGGCTCCTAGATCATTGAGAGAAGTTGCCCTTGAAGGATTTTTTTAATACCATTCTTCATTCATGGCAGTCTTCTGCTGCCCAATAGTGTTGAGCGTGAATATTCGTATTACGAATTTTTATCGCGAATATCGGCAAATATTTTGAATATAGTGCTATATATTCATAATGACGAATATTCCTTTTTTTTTTTTCTTTTTTTTTAACACAGTACACATCAGGTGATCATCCCTCCCTTCTTCTAGCTCGTGGGCCAAATAGAAGGCTTTGTCACAGCTTAGCAACATCCATAGCAACCAATAGAAAAGTTACCTACCCATTCACTATATAAATTAAGACATTCCCCAGCAGCCATTTTGTGTAGTTTCATGTGAGAGAGAGAGGAGCTGAAATACTGTGCTGTGCTTTTTCAAATTACATTCCAAATAGCATATAAATATTCCAGATAGTTAGTGTTAGATAGTAATAGGGAATTGTGTAGCTGAATAGCTGATAGGGTCCAGTGCAGGGTGTAGTGTAGGTTATAGAGATAGTTAGCTGAAATATATAATCCATATACACTGCTCAAAAAAATAAAGGGAACACTTAAACAACACAATGTAACTCCAAGTCAATCACACTTCTATGAAATCAAACTGTCCACTTAGGAAGCAACACTGAGTGACAATCAATTTCACATGCTGTTGTGCAAATGGGATAGACAACAGGTGGAAATTATAGGCAATTAGTAAGACACCCCCAATAAAGGAGTGGTTCTGCAGGTGGTGACCACAGACAACTTCTCAGTTCCTATGCTTCCTGGCTGATGTTTTGGTCACTTTTGAATGCTGGTGGTGCTTTCACTCTAGTGGTAGCATGAGACGGAGTCTACAACCAACACAAGTGGCTCAGGTAGTGCAGCTTATCCAGGATGGCACATCAATGCGAGCTAGAAGGCAAGAAGGTTTGCTGTGTCTGTCAGGGTAGTGTCCAGAGCATGGAGGCGCTACCAGGAGACAGGCCAGTACATCAGGAGACGTGGAGGAGGCCGTAGGAGGGCAACAACCCAGCAGCAGTACCGCTACCTCCGCCTTTGTGCAAGGAGGAACAGGAGGAACACTGCCAGAGCCCTGCAAAATGACCTCCAGCAGGCCACAAATGTGCATGTGTCTGCTCAAACGATCAGAAACAGACTCCATGAGGGTGATATGAGGGCCCGAGGTCCACAGGTGGGGGTTGTGCTTACAGCCCAACACCATGCAGGACGTTTGGCATTTGCCAGAGAACACCAAGATTGGCAAATTCGCCACTGGCGCCCTGTGCTCTTCACAGATGAAAGCAGGTTCACACTGAGCACATGTGACAGACGTGACAGAGTCTTGAGATGCCGTGGAGAACGTTCTGCTGCCTGCAACATCCTCCAGCATGACCGGTTTGGCATTGGGTCAGCAATGGTGTGGGGTGGCATTTCTTTGGAGGGCCGCCAGAGGTAGCCTGACTGCCATTAGGTACCGAGATGAGATCCTCAGACCCCTTGTGAGACCATATGCTGGTGCGGTTGGCCCTGGGTTCCTCCTAATGCAAGACAATGCTAGACCTCATGTGGCTGGAGTGTGTCAGCAGTTCCTGCAAGACGAAGGCATTGATGCTATGGACTGGCCCGCCCGTTCCCCAGACCTGAATCCAATTGAGCACATCTGGGAAATCATGTCTCGCTCTATCCACCAACGTCACGTTGCACCACAGACTGTCCAGGAGTTGGCAGATGCTTTAGTCCAGGTCTGGGAGGAGATCCCTCAGGAGACCGTCCGCCACCTCATCAGGAGCATGCACAGGCGTTGTAGGGAGGTCATACAGGCACGTGGAGGCCACACACACTACTGAGCCTCATTTTGACTTGTTTTAAGGACATTACATCAAAGTTGGATCAGCCTGTAGTGTGTTTTTCCACTTTAATTTTGAGGGTGACTCCAAATCCAAACCTCCATGGGTTGAAAAATTTGATTTCCATTTTTAAATTTTTGTGTGATTTTGTTGTCAGCACATTCAACTATGTAAAGAACAAAGTATTTCAGAAGAATATTTAATTAATTCAGATCTAGGATGTGTTATTTTTGTGTTCCCTTTATTTTTTTGAGCAGTGTAGTTAGTGTTAGATAGTATAGGCTATAGTGTGTGGCAGGAAAATAAATGTGCAATGTGCATGTGAGAGAGATTTCTCTGCTGTCCATACATACATGCTACAGAAATAGTGCTGTGATGTCACAACAATACTAAGTTCAACAATCGGTATTATGTTGTCAGACCTGGTTAAAGGTGAAGTTGTATGTATTGCGCTAAAATATTCGAATCAATAGTGGCGATTTGCGCGATCTCAAATACTTTGAAAAACTCTATCTACATATAAAGCTATTGTTATGACATGCATGGAATTTTAATCTAAAACAGTGCTGTAATGTACAATTATGTAATATAATAAATATTGTGAATAATTTAGAGACTTCTACGTGGGAGTGCCAGTCTCATACTATATCCCGTAATGTACAATTACTTACCATGATCAGGAGTTCTTCCTCACTATCTCTAAAGTTGCTGCCAACAATTTTTATCACTTATGTAGCTAATAGTGCGTGCGTACGTGCGCGCATAATAGCGCAATCGAAAAGAATATCACAAAATCATGATTTCTCCTAAATATTAGTGATATATTGCAAATTTGAATATTGCGCCTGGCGCTCATCACTACTGTCCAATCCTTTTACTTCCTGAAGAATGTCAGTCTGTCCTCGATGCTTTCCTTAGAGAGAAGTGGCTTCTTTGCTACCCTTCTTGACACCAATCCATCTACCAAAATACCTCATTATGCAAATGCCCTCACACCTGCCTGCTGCCATTCCTGAGCAAGCTCTTTACTAGTGGTGGCCAGATGCCATAGCTAAATCCGCTTCATAAGATGGTCTCACTTGATGGACTTTCTTGGGCACCCAGAAGCCGTCTTCACAGCAATCGAATCTCTGATGATCTTGATGATCCAATAAATGATTGATTTAGGTAAAATCTTGCAATGTCCTTACCTGTTAGGTCTTTTTGATGCAGAGCAATGAAGACTGTAGATGTTTCCTTGGAGGTAATCATGGTTAACAGAAGATGACAGTGATTTCAAGCAACCCCCCCCCCCCCCCCATCCTTTTAAAGCAAATAGTTTGTTTTTCTAATTCATAGTGATATCAGCTGCCTTGTCCTCATTAACATTTTCGCCTGAGCTAACACAAAGATCACTGAAATGATGTTAGCAGGTAATTTTACAGCAAGGTTGAATGTGTTTTTTTGTGATTAAAGGGGTTATGGGCCACCAGGAAGGGGAAAGTATAATAAGAAGAATAAAACTTAACTTTTAATCTGATCGTATCTAAAAATCAACACAGGCAAATAACAAAAAAATATAAAAAATACAAAGGTCTTACCGATAGACGAACAATAGATAGAAACTTGAGATGCGGGCTTTCGAGCAAAGCCCTATCAGGTATATTATACCCTAATGACCTCCTAAATACGGAGTCATTGCCCTGATAAGAGCGACCCCATCCACAACCTGACCCTATTAAGAGCTCCAACGCGTTTCGTGAGGGTTGATCGCCCCAAACTAATCAGGGGACAAAGGTAGGGTAAAATAAATAAAAAAGTCTAATGGTACAAATGTATAAGTAAAGGTCGCTGCAGTCTCCAAACCAGTGCCCCTGATGCAACAAAGGAAGGCTTGATGGCTGCCCTAAACCTAATGGTGCAGATTGTCCCAAACTACCTTAAAGTGTTGCCCTATTGTCTCTGGGGTTGGTAGTCTATCACAAAATTGTGGAATATATGTTGACAAGATCTTAAGACCCTTTGTACAGAGCTTTCCATCTTATATACGCAATACAGGCAACCTTCTGTTGAGATTGGAGGGCATCATGGGTGAGAAGGAATGGTGGTTAGCCTCAATTGATGTAGAGGCCCTTTATTTACCTCCCTGACGGTATTCCCGAGAGTGACTTGGGGTTAATTTTCGCTGCCAGGAGCGGTAACCCCGAGTCACGCTCGGGGTAACATTGCAGAGTCCCTTCACCTTCTGGCAGCGATCCGGCGATGTCCTCCGCTTGTGTTCTGCCAGATCTCCATACCTTGCGAAAAGTCTATACCGGAAGTGATGCGGCCGCACCGGAAGTGACGCGGCCGCACCGGAAGTGACGCGGCCGCACAGGAATCAGCTGGAGGAGGGTGTGCCCGGCACTGCGCAAGCGCCCAGCCACTGGCTTAGGAAAGAATCGTTGCAGCGCCGAGATAGAGGTACTTTGTGCACCGCACGTGCGCACTTAGGGGTATAGAGATTTTGCAGCGCACAAT
This sequence comes from Bufo bufo, assembly GCF_905171765.1. Lineage (NCBI taxonomy): Eukaryota > Metazoa > Chordata > Amphibia > Anura > Bufonidae > Bufo > Bufo bufo. The sequence continues at coordinate 237,176,761 of NC_053390.1, forward strand.
GTTGCATCATATCTCCCTATCCCTGAGTGCACACGCGCGCACAAATCATCAGTTGCAGTTCATCCTGAGTTCAATCTGATGATTGGTGCGCGTGTGCGCACTCAGGGGTAGGGAGTTCTGATGCAACATTTTGCGCTGCAAAATCTCTATACCCTTAAGTGCGCACGCGCGGTGCACAAAGTACTTCTATCTCGGCGCTGCAACGATTCTTTCCTAAGCCAGTGGATGTGCGCTTGCGCAGCGCCAGGCACACCCTCCTCCAGCTGATTCCTGTGCGGCCGCGTCACTTCCGGTATAGACTTTTCGCAAGGTATAGAGATCTGGCAGAACACCGGCCGGCATTTGACTTGGTTCCGTTCCCTGCGAGCAGCAGCTGCGCATGGGAGCGGAACTGTGCGGGAAATTTAAATAAATATAAACATAAAAAGTGACAAACACACATAAAAGAGGTTATACATTGTAATCTGAGAGGATTACACTGTATAACCTCAGATCTGACATTTGATGACTGTACAGTGCCCCTTGCCTGCCATGTTACTGTCATTTGTGCCCATAAAATATTTATGCAAAAATTTGTACCACTTTTGGTACAAAATTCCTGACATAATCATACCACCAGGGAGGTTAATCCATTCCCCATGATATAGGAATAGGGGCCACTGATCATTTTTAAAGCTAGAGGCCAACATATGAAAGCCCATAATACATTAGTATTGGAATTACTTGAGATTTTCCTGACTAGGAATTTTCTTCTGTTTGAAGATCAGTTTTACCACCAACTCAGGGGAACCGCGATGGGCAGTTCTTGTGCGCCATCTTATGCAAATCTGCTCCTGGGCTGGTGGGAAGAGACTGTGGTCTACAGGACTCCACTACAGGAGACCAATGACATTATCCTTTGAACTCGTTTCATTGACGACGTATTTGTCATTTGGAGCGGTAAAAAGGCCGGATTCAGTGAGTTTGTCATACAGTTGAACATAAACTCCATTAATTTGAGATTTACATCGGAGATTGCAAAAGAACAGTTATCCTTTTTGGATATTTATATAAAAAAGACAGACTCAGGAAATCTTGAAACCACCATCTACCATAAACCTGCGGTGACAGATGGGAGAGTAGTCACACTGTCCCATTAAAATGTGGTATCCCTACAGGACAGTGCCTCAGGCTTCGACGGAACTGTTCTGATGAACAAGAATTTGTCCATCAGGCCGATCTCCTCAGAACACGTTTCCAGAAGCGAAGTTATCCTAACAAGGTACTACATATGGCTTATCAAAGAGCTCGGAATGAAAACCGCAGTGCACTCTTACACCCACCTAACACAGGAGTGGAATCATCAAATCTGATTAGGCTGATTGAGACGTATGACCCCACATTTGGTAGGGTAAAGGATGTCATCTCCCGACACTGGGATATCCTCCTGATGAACCCAGATCTATGTGGAGGTATTGGTCCTCAACCAGCAATTACCTATAGACGGGGTAAGAGCCTCAGGGACCTCCTCCACTTTGACGCAGCTGGCAGGAACTCGTGCGCCCAATCATGTGCCGGTGACGTCAGCGGGTTGCCCGGTTGTAGAAGGTAGGCGAGGCCATAGTATCTATTTAAATCAGTGGTGCGGCGTCTCACACCGCCGACAGACACATTTTACCAGTTAGACTGCTGAACATATCTGCACGATTAGGTTTAGGGCAGCCATCAAGCCCTCCTTTTGTGCATCAGTGGCGCCGGTTTGGAGACCACGGCAACCCTTACTTATACATTTGTACCATTAGACCATTTATTTTTATTTTGCCCTACCTTTGTCCCCTGATTAGTTTGGGGCGATCAACCCTCACGAAATGCGTAGGGGCTCTTAATAGGGTCAGGTTGTGGATGGGGTCGCCCTTATCAGGGCCATGAGGCTATTTAGGAGGTCATTAGGGTATAATAGACCTGATAGGGCTTTGCTAGGGAAAGGTACCATTGTTTCCCCTGCTCCGCTCCCTGGTACCTACTCGAATTAGCCCGCATCTCAAGTGTCTATCTATTGTTCGTCTATCTACCAGTATACCGGTAAGACTTTTCAATTTTTTTATTTTTTTTTGTTATTTGCCTGTGTTGATTTTTAGATACGATCAGAATAAAAGTTAAAGAGGACCTTTTATGAGATTATATTAAGGGAGATATATACCTGTACTTGCGGGGTTGATGCTGCCACCCTGCTTCATTTTTTTAAATATTCCTCCTACAGCCTGCTGTGCCCCGCTGGATTTCTTCCGCTCAGCATGCTAATAATGAGCATCGGAACAGGGAGGAGGAGACAGCAGGGTTTTATCAATGGGGATCTCCTTCTCCCTGGCTGTAGCGCTGTCTAATCGCTGCTCAGAGCGTCACAGCCAGGGAGACGGAGACGCCCATTGAGAAACCCTGGCGTCTCTTCCTCCCTGTTCCGATGCTCAGTATTAGCATACTGAGCGGGAGAAACCGGGGGGGGGGGGGGGCACAGCGGGGCATAGGAGGCATATTTAAAAAAATCAAGCAGGGTGGCAGCATCAGTGCGGGATACCCCACAAGTACAGGTATATATCTCCCTTAATAAAATCGCATGAAAGGTCCACTTTAAGTTTTATTCTTCTGAATATACTTCCCCCTTTTTGGTGGCCTATTTGAATACGTGAGGAAGTATTTAACGTGCACACCATTAGTTGCTCGTTATACAGTCCACATTCCTGTTGTTATTAACCCCTTAGGGACACAGCCTTATTTCACCTTAAGGACCAGGCCATTTTTTGCAAATCTGACCAGTGTCACTTTAAGTGGTGATAACTTTAAAACACTTTGACTTATCCAGGCCATTCTGAGATTATTTTTTCGTCACATATTGTACTTCATGACACTGGTAAAATGAAGTTAAAAAAAAATCATTTTTATTTATAAAAAAATACCAAATTTACCAAAAATTTGAAAAAAATTGCAAATATCCAAGTTTCAATTTCTCTACTTTTATAATACATAGTAATACCTCCAAAAATAGTTATTACTTTACATTCCCCATATGTCTAATTCATGTTTGGATCAATTTGGGAATGATATTTTATTTTTGGGGATGTTACAAGGCTTAGTAGTTTAGAAGATAATCTTGAAATTTTTCTGAAATTTTCAAAAACCCACTTTTTAGGGACCAGTTCAGGTCTGAAGTCACTTTGTGAGGCTTACATAATAGAAACCACCCAAAAATGACCCCATTCTAGAAACTACACCCCTCAAGGTATTCAAAACTGATTTTACAAACTTTGTTAACCCTTTAGGTGTTGCACAAGAGTTATTGGCAAATGGAGATGAAATTTGAGAATTTCAATTTTTTGTCAAATTTTCCATTTTAATAAATTTTTTCCAGTAACAAAGCAAGGGTTAACAGCCAAACAAAATGCTATATTTATTGCCCCGATTCTGTAGTTTGCAGAAACACCCCATATGTGGCCGTAAACTAATGTACGGGCACACAGTAGGGCGTAGAGGGAAAGGTGCGCCGAATCATGCACCCCTAGAGTAGCAACTCCAAAAAAGTGACCCAATTTTAGAAACTATGGGATTAGGTGGCAGTTTTGTTGGTACTAGTTTAGGGTACATATGATTTTTGGTTGCTCTATATTACACTTTTTGTGCGGCAAGGTAACAAGAAATAGCGTTTTTTTTTTTTGTTATTTACAACAGTCATCTAACAGGTTAGATCATGTGGTAATTTTATAGAGCAGGTTGTCACGGACTCGGCGATGCCTAATATGTATACAGTTTTCTTATTTATGTAAGTTTTACACAATGATTTCATTTTTGAAACAAAAAAAAAATGAGCCATAGTTTTTTCAGTTTTTGGGCGATTATCTTAAGTAGGGTCTCATTTTTTGTGGGATGAGATGACGGTTTGATTGGCACTATTTTGGGGTGCATATGACTTTTTGATCGCTTGCTATTACACTTTTTGTGATGTAAGATGACCGTTTTTATTTAAAAATTTTTACGGTGGTCACCTGAGGGGTTAGGTCATGTGATATTTTTATAGAGCCGGTCGATATGGACGCGGCGATACCTAATATGTATACTTTTTTTTTATTTATGTAAGTTTTACACAATGATTTCATTTTTGAAAAAAAAAAGTTTTAGTGTTTCCATAGTCTAAGAACCATAGTTTTTTCAGTTTTTGTATGGATGAGATGATGGTTTCATTGGTACTATTTTGGCGTACATGCAACGCTATTGATCAATTTTATTACCTTTTTTGGGAAGTAAGGTGGGCAAAATTTCAATTTCATCATAGTTTTTTTTTTTTTTTATGGCGTTCACCGTTCTGGTAAAGTAACATGACCGTTTTATAGATCTGGTCGTTGCGGACGCGGTGATATCAAACATGTGTAGGGAATATTATTTTTTTCATTTTTAATCAGTGATAAATGTGTTTTTTGATTTTTTTTTGACCCAGACCCACTTGGTTCTTGAAGATCCAGTGGGTCTGATGTCTGTATAATACAGTACAGTACACTATATAGAGTACTGTACTGTATTTTACTTTTTTACACTTTGTCTGAACAGATCTATGCCTTTAGAACAGATCTGTTCAGCACCATGGACAGCAGGATGCCTAAGAAGGCATCCTGTTGCCATGGGAACCTTCCCCGTCTGCGCAGTTGTGGCCACAAGGGGGAGGGTAAGGAGGGGGGCTCCCTCCCTCTGTCACCCCATCCTGTTGGGGGGCTGCAAAGGCACAGCAGCCCCCCGATGGGAGAGGGAGGGAGCTCCCAACTGTTAACCTCTGCTATTCCATACCGCGGTCCAAAAGGGTTAAACGGCTGACATCGCATCACAGATGTCAGCCGTTTATACCAGAGTGTCAGCAATGTGCTGACACTCTGGTATAACCACTGGCCACCAACGATTATTCAAGAGGAGGCGGGCAGGGGATCGCGATGCCGCCTGCCGCACCGCCCCGCTTCCCGCACCGCCCGCAACCCCCCCTGCACCTCCCGCCGCCATAAAATCATTCAGGGGTGCAGGGGGGTGAAAAATAAATATTTTAGGCATATAAAGTTTCTGATCCCCGCAATCAGAAACTGCAGAAAGCGCAGCAAACCGCAGGTCTGAATTGACCTGCGGTTTGTTGCGATCGCCGACATGGGGGGGTCACGGGACCCCCCCGCGCATTTAGCCGAGGTGCCTGCTCAATGATTTGAGCAGGCACCTTGTTCCTATCACCGCCGGCCGGGCGGGTATTTACATCCAAATCAGGTGAACGGTGTAGGAATTACAACAGTTTGCATATGTGCCTCCCACTTGTTAAGGAACCAAAAGTAATGGGACAGAACAATAATCATAAATCAAACTTTCACTTTTTAATACTTGGTTGCAAATCCTTTGCAGTCAATTACAGCCTGAAGTCTGGAACGCATAGACATCACCAGACGCTGGGTTTCATCCCTGGTGTTGCTCTACCAGGCCTCTACTGCAACTGTCTTCAGTTCTTGCTTGTTCTTGGGGCATTTTCCCTTCAGTTTTGTCTTCAGCAAGTGAAATGCATGCTCAATCGGATTCAGGTCAGGTGATTGACTTGGCCATTGTATAACATTCCACTTCTTTCCTATAAAAAACTCTCTGGTTGTTTTTGCAGTATGCTTTGGGTCATTGTCCATCTGCACTGTAAAGCGCCTTCCAATGAGTTCTGAAGCATTTGGCTGAAAATGAGCAGATAATATTGCCCGAAACACTTCAGAATTCATCCTGCTGCTTTTGTCAGCAGTCACATCATCAATAAATACAAGAGAACCAGTTCCATTGGCAGCCATACATGCCCATGCCATGACACTACCACCACCATGCTTCACTGATGAGGTGGTATGCTTAGGATCATGAGCAGTTCCTTTCCTTCTCCATACTCTTCTCTTCCCATCACTCTGGTACAAGATGATCTTGGTCTCATCTGTCCATAGGATGTTGTTCCAGAACTGTGAAGGCTTTTTTAGATGTCATTTGGCAAACTCTAATCTGGCCTTCCCGTTTTTGAGGCTCACCAATGGTTTACATCTTGTGGTGAACCCTCTGTATTCACTCTGGTAAAGTCTTCTCTTGATTGTTGACTTTCACACCCATACACCTACCTCCTGGAGAGTGCTCTTGATCTGGCCAACTGTTGTGAAGGGTGTTTTCTTCACCAGGGAAAGAATTCTTCGGTCATCCACCACAGTTGTTTTCCGTGATCTTCTGGGTCTTTTAGTGTTGCTGAGCTCACCGGTGGGTTCCTTCATTAAAGAATGTTCCAAACAGTTGTTTTGGCCAGGCCTAATGTTTTTGCTATCTCTCTGATGGGTTTGTTTTGTTTTTTTCAGCCTAATGATGGCTTGCTTCACTGATAGTGACAGCTCTTTGGATCTCATCTTGAGAGTTGATAGCAACAGATTCCAAATGCAAATAGCACACTTGAAATTAACTCTGGACCTTTTACCTGCTCATTGTAATTGGGATAATGAGGGAATAACACACACACCTGGCCATGAAACAGCTGCGAAGCCAATTGTCCCATTACTTTTGGTTTCTTAACAAGTGGGAGGCACATATGCAAACTGTTGTAATTCCTACACCGTTCACCTGATTTGGATGTAAATACCCTCAAATTAAAGCTGATGGTCTGCAGTTAATGCACATCTTGTTAGTTTCATTTCAAATCCATTGTGGTTGTGTATAGCTCCAAAAATGTTAGAATTGTGTTGATGTCCCAATATTTATGGACCTGACTGTAACTTATGTTTTAGACTAATTCATCATCAATAATTACCTAATATAATATAAATGTCACATATTTACCGTTCAGTAGTTATAAAGGTAGTTTTCTTCCTCTTCTACCCACTGTGTTTCCTCATAAATTACTATGGCATCGATCTGTAGTTCTGAGCCTTTGTTAGGTCGAGCATGCTCAGTGTGTTGCTATCAATCCTCTAGCTAAATGTCTTGTGAAACAAAGGGCGTGTTAGTGTTCTGGTGATTACTGAGTAGAGGGGTCGTGAATGCACTGTATATCAGGCAGCCAATCAATAAACATCAACACTCACACCAGGAAAGCTAGGGATTGTGGGGATTGTAGTTTTGTGAGGAAAGATCAGGCACCATGATATTCTCAGTGTGTTGCAATCTCACACAGGAGCTAGACAAATGGATTCCTGGCATCTCAAGGGGACGTGTCTATGTACTCCCTATCACAGCTCAGGAGGCAGGATGAAAAAAATCAACATTATGAAAAAGGCAAATAAGACACTGGGACAATAAACAATCTGACATATTCACTTAAGTCTAAAACATAAGTTGCATAACTGCCCCTGGGTGACATCTGCTTATGATGTAGGGAAAAAACAACCGAGAACATCATCAACAAGGATAAGCTTAAATTAAAGTGCAGGTAAGTATATGTATATGTGAGTTGTGGATGAGTATGTAAGGTCAGTGTGAGAAGGTCCCTAAGGATTGAGAACTCACTGCCCCATCGACGAGTGTCTATAATTCCACCATGGTCTCCATAGTTTTGCAAACTTGGCGTGTGATCTGGTTGCCCAGCTTGCCAACTCCTCCAATAAATAGATCTGGTCCACTTTCGCATACCAGTATTAAATAGAGGAAGGAGAGTTATTCAACCAGCGAAGTGGAATCAGCAATCTGGCAGCTTGAATTAGTAAAGTGGCCAGGTCAGATTAGGCAGGATGCCATTGTTTGGAGGGAAGCCACAACAGGAAATACTGGGGGGAAAACTCCCACTTGTATTTACAAATCTCGCTTATCGTTTTCCGAATTTGATCCCAAAATGGACGCATTAGCGGGCAAAACCATAGAATGTGACCTGAGGTTCCCTTCTGGCATGAACATCTCCAACAGGTTTCCGAATCCGAGAGCTCCATTCTGAAAAGTTTATAAGGGTCATTGTACCAGCGGGTCATCGCTTTGTAGGAATGTTCCTTGATCTTTATACACTTCGAGAACCCATGTGACCTCTGATGGATGTGTTTGATTTCTTGTGGGGAGAATGTTATTTCCAGGTCTTGTTCCCAGGCACGAATATATGAAGGGACCCCTCATTCAGGTGAGGAGAGTAAGGATTTGTAATGAAGCAAGATACTGTGCTTCGGGAAGGAATCTTGAAGAGCGAGTTTTTCAAAACAAGTTGGGTTTGTGGTAGTGTTGTATCTGGTAAGTAAAATCTTACAAGAGCGATACAGCTCCTGCATTTGCTAAGAAATTTCCATCCCTAATGATCTGGGATCAGTAAATAGGTGTGTTCTCCATAGATTGTATGTCTGCCAAAAGTGACGAGATCGTAGTATCTTTTAGAAGCTCCCAAAATTGTGATACTTTTGAAGTAGAGGGCTGAACAGGTAAGGAATGTTGTTTGCGAGTAGGCTACCTGGGGGGACTGAGAATAAGGGGGTATCATTATGGATGGCATGGATGCTGAAGTATAGACCTTTGGTGAGATCCGTAGGTGTGGAAGAGAGGTCTGAAATACCCCACAATCCTGCGTACTGTTTGTCTGTTAGTAATCCCAGTTCAATATGAGAACTTAGTGATCTAAATTTAGGAATGCAAAGTTGCAGCCACCTCTTCCATTTAATAGCTCTGTGATAGTACTCCATATCGAGCAGTCCAAATCCACCCTGTAGGCAATCTTTTATAAGCCTACTATAAGCTATTCTAGGTTTTTTGCCTTTCCAAGGAAAGGATGTAAATGTCTTCCTAATTGATTTGAAGAATGATCCCGGGAGGTATATAGGGAGAATTTGCATAAGGTATAATAACTTGGGGACAATATAAGTTTGCAGTAGGTATTTGCGGCCTATCCAGGATATCCAAGGTAATGATAAAGAATCGAGTTGTCTTTGTATCTTTTGTAGGATTGTGGTATAATTGGATTTATATAACATGTCTGGGTCATTGGTGAGAGTTATATCTAAATATGGCAGAGAAATGGTGTTCCACTTAAAAGGATAATATTCTTTCAGGGAGCGGGTTGTCCGGGCCGGGAGGTCGAACCCCATAGCCTCCGATTTGGAATAGTTGATCTTAAAATTCGATAGGCTGACAAATGTGGAAAAGACGTCTAAAATCTGGGGGAAGGCTTGTGTGGGATTGGTAACAAACAGCATGAGGTCATCCGCAAATGAGGCGCATTTGTGTTCTATTTTGTCTACCTTCAGACCCCTTATGTGCGAATTGTCTCGGAAAGCTTGTAATAAAGTCTCCATAACTAATATAAAAAGGGAAGGAGAGAGGGAGCAACCCTGGCGAGTCCCGTTAGTAATACAGAAGGACTTCGACAAGGTTCCGTTAACTCTTACTCTAGCAATTGGTGATTTATATAGAGACATAACCGCTTGAACAAAGAGGTCAGGTATGCCAAACCTGTGAAGCGTGTGCTGAATATTTAGCTAATCAACTCTGTCAAAAGCCTTTCTGTGTCAGTGCTTAAAATAACTAAGGGACAGGCTTTTCTCTTTACCCATGAGGTAACATTTATTAACCATCATGACTGGGTGTTTCCCTCCCTGCCCAGAATGAAACCAGCCTGCTCTGCATTTATGATTTTCGGAACAAGAGAAGAAAGTCGGGAAGCTAGAAGTTTGGCACAGATTTTTATATCTATGTTGAGCAGAGAGATAGGTCTATAGTTGTCGCATTCCCTACTATCTTTGCCTTCTTTGGGGATAATGGTAATTGTGGCTTCTAGCGACTGCTTTGGTAAAGGTGTATCTTTAGCTAGTGCCTGACACCACTTGGACATCTGGGGAGCCAGAACATTCAAAAGTTTTTTGTAATACCCTACTGGGAGACCATCTGGCATAGTGCTGATGATCTTTTTGATCTCCTCCTCCGAAATCGATTGCAAGAGAGATGAGCAGTCATCTGCTTTTAGTTTGGGGAGCTGGAGGTTATTTAGGAATCTATCAATGTGATTTCTCCGCTCGTCCTCCAGATGTCCAGTAGGCGGGGCACCTGAGACTGTGTCTAGGTTATATAGTTTCATATAGAATGAGCAAAATGAATCTGCAATCGCTTTAGTTGAGTCAACGATTGACCCTCCGCTTGTCCTGATAGTAGCAATGGGTTGTGCATCGCTGCGTTTTTTAATCAGATGTGTCATCAGCTTGCTACCCTTGTCTCTGTACATATAGTGCTTGAATTTAATATATTGGCAAGCTTTAGCGCATTTTATATTAAGAAGTTCTTTTAACTGTCTCCTAAGAGAGGCAAGTTCTTCCTGAGCTATTAAGCTTTGGATTGTTTCTGCAGCGCTTCTATTGTTGATATCTGACCTATCACCAAGTTGAGCTTTTTCTGTCTTTTTTAAGTTTGGAAAACGCGATAAGTTCTCCGCGTATGTAGGCCTTATGTGCTTTCCAAACTATTGTCTGTGATGTATCTGAGGGTTTGTTATCCTGGAAATATTGCGTTAATTTATGTGAGATATCGGATAAGTGAACTTCTGAATCTAGGATGGTTTCGTTTAGGCGCCACATCCACTCTCTTATGGGCAAATTGATAAAGGAGAATGAAGATGCTACTGGGGCGTGGTCGGAAACTGTGATAGAACCTATCTCACAGCTGTGTAACATGTCTATGTGCGGTTGTGAGATAAAAATATAATCCAATCGTTGATATGAACAATGCACTGCAGAGGAAAATGTATAGTCTCTAGTTGAATTGTTCACTGTTCTCCATGTATTCAGTAGGAGGCTTTACCTTAATACACTTTGTATTCCTCCTATCGTTTTTTGGGATTTAGTTGTGCTACCTATTGAGGTATCTAATATGGGATTCAATGAGACATTTAGATCTCCCCCTACTATCTGGATCCCTTCAGCAAAGTCACGAAACTTGGCAAGAGTTGATTTTATCCATCTGTGTTGATGCGTGTTTGGTGCAAATAGACCTGCGAGAGATAGCAGCAGCTGTCCATCTTTGCCTTTGACAAAGAGGAATCTGCCCTCTGGGTCCTGTTGTGTCACTATGGAGACAAATGGAACATGTCTACTGATGGCTATATTGAACCCCCTAGCAGCCTTCTGAAAAGTACAGTGAAACCACTGTGTGAAGTTAGTGTGGGACAGTTTAGGGATTTTTTGGATTTAAAATGTGTTTTCTGTAACATGGTTAAGATCTGAGATCTCTTTTGGGGAGTATTAAGACCTCTCACATTAAAAGTGGTCACATTGACCGATGCCATGGGGAGTCAGTTAGGTCCACCAGCACAACCATCTGTTGGGTCATCCAAGGCAATGTGAACAGAGAAATACAGGAAAAAGTAGAAATGAGCAAGCAATAACAAATAATATGCGAGTGGTGAGTGATTTGCTAACTGAGCCAGACCCTGCCAGAAGTAGCAGGCTCCTGGCACAAGAAGCAGGAATATCTGTGTGGTCTTCACTTTGGACCACTACATAAGAGTATGTGGGGGGATGGAAAAAGACATATATCCAGCTCACCAGTAGTTGTCCTGTGATAGGTGCACGGAATGACCCAAGTAAGTCCTTATGTATTCTCATAAAAAAACAGAGATCCAGCACCCATATAGACCTTTTCGGTCCGTTCTTTATTTCACCAAAGTATCATGAACACATCCAGTGGCACCTTCTCCCACTCACACATGATTAATTGTGTGTGAGTGGGAGAAGGTGCCACTGGATGTGTTCATGATACTTTGGTGAAATAAAGACTGGACCGAAAAGATCTATATGGGTGCTGGATCTCAGTTTTTTTAAATGTGGGGGATGGCAAAGTTGAAAAGTCATCCCAACCCGGACCCTCACACCCGTGCTTCCTAAGTCAAATACACCTTTAAACCATCAAACGAGAGAAGTGTAACAACAATTAGGTGTTAATCCTGAAGGAGAGATGAAAGTATATCACCAGAGTCCCATGAAGGAGTGCTCCCGTCTTGATGTCCCTGTCTTATGACGAGCTTCCCTATGGCGATCAGCGGTCTTGTCAATGGGATGACGATGCAAGTCGAGCCTGGATACAGATCACATGGAGCAGGTTATTCAGCTTGAGGATGATCTCCTCGAACAGTGCGGAGTTGATAAGTAGGGTCCAAAATGATCAAAGGCACCAGGCAGTTACATAGCGTGGGACACATATAATGTGCCATGATGTGGCACTCCTAGAAGAACTCATGTGGTGTTATTGTCTTAAGTTAGTTAGGAATATGGTGACTGAGTGAAATATGGTGACCCTCACCCCAAGTTTCCAGTGTCGGGAGACGTGGTAGTTTGGTCAGGGGAGAGTCTACAGGAAGAAAGGAATCCAAAGGTATGGGTGAAATATTGAGAATGCTCCAGGCCACGGACAGTTCTTGGGGGTGTGTACCACACAACGGCGGCCATTTTTTTGAAAAAGTTATCCCAAAAGTAAAAAGCCATTTATATAGTAGTTTTTGGTTCCTCAGATGGTCTTTGAGGGGTTTAAGGGCACGGCGCTTATTAAGGGTAGAGGGGAAAAGTAGCACTGACGAATCCCCATACCTTATTTCTTTCCTCTCTCTGGAGGCTTGCAAGATGGCGGCCGTGTCCCTGAAGCTTAATAACCTGCATACCACGTCTCTGGGAGGTTCACCCAGTTTGGGCTTGGGACGGAGAGAATGGTGGATTCGTTCTATGATGACGTCTTCTGCTCTGTTCTCACCCAAGATGTCTGTAAATATCTTCATGGCCGCAGTTTCCAGCTCATCTGGCATAACAGATTCTGAGAGACCTTTTAGTCTTAGGTTCTTCCTCCGACTCTCGATCTTCGATCATAAGGTAAGCGGTGTTCAGAAAGGAGACTTGTGAATCCAATGTCTGTCCCAGAGCCGTATTATGTGCCACAATTTGGCCCTGGCGGGACTCCAGCTTGTCCACGCGCTGTCCTATAGCACACATGTCTTGGCTAAGTTCTCTGATTCCCTCATGAGCAGTGCTAAAGCTTGTGACAAGGTGGCTTTGAAGAAAGCTTTAGTAAGTGCACTATTGTCGTCTGTTTGCTCTGGTGCGTTCGGATCCGCAGGCAATCTCCCTCATCTTCTTCTCCTGAGGAGTTCCGCCTGCATACTTGGGGCGCCATCTTGCCAGAGGGGACTGGGGATGCCGCCGGTCTTTTATTGAGAAACTTGTCCATCTCCGCTTGACTTTTCATGGATTTTAGGGTGCCAGTAGCATCTTTGGGTCTTTCTCTCCTGATCTTAACCATATTTTTGCAATCTCCGGTGTGCAGAAGCTATGAAGCACGGGTTAGCGAGGAAGGAGATGTCACTCACACCTCCGTCTTGTTCAGCGGTTAGGCTCCGCCCACACCCAATCCCCATTTCTTATCTAAACACCAGTCCTACTGGTGTGGGGTGGAATAATGTGCGATATGCTGGCCCCCTATAGTATTAATTTCCAGTACATTAACAGCTAAGCATTACATTGATTTGTTTGTGAAACTGGTGGTACAGCCATTTCTCCCAGGGGCCATTTTAAACAGGACGCCAGGTCGCATGCTACTGTGAGCAGTCTTAGGCTTCTGTGTTAAAATAATAGGTGATCCAAAATTACTATCAATTTTTTCAAATTTCTCATGGTCTATATGTGGTAGCATGGCCTGTAGCATTTCTGTCTCCTGTCAAGCACATCTGGGATATCATTGGGCGCCAATTGCAAAGGGATCTGCCAGCAGCACATCTTGATGATTTATTTGCGTGCACATTTGCATTCAGCACAGCAGAACATTCCTCAGTTTTACTGCATAGGGAATGCCGTAAAAACAAAACCCATAAAACTGGCGGAACTGCGGGCCTTTTTTCCAATTTTACCCCATTTGATTTTTTTTTCAGCTTTGCGCACCTTGTCCCGCAAAAAAATAAGTCTTCATATGACTATGTGAATTGAAAAATAAAAAGGTTGTGGCTCCTGGAGGCAGGGAGGAAAAACAAAAAGGGTTGATCTATCGTGGAAAGAATCATGGAATATTTTCTTAGGCCTTATGCATGCATAGTTTTGGTCCGTGTCAATCTGCTTTTTTTATGGATCGCACGCAGGCCCATTCATTTCCATGGGTCTGCAAACAATGCAGACAGCACATGGATGTCCGCATCTGTGTGGTCATTCAGCAAATTGTAGAATCTCCTACTTTCGTCCATTTTGTGGACAGTTTTTCCACTGATGGGTGGGAGAAAATTGTGGAATGCACACAGCCGGTATTTGTATTTTAGGAATCTGCGGTTTTCGAACCACAAAATGAATACAGTCGTGTGTATGAGACCTTAACCGGTCCTAAGCAAACTGTAACTTGAATTTATAAAAACCTGAATAAGATGGGAAGTGGGAACACGTACTGTACACTACAGCTGACCCATAAAAACAAAGCTACTGCGATGTCACTTCTATAGAGGTAGTCAGTAGTTTATGGCAAAAACAAATGTTAGTTGGCAGATGTCATTTTTCTTTTGTTTTCAAGCCCACGTTGCTAACCTTAGGGAGCATCACAGGGCTGTGAGCGACCTGGAACAGAGCTTCTAATGGCACAATGTATTAATAGACTCTTCCTGAGTGACTTGCAATGCCTTCATCTCTGCCTGTGGCAATATACTACTTAATGCAGACGCTCACTGTATAAATAAGAAAAGTGTTTCTGAGGCCACAGCCTTGTGTTATTATACTCTCTGCTCTTCTGTATAATTCTTTTGTCAAGATGCAGAGAGCATTTGCATCTGTCAAAGGGCTATGTTTGATTAAATCCCTGAAAATTAACCCTTTCACTGGAGAAGGAACATTGTCTAATACCCTTGTTTTCTTACACTCAGGAATAAGCTGGCCTTTAAAGGAAATGCCTCTCTGAAATCACCAAAAATGTGATTTGTTAAGAGATCAGCAGTTTCCTTGTATATATTAAGGCTTCTGAAATGATTTTTTGTCATGTTTTAAAGTATTCTTTGGTTTCTTAATTTTGGATGATATGTTCAATGAAGCATGCATTTCAGAAAAAAACATGTTGACAAAGGACCTGAAAATACACAGAGTGAGGCTTACAGGGGTTATCCCATTATAAATGTAGAAAATGAGACATCATACAGTCAGAGCCGTCTTTAATATTGATTGGACCCTGGTCAAGAATTTACTTGGGCCCCCTGGATCCTGCCTTCCCACACCCTAGCATGCAATCACGCCCTCCACCACAACACACACACACACAAAAATCCACACACCTTGTAGAGTAGTAAACTTTAATAATGATGAGTGACCACTAGATGTGTTCCTTGGCAGTAATGTAAATACTGCCTTTTTTTCTGAAAAGGCAGTGTTTACATTAAAAAGCTTGGAGAGACATGCTATAGACACCAGAACTACTATGTTTAGCTGTTGTGGTTCTGGTGACTATAGTGTCCCTTAATATAGAGAAAAAAAAAAAAGAATCAGCACAAAAGTATCAAATAAAATGGCTGTATCATTATTCTAAAAATTAAAAAAGCACAACTTCAACACAAATATATAGTATTTTGCAGATTACTTTTTTTTTACAATGTGCAGATAGTACTGTATTACTAACCCCTCCATCCACCCCTACATACAGGGAATACAGCTCCACATACCGTATTTTTCGCCCTATAAGACGCACTTTTTCCCCCCCAAAAGTGGGGGGGAAATAGCTGTGCGTCTTATGGGGCGAATGCTGCTGATTTTGCCGAATTTTCAATGATACACCCGCCGCGATGCCGCGCGGCGGGTGTATCAGCTGTGAGGGAGGAGGGGCTGGGGGCCGGCGTCTGCTTTTATAATGACAGTGGGGCCTGTGCAGTGACTGTATTCTACTACACGGGCCCTGCTCACTGTATAATCATATCTGTAATAGTTAATTATGTATATAATCGCATAATCAGCGCCTGTATTACTTACAATTACAAGCGCTTGGTAGGTAGCATAGAGGAGGGAGGAGGCAGGCCCGGAGGACGGGCGCTGGCAGTGAGAGTCACCACGTCACGCGCCTGCACCGCCCACTTTATGAATGAAGCAGGTGGCGTGGGCGCATGACGTAGTGATTATACAGTGAGCGGGGCCCGTGTAGTAGAATACAGTCACTGCAGGGGCCCGCTGTCATTATAAAAGCAGATTTGACCCCCACCCCCTGTATTGAGGGTCATTCACTACAGGGACACTGTTATGGAGGGGATCTGTGGATAAAATGAATTATATCACCACACTGGATAGATCTGTGGTGATATCTGATTACACCCAAATATATAGCAGATTTATTTTGTAAACTGGGATTTTTTAAAACATAGCATTTACTAAGTCATTTAAAATATTGGTTTTTACAAGGTGATGGACAACAACATATATCTCCAATATACCACTTCAAATACATGAAAAAGGGTGGATCTTACCACATCTTTGCGGGATCCACAATCAATGGAGAAATTCCTGGTGTTAGATGATACCGGGAACCGGTGCGACCAGGGTGCTTGTGTTGGTATTGGCACTGTAAATAGCTCCTAGCAGGCCCTATTCTGTCTTTCCTGCCTCATTAAGGGTTAGGGGCTACTGACAGCGCCTGCCTATCACACATGGAGCACCCGCCCCGACAAGGGCGACCCCACACCGAACCTTTCCCTCAGTATGGGTCTAGTGTTCTATATGGCCCTAATTACAAAGTCCTACATGCCATGTTTCTGTCTTGCTTTTGAGACATCATCAGGGGACTTCACACATGTATTCAAGGGCAACTAAAAATAAAATCACAAACATACACTAAATACAGGTCACATGTATTACTGAGTACCGCATATAAAATAATTTTCAACAGACTCAGGTTACTTACTAAAGATCAAGGTGGTTTTGGCCTCGTATCTTCACTCAGGATATTCAGTAGTTCTTATGCTTGCTGTACCATGGGAAGTGTCCCATGACAACCGGTGTCTCACCACAAACAACAATGATTTGGGTGAGCACTCAACATTTGTTATCCACCTCTTTATATACCTCACCACCCAGTGAGTGTACGTCCCCCCTGATTACCTGCCTCACCTGTCCGTCTCCATTGCGGTGCATGTTGCTGCATATGGAACGCACGCCGCTCGCATGCGTTCCACCAGACCGGAAGCTGGAGTCACGTGGGGCGGGCTGACCGGAAGTGAGGTAAAGACCTGCGTCTAAGCGTCGCTAGTAACATAGCAACCTCCAAACTCATGTCCGCACGGCCTGATCGCAAGCACATGATAACTTGCCTGCTTTTTTGTATATGCACAGTCGCAAACCGGATTTATTTGACAGGACCGCCGAGCTCTCAACATCCCACTCAGCATAGCTCAGATGCTATATATGTGTCATCCACAGATCCCCCCCATAACTGTCATACACAGATCCCCATAACAGTGCCATCCAGAGACCCCAATAAGAGCCACCCACAGATCCCCCATAAGTGTCACCCACAGATCCCCCATAAGTGCCACCCACAGATCCCCCATAACAGTTCGCCATCCACAGATCCCCCATAACAGTGCGCCATCCACAGACCACAATTAGTTCAAAACCCACCAAAAGCACACCTATTAGTTCAAAATATTTTTTTTCTTATTTTCCTCCTCAAAAACCTAGGTGCGTCTTATGGGCCGGTGCGTCTTATAGGGCGAAAAATACGGTACCTCTTACATCCAGTGACGTCTCTTTGATGTAGAGGTTCTCTTTCCTCATCTTCTCCTTTCAGACCTTTAGACCAGACCACCATTTTTCAGCCATTTCTCGTCTCTGCAGTTTGACAAACAAAATCTTAGTTTACTACTTTTCCATCATCCTCCCATCTTTTGGACAAATCACCCTACCACCCCCAATACTGTGCCGCTGTGCTCCCCAATTCTATACTGCAGAAACAGATAAACCCCTGATAATAGTAGTACCATGCAGATAGTGCCCTTCAATAATTATTGGCACACAGTGCCCTAAAATAAATGCGCCCAGCAAATAGTGACCCTGACACTAATAGTGTAAACATAACATCCCCCAAAAATAAGTGAGGTAAGCTGATACTGTGCCAAGTTGTCCCCATAGTAATAGTGCTCCCAAAAGTCCCACCAATAGGAATAATTCTCTGCTAGAGCACACATGGTAGTAATAGTGCTCCTACAGTGCCCCCAACATGTCCCCACTGTGCCCCAGAAGTAATAATGCTCCCATAGTGCCCATACTAGTAATCATGTTTCCCATAGACCCCCAGTAGTAATATACCCCATCATAATGCCCCCGCAGTAGTAATAATTCTCCTTATAATGTGCCAGTGCAAAGAATACCACCTTTTAATGCCCCCAGTTGAGCTAATGTCCTCATAGTGCCCCCATAATGTGCCAGTAAAAAGTGCCACCAATAATGTGCCAGTAAGATGTGCCCCCATAGATGCCCCCCAATCATGTGCCAGTAACAAGTACCCCCATAGATGCCCCACAATCATGTGCTTGTAACAGGTGCCCCCATAGATGTCCCCCAATCATGTGCCAGTAACAAGTGCCCCCATAGATGCCCCAATAATGTGCCAGTAAGATGTGCCCCCCATAGATGCCCCACAATCATGTGCCAGTAACAAATACCCCCATAGATGCCCCACAATCATGTGTCAGTAACAAGTACCCCCATAGATGCCCCCTAATCATGTGCCAGTAACAGGTGCCCCCATAGATGCCCCCATTCCTGTGCCAGTAACAAGTGCCCCATAGATGCCCCCCAATAATATGCAAGTAACAAGTGCCCCCATAGATGCCCCCCAATCATGTGCCAGCAAAAAGTGCCCCCATAGATGCCCCCCAATCATGTGCCAGTAACAGGTGATCCCATAGATGCCCCCCAATCATGTGCCAGTAATAGTACCATATAAAAAAAATAAACACTTATACTTACCTCAGGCTGGCAGCGATGCGATGTAGGCCTCTTCCGGCCTGTGTCCCGCGCTGTATGGCTCATGACGTCATTGCGCCGCCTGCACCAGCCTCTGATAGGCTGCAGGCTTAGTGCCTGCAGCCTATCAGAGGAACGGGGAAGGGAGACACCTCACCCTCCCTTGCCCCGCCACAGCACTTCCATCTATATTGCTGTCCTGAGGACGAAGATACAGATGACTATGGAGATGAGCGCTTCCACAATGGTAGCACTCATCTCCCTGTGCCCTGCCGCAGCCCCCCACATCACAAGTGGCCAGCGGGGCTCAAGAGGCAGCTGCCTTGGGCCCCTCAGGAGCAACTGGGCCCGGGGCAGCTGCCCCCTTTTGCCCCGAGTTAAACACGGCCCTGCATACAGTACATGACAGTCTCTTTCTAACAAAGCTAGAACCAGTCCTGCACCTCGCATGGATCCAGAGATCTCCCCATTCATTGCTCTGCTAGATTTATATCAAGCTGACAGCTGAAGGCGAGTTTATTTTCTGCTGCAGCTAAGAGGGCGTCTCTCAGCTGTTCCTATCACAGCTCAGAAGGCAGTTGAAGGATGAAACTGAGCATGTGCGGCCTTCTCAGTAAGTCGGACAAAGAAATAAGAAATAGAACAAAGAGCAGGTGGCGCTATACAGATACATTTTATTGAATAGCTCAGTTGCTATGCAAAATGTTTAATTACATGCAATTACAAAAGTATTCAGATCCAGGTGCTGGTTTGAAGACTGTAGAATATTTTTTGCGGGGCAACCCATTTAATGGAGGAAAATAATTTCTGACAGTAACATATAGTTTATTCTTTTTTCCACAGGGGGTAAATAACACTCCATCGCACCTTTATATGAACAGTTGATAGGATTGTAGTACATATTTTACAAACCAGGTATACTATGAAACTTTAAATATAATGTGGCAGTTTATGCAATACTATTTAGGAGGGTTTGTCTATAAGATGATTATAGAGTGTATTGCTTTGGAGATCCCTAGCAATCAGTTGCGATCTTTGAGTTCTGGTCAAATTTTGTTATTTTTGTAGGTCAACAGAAATCAATGGCCTTTCCATGAGAGATGATCTTTGTATCAGCACTCCACTTCTATTAAAGGGGTTGTCTCACTTCAGTGGTATTTATCATGTAGAGAAAGTTAATACAAGGCACTTACTAATGCATTGTTATTATAAATTTCCTTCCTTTGCTGGCTTGATTCATTTTTCCATCGCATTATACACTGCTCGTTTCGATGGTTACGACCACCCTGCAATCAATGGTGGTCGTGCTTGCACACTATGGGAAAAAGCATTGACCTCTCTAGACTGTGGGAGCGCACATAGGCTAGTGTTTTTTTTATACAGTGTGCAAGCACAACCACTTCTGCTTGATTACAGGGTGGCCGTAACCATGGAAACGAACAGTGTATAATGTGATAGAAAAATTTATCCAGCCAGCAAGGGAAGCAATATGGATAATCAGAATACATTAGTAACTTTCTCTACATAATAAACGCTATTTGCTGAAGTGAGACAACCCCTTTAACTGGTAGAGGCCATGAATGGCAGACTCCCTCCTATTAACTCAGTACCTTCAAATTTTATAGATAAAGAGATATTTAAAATATGAACATAGTACATGTTTATGACCACCAGCCGCTTTACAGATCAATTTTAGGAAATGAACGTCATCACTGTATTGGCTGCCATGCTCAACCCTATTGTTTCTTTGATTATTTTAAAAGGTTGTTCTATCTGTATCATTCAAATTCAGCAATGGTTAAGAGCTCAGTGCGTGAATTGACTTGGTACAAATTACTGTAGCAAACAGTATACGGAGAGTATATACTCTTAGTAAGTAAATAAGTAATAAAATTTGGTCGTCAAGAGCTGATCTTAAGTACTGAGTTTTTACATATAGAAAATTAAAGCAGTAGTTAGCCATTCACTCAGCTTTATATCTTCTAATAAAACATAGAGCTCTGAATATTTGTCAGAAAGTTACCTAGTCACTATCCTGCGGGGTCTTACTCTCTGCCCAGCAGTCTTCTCTCCAGTCTATGGTGTGTGCCTGAAGGGTTATCATGCCAACCAAGCCAAGCCCTGGAGAGGAGGCGCCAAGCCAATCTTGGCTCTAGCTCAGCATTCAATCAGAAGAGTGGGCAGATGTGGTTGCATATGTGTCCTGGCTCCTGTGTCCATCGTGCTACTCAACTCCTGCTTTGAAACTCCTGTTGAACTCATTTGTGGTTTGTTTCTGGATTATACCTTTGTCTGCTGGTTAAGCTTCTTTAGATTCTCCTGGTGTACAGATTTTTGGCATGTCTCTGGATTAACTACAGTAGTTGTCTGCTGTATTGTCTATACCTGTCACTCCTGGTTTAAACCTTGCTTGCTGACTAGTCTTTGTACTTCATTGTCATTCTGGTAGGTCTGCTATTAGTAAGCTCACATCAGTTTTCTACAGCTTTACTCAGCAGACATAACCTGGGTCCCTAGCAGCCAAGTCCATTCGGCCTCACAGTGGGATGTGATAACGGTTTTTGAGTTTGCTGGCTGTGGTTCTAGACCAGTGATGGCTAACCTCCAGCACTCCAGCTGTGGTGAAACTACAACTCCCAGCATGCTTCATTCATTTCTATGGAGTTCTGAGAACAGCCAAGCAAGTGTACACTTTGGGAGTTGTAGTTTTACCACAGTTGGAGTGCCGGTGGTTAGCCACCATAGTTCTAGACAGTGACTGTAGTATTTCTATACAATATTTCAGTAAATTGTTTTTGTTTGTTTGTTTTAGTTTTTTTTACAATAGAAAGCTTTTTTTCTCTTTTTACATTTGTGAAACACAAAATGTGCATCTTCATGATTCAAGCAAAAAATGTAAGGTCACCTAGAGTAGTTACAGTTAAATACTTAGAAAGGGAATTTATGATTTTAGGTCCATTTTGCTTGAGTCTGTGTTGGAGTACTTTGCACCAAATATATTTTTATTTAGTTAAACTTGGTGCATCTCTAAGCCTAAGGGTCAGTTCACACGGCTGATTTTCAAAATACACATCTAAAAAATCAGCGCTGAATCCAAGCAGATTTTTTGAACGTTTTTTTATGCTTTTTTTTGTCAAGCGTTTTTTAGGCAGATTTTTTCTATATATATATTTTTTTTGAGACTCCACAGCTTGGTTTCTATTCCAACCATAAGAAGTAGTAGATAGGGCAAAAAATGTATCCAGGGGTAACAGAAAGTGCACACAGGGCACACACCAGACCAAACAGGTCTTCTTTTGCCAGCACAGTCCAGGAAGCTAAGGGGGAGCAGCAGCACAAAGCAGCAAATTTAAATTGTGCTAAAACAAATAAAACTACACTCCCCCTTTTTTTTTAAACTTATTCAAAACTTTATTCAATTCTAGAGTACTTTTCCCACAAGCCATTTAAATTAATGAGAGGCTGCTTATAGTCCTTTTTTGATGCGTTTGACGTGTGTAAAACACGTAAAAAAATGTTTAAAAAATCTGATGTGTGAACTGACCCACTTTGGTCTACTTATGCTTCTCCAGATTTTTACCTTACCACCTATTGGAGTGAGTTTGCACATTTTTTTTTGACTTTTTAAAAAGTCACAAAGAAACTAATTAACATAGCTAACCACACCCACTTTTCAAAACTGGAGTGAGTGGTGTTCTGCCTTCATACACATTTATACAGTGTACAACAACAACCAAGAGAGTATATATAATTCCTTGAATATAAAATATATATTTATTGATAATTTTTTAAAAGAGTGTACAAAACACTATCATGAAAAACATAAAGTACGAGTTTCCAAAGTTATAGTACCACATCTATAGCGCCCAATTACTTGTGCAATAAAACCACATGCATCATGGATCAGTATGAAAGGGAAACACAATGTGCGTGACTAGATGAACTGCAGGATATAATAATCCTTGCTAAATTAGAGCGCACATGTGTCCATATACCTATCTAATTGAATATAAAGTGACTAATGCATGAAGATAGACAACATATAAGGTCTGTCAATACCTGTGTGGTGACAATATAGATGAAGGTGCCGCTCCTCGACGCGCGTTTCGTCGTCAATAACTTCCTCAGGAGAAAGTTGTTTGTTGTTGTATCGAATTATTGAGTATTCCGGTCACGTTTGACCATACTAGCTGCAGACATTTACACAGTGTGCAGTCTGAGATTCAGCATAAACCATTCCTGTCTTCCAAATAAGAGGACTGTTCTTTGTAGTCTAACTTGTTAAAACAGGATTGTTGATTGGTAAAACTACAAGAATACAAATAGCATGTATAAGTATAAAGTATAAATAGCATGTACTACAACTTTTGCATTAACACCGAAGCACATGGTAAAATGGCTGCCTATACATATTATTATTAGCTAACTGTAGTAACAACTCTCTGAGTAACAATTACGACTAGCTGAACAGCTCTGCATAACATCATGTCGCTGAAACAAAGGTAAATCTCTCACCAGATATGCTTTTACAAGGATGGTGATGTTTGAGAAGGAGATATGCAAAAGGACAGCTCTGCTGATGTGTCCTAGAGACTTCTCTTTCCCAGGATGTTTTGCACTCCCACAATGCAGTGCACCACCCACAATGCAGTAGTATTGTAACAGGAAAAACAAAGTGTAATACAACTTATCACCACTAGATGGTGCTATAGCCACACTAACCACTTGAGAAATGCCAAGACTCTGCCAAGGTAGATTTAACTAGAATCATTTTCTAACCGTTCTGGGCAGAACAAGTAGCATAAAAATAAAAAAAAAGTCAGAAAACATTAATCCAGTTTCATAAATCCTTTGCCAGTGTTTGTACATTTTATTTTTATTTTTTAATTACAAACCAATATTTTATATTGACATACTGGATTTTTCGCCCTATAGGACACACTTTTTTCCTCCAAAAGTGGGGGGGAAATGTCAGTGAGTCTTATGGGGCAAATGCTAATGAGCGCTTCCATTATGGAAGCACTCATTAGTACAGGAGTACCGGGAAGCAATAAATGCAGCACCACCCGGGGCTTTGTACTCAACGCCTCCTGGTCTTTTTCTGTTGGTTCAGTGCTTAACATTGGGGGTCTGATCTTAGTGTCTGAATAGGGGTCTTATTAACATGGGGGTCTGATCTGAGGTCTGACTATGGGTCCTAACATTGGGGTCTGATCTGAGTGTCTGAATGGGGGTCTTTATTAACATAGTGGTCTGATTGGGGTCTTATTAACGTGGGGGTCTGATCTCAGGTCTGATTGAGGTCTTATTAACATTGGGAGTCTGATCTGAAGTCTAATTGGGGGGTCTTATTAACATTAAGGGTCTGATCTGAGATCTGATTAACACTGAGAGTCTGATTGGGGCTCTGAGTTGAGGTCTGATGAAAAATATATATTTTTCCTATTTTCCTCCTCTAAAACCTAGGTGCGTCTTATGGACAGGTGCGTCTTATAGGGGAAAAATGTGTTTGTTTTGTTCACATTTCAAACAGCTATATTCCCAGAAGTGTAAAATGTTTGTATCTCTATTTTTTAGATTGTCACCCTGTTACCTGAGGTAACATATAAGTTGATACCACTTACTTCCATCTTTTCTTATTTACCGTATGTCTGCCTAATTTGAAGAACCTTTTATTAGTGTTTTCTTTTTAATTCAATCCGTATTGACTGATGTTATGACAGGAATAAGTGAGAAAGGAGGATGCTGTCAGGGACAGTAGTTAAGACTGACCAGAGCATTTATACTTCCACTAGGAATACATAATAAATGTACATCCTGATTTAATAGAAGATGCAGCTAATTTAATCCGGATCCAATTTTTTCTACAACCCACTTCCTTCATCATTCAAGATCATGTTATTTGCTCTTTCCCCTTGTGGCTTCAGACACTACTGTACATTTGAATTATGGTAAAGGAGGGGATATGGTCCAAGGAGGTCATGGAGGTTGTTGTCACAAAGTCATCTCACTGTTTATATTTTTAGTAATGTCTAAGAGAAACTGTATACTTTGGTCCTTGTGGGAGCACAAGATTATTGCAATTACTGTTGGCAAGGGAACACAGTTAAGAAGGACCTCTTACCTCTCATGACATGTCTGTTTAGCAACTATTCGCAACCACCTCGTAGCAACAATTCTGGAGCATCTATTGTATGTATGTGTCTATGTTGTGCCATTCCTCTATTATTCCTGCTAGAAGTTATGAATGCATTGCTAGAAACTTGCAGTGAAGATCCAGATGGGATGTGTCCCTGAGAAGCCTGACACTATCCAATCAGTGCTGCCAGGGACACACTTCGAAACTGGTAACGACCATTTGGATTTCATTGCAAATTGCTAAAAATTCTTTAATAACATCTGTCAAAAATAATAAAGGAATGACACAACATAGAGTCATAAGAATAGATGCTTCAGAATCGTTATTACATGGGAAATGAATGTAGTTACTAAAATAGATATGTCAGAAGAGGTGACAGGTCTCCTTTAAACTGCTACACAACAAATATGCTTCAAAGTGATAGTCTGACTCCTCAGAATGCTTACCACTAAGCAGGCTCGGACTAGCCCACAGGGGAACAGGTGGGCCCGTGAGCAAGGTGGGCCACTAGTCTCCCACTCGCTGCATAAGTAGACTGCATGCACTACATGCGTACACATCCATCTCACCCTATGGCTAGGTTCACAGACTGTCCAGTTTATTATTATAGAAGCATCAGGTGGCTGAGATGACTTCTTGGTACAGAGGTCACCAGACAGTATCCTCTTTCCTCAGGTACCTGTGAAGGAACCCCTATAAGCAATATTTGATGTGGCTTTACAGTGGGCCTCCAAGAATGAATTTTAATGGTGGGCCTTAGGCACCCCAGTCCGACACTGCCACCCCACCCCCCACATGGATTTACCAAAATCATGATAAGTTTCTCCTCTATACTGATCTACTGTCGTTTCAAGGACAACTGAACTAGCTTTCCCCTTGACTGAAATTTTAGCTCCTCATTAGAGATGAGCGAAACTAAGCCAATTCTGAACGAATGCGAATTTCCTCTCACTTCGTGGTAACGATTCACAATTTTCCTAACATAGAGGCTACAATGGCGGCTACATGTGTGAGGACATGGGGCAAGAAACTCTGGGAAGGCGGGCTGACCCATAATGCCATGCATGCAGCCAATCAGCAGCCAGCCAGCCCGGTGATGTCACAGCCCTATAAATACGGTGGCCATCTTAGATTCTGCTATTCACCATCGTACTTTGTTCAAGGACAGACGTTTATGCAGGCGCTAGGGAGAGTGAAAGAAAACCTCATTGTGAAAAACAAAGTGGTTAATAAGTGCACGATAAGGATAGGGAGGAATAATTTCATAGCATCTTAGTGCAGGGACAGACATGGCAGGGGCTAGGGAGAGTCATACAGAAAACACCATTGGGAAAAGAATACGATTTACAAGTGCAGGGAAAGTTTATTTGGGGATCCCTCACATCATGGGTGTGATCACATGACTCCTGAGTATTACATGAGGGATCACATGATTGATCAGGTGATTACATGGGCGGATCTCCCTTCACTGTGTGCTCCTATTTAAACTGAGGTAAGCGCAGTGACTATTGGTTGCCGTATGCAGCACAACAGGCGCCTCCGGTGAACTACTGTTGAGGCGCCGTGAGCACATTTCATCTGGACATTGCTTCCCTGTTGCGCACCACATGAGAGCTCGGCCTGGGATGTACTGATAAGTATTTAAGAGAAACTTAACCTCTGACTGTTCTCTACTTATCTTTCCTTTACAGGCGCACTCTATTTAATTTAAGTGTTTACTGTATTGTCTCTATGGTCCCCTGATGAATAGGCTTACAGCTTAAGAAACGCGTTGGGACGTAACTTGTTCATTGTTTAGTGTACCTGAGTGTCAAGGCCTTGACAGCTCAGTGTTGTTACCATCTTTCTGTCCCTCTTTTTGCTTTGGGCGAATGATCGGGCAGCCCACCTTGGCGCCACACGCAGAGACAGTCTGAGGGTGAGATTGAGGGGTTGTTTATGAGGTAGATGCAGGGCAACTATAGGTCTGAGAGACCCGATCCTGTATCTTTTCCATTTTCACCTCATATGCCTCCCTTGGTCTCTAATTAACAGTGTATACGCACCTTGTATGCTACTGGTATTCATATTCACCATTCACAGTGGTGGGGCTTATTTTATTGATTGATTGAATAAACGTTATGTTTTAAAGGGTTACCACATATATTTTTTTTATCTATCCCAGGTACCTCGCTTTGCTAAGGTTAGATCCCCTTACACGCGGTCAATTCTCTTCCTTGCGTGCTATACATATATTTTTGGGGGATCCAAATAGCCATTATACAGCTCTGTCATTCCAGCACTTTGTTGTAGGGGTGCAAGTGTTATGTTGAAAGGCCATTAGTGGCTTATATCTGTGGAAAAAGAGAAATATATACTCTGTTCACTTCTGCAGCTATATATGGTGAAAGCGTTTAGTGCCCTATTATAGTACAGTACGAGGAAAATAGACGCTGTTCACATTTGGTGTTATTTGCTCTAAAAATATCTATTGTCAGTTTAGTATAATATGAGAAAAATCGACACTGTTCACATTTGGTGTTATTTGTGCTAAAAGCGTTTCTTGTCATACTTCTAGAGAAAAATACACGCCGTTCACATTTGGTGTTACTTGCACTATCAGCGTTTCTTGTCATATTTCTAGAGAAAAAGAGAAAAATAGACGCTGTTCACATTTGGTGTTATTTGCGGTAAAACCATTTATTGTCAGTTCAGTACAATACGAGAAAAATAGACGCTGTTCACACTTGGTGTTATTTGCGCTAAAAGCGTTTCTTGTCATATTTCCATAGAAAAAGAGAAAAATACACACCGTTCACATTTGGTGTTATTTGCGGTAAAACCATTTATTGTCAGTTCAGTACAAAACGAGAAAAATAGGCACTGTTCACATTTGGTGTTATTTGCGCTATAAGCGTTTCTTGTCATATTTCTAGAGAAAAAGAGAAAAATACACGCCATTCACATTTGGTGTTATTTGCGGCAAAAACCATTTATTGTCAGTTCAGTACAATATGAGAAAAATACACGCCATTCACATTTGGTGTTATTTGCAGTAAAACCATTTATTGTCAGTTCAGTACAATACGAGAAAAATAGGCACTGTTCACATTTGGTGTTATTTGCGCTATAAGCGTTTCTTGTCATATTTCTAGAGAAAAATACAGGCCATTCACATTTCGTGTTATTTGCGGTAAAACCATTTATTTTTCTCGTATTGTACTGAACGTACAATACGAGAAAAATGGACGCTGTTCACATTTGGTGTTATTGGCGCTAAAAGCGTTTCTTGTCATATTTCCAAAGAAAAAGAGAAAAAATTTGGTGTTATTTGCGTTAAAACCATTTATTGTCATATTTCTAGAGAAAAAGAGAAAAATGCATGCCGTTCACATTTGGTTTTATTTGCGGTAAAACAATTTATTGTCAGTTCAGTACAATACGAGAAAAATAGGCGCTGTTCACATTTGGTGTTATTTGCGCTATAAGCGTTTCTTGTCACATTTCTAGAGAAAAAGAGAAAAATACATGCCATTCACATTTTGTGTTATTTGCGGCAAAAAACATTTATTGTCAGTTCAGTACAATACGAGAAAAATAGATGCTGTTCACATTTGGTGTTAATTGCTCTAAAAACATTTGTCAGTTCAGTACAATACGAGAAAAATAGGCGCTGTTCACATTTGTTGTTATTTGTGCTATAAGCGTTTCTTGCTATTTCTAGAGAAAAAGAGAAAAATACACGCCATTCACATTTGGTATTATTTGCGGTAAAACCATTTATTGTCAGTTCAGTACAATACGAGAAAAATAGGCGCTGTTCACATTTGGTGTTATTTGCGCTATAAGCGTTTCTTGCTATTTCTAGAGAAAAAGAGAAAAATACATGCCATTCACATTTGGTGTTATTTGTGGTAAAACCATTTATTGTCAGTTCAGTACAATGCGAGAAAAATAGACGCTGTTCACATTTGGTGTTATTTGCTCTAAAACCATTTATTCTCAGTTCAGTACAATACGAGAAAAATAGGCGCTGTGCACATTTGTTGTTATTTGAGCTATAACCGTTTCTTGTCATATTTGTAGAGAAAAATAAACGCTGTTCACATTTGGTGTTATTTGCGCTATGAGCGTTTTTTGTCATATTTCTAGAGAAAAAGAGAAAAATACACACTATTCACATTTGGTATTATTTGCGGTAAAACCATTTATTGTCATATTTCTAGAGAAAAAGAGAAAAATAGACGCTGTTCACATTTGGTGTTATTTGCGCTAAAAGCGTTTCTTGTCATATTTCCATAGAAAAAGAGAAAAATACACACCGTTCACATTTGGTGTTATTTGCGGTAAAACCATTTATTGTCAGTTCAGTACAAAACGAGAAAAATAGGCACTGTTCACATTTGGTGTTATTTGCGCTATAAGCGTTTCTTGTCATATTTCTAGAGAAAAAGAGAAAAATACAGGCCATTCACATTTCGTGTTATTTGCGGTAAAACCATTTATTGTCAGTTCAGTACAATACGAGAAAAATGGACGCTGTTCACATTTGGTGTTAATTGCTCTAAAAACATTTATTGTCAGTTCAGTACAATACGAGAAAAATAGGCGCTGTTCACATTTGTTGTTATTTGTGCTATAAGCGTTTCTTGTCATATTTCTAGAGAAAAAGAGAAAAATACACGCCATTCACATTTAATGTTATTTGCGTTAAAACCATTTATTGTCATATTTCTAGAGAAAAAGAGAAAAATACACGCCATTCACATTTGGTGTTATTTGCGCTATGAGCGTTTTTTGTCATATTTCTAGAGAAAAAGAGAAAAATACACACTATTCACATTTGGTATTATTTGCGGTAAAACCATTTATTGTCATATTTCTAGAGAAAAAGAGAAAAATTGACGCTGTTCACATTTGGTGTTATTTGCGCTAAAAGCGTTTCTTGTCATATTTCTAGAGAAAAAGAGAAAAATACACGCCGTTCACATTTGGTGTTATTTGCGCAGTAATAATTTAGTGGCCTATTTCAGTACAAAAAGAACAATGGGCCAGATTTATCATTAGCTGAAGTCAGAATAAAGGAGTGAAAAAGTCGCAAATTATTGCGCAATCGCTTAAACAGCGCAAAAATGTGCGACTTTTATTGGCTCTGCACTATGCTCGCCAGTTTTCTGAAAGTGGGCGTGTTTTCTTTGTAAATAAATCTCTAGACAGATTTGCTATTGCAACAATTAAAAAAATCGCAAAAAAAGTTGCAAAAAAATGCGTAAAATCACTGCAGTGAGGACCATGCTTATCTTATGCAACTTTTTAAAAGAACATGCCACTTTTTCGTAAAGACGTGCGACTTTTGTAAAGACGCTTACTGACGGATAAACTGCTACCGTCAAACCACATTTATTACAGTCTTAAAGGGCCGATCATAAATCTGACTTAGCTAAAACTGATTTTAGCCATATGTGAAAGTGGAGTGAGCTGTCAGAGTAATGATAAATCTGGCCCAATATATTTGTCGCTTTTAATGGTGCTTTAATTTCCGTTTCATTTGTTTAGTTCAGCTACAAGTATGTCAGGCAGAAAGGTGCTAGGCCATGCACAGAGGAGTGGCAGAGGCATGAATGTTTCTGGCGCAAGCAGAGGTCGCAGCAGAGTAAGGGGTCGTGGCAGCAGTAGTCGCAGCGATAGGCCTGAGCTCCCGGTGTCATCTAGCGGTCGTGTCTTGACCAGCAACCCAGCGGTTCTTGATTGGTTAAAGTGGTCATCTACGTCATCCCAAGTGACATCAGACACCCCCAGCCAACAGTCGGTGGGTTCGTCAGACACAACCCTTAGTTGGCATGGCCCGGGAGCTGGCCCTGTGCCCTCACCTGTCCTCAACCTGCCTCTGTCCTTTTCTGTTCCCTCACCGCGAAAAGTAGTATATGCCGTAGGCTCAGCCTCACTTTCCAGCAAGGAACAGCTACTAGAGGACAGTCAGCAGCTACTGCCCAGCCAAGATCTGGAGGAGACATCCACTGCTTCCTCCGCTAGGCGGACAAGGAGTGATGAGAAGTGTGGCACGGGAGCTTGTGCTGCGAGTAGTCAGGCTCCTGACCCAGAGACCGTTGAGGAGGACATCAGTGACGTGCAGACACTACTCGATGATGATGAAGCTGATCACACTTGGGAGCCGGGTGCAGAAGGGGCTTCATCACCATCAGGAGAAGAGGGTGGCACTGGCAACTTGCCCCTGAGGCAGCGGCGGAGCCAACAAGGTGGTAGCATGGCTGGTAGTCAGCAGGGTGGCAGCAGTGGGAGGTCGGGAGCCAAACGTGCCCGGGATAGACCATCTGCTTCGCAGCAGCCTACCTGCCCGGGAAGAAGTAGTGCAGGGGTTCATGGAGGCAGCAGCAGTAGCAATCAGTCAGTGCGAACTGTTGGGGGTAAATTCACCTAGTCGGCGGTGTGGCAATTATTTTTTCAAAGCGCCAGAGGAGGTGAACATGGCCATATGCAGCATCTGTGGGCATAAGTTGAAGGGTCGCCAGAGTGACAATGTTGGCACTAAGGCCCTGCATCAACATATGCAGCGTTGCCATACAGTGGCCTGGAAGAACCGTGGCTCCGATGTGGTGGTCCATCCTGCCGCAGCAAACGCTACATCACCCAGTGTCACGCACCCAGTTTCAGCCAGTCAAGGCTCCACCACCTCAGCCGAAGAGAGCTGTCTGTCAATCACATCTTCTGCTGGTCCAGATGCTCCTGCTCCTACTCATCGTCAGTCATTCCGTCAGCAATCGACCACCGCAGTGATTGCCAAGAGACAACAGTATGCGTGCACACATCCAACGGCGCAGAAGCTGAATGTGTTCCTGTCCAAGTTGCTGGTGCTTCAGTCCCTCCCTTTCCAAGTGGTGCACCTTTCAGAGAACTAATGGCTTGTGCCGAGCCGAGGTGGAGAGTCCCAAGCCGTCATTTCTTTGCCAAAAGGCAGTTCCAGCCCTGCACACACATGAAGAACAGAAGGTGGGCCAGTCCCTGAGCATGTCAGTGTCTGCCAAAGTGCACGGCAGAGCCAACGTGTGGAGCTGTAACTACGGTCAGGGACAATGCATGTCCTTTACGGCCCACTGGGTGAATGTGGTTCCTGCACAGCCACACCAGCAACTTGGACAGGTAACGCCGCTTCCTCCTCCACGTTGTCACGCCGTTGGTCCTGCGACAATGTCCGCCTCAGCTTCCTCATCCTCCACCATTTCCTCAGCCTCCACTGCAGGGACAAGTCACAGTGCCCCTACAGCATACCACATGTGCAGGGCTCGGCGGTGTCACGCTATTCTGCACCTGGTTTGCCTTGGCGAACAGAGTCACAAAGGGGAGGAACTGCTCCATGAGATGCATCAAGAAATCGAATCCTGGCTTTCTCCCCAACAACTCAAAATCGGAACTATGGTGACTAACAACGGGAAGAACATTGTGTCGGCGCTGCGTCAAGGAAGGCTGAACCATGCGCCTTGCATGGCACACATGTTAAATCTGGTTGTCCAGCGATTCCTGAAGTCTTCCACCCATCTGCAAGACATCCTGAAAATGGCCAGGAAACTTTGCATGCACTTCAGCCACTCGTATGCCGCAAAGTACACCCTCCTTGAGTTGAAGCTGCAGAACGGCATCCCCCAACATACGTTGATCTGCAATGTTTCCACCCATTGGAATTCCACCCTCCATATGTTGGACTGACTATACGAACAGAGAAAGGCCATCAATGATTTCTTGATGATGCAAACGGATAGGAGTACTGCACTATGTAACTTTGATGTCAGCCACTGGCAGCTCATACATGACACCAGCTGTTTGCTCAAGCCCTTTGAGGACACCACGTTATTTGTCTGTCACCAGCACTACGGGTTGAACATTGTCATTCCACTGCTTCATGTCCTGGAATAGATGGTGGTAACAATGGCTAGTCGGGGGACAGGAGACATGGCGCACAATCTCACGGCCACATGAGCCCTGTGGGGGCTGAACTGGAGGAGGGGGAGGAGGACATTGGAGGACAGGCAATGTGTAGCCAAATGGGTGGTTTTTCTACTCAGCTGGCAGGGCAGGAGGAACAGGAGCAGTCAAAGAAGATACAGGACGATGAGGAAGACGAGACAGAAGACCCAGACACACCGTGGCAGAATGCAGTGGAGATGGAGACAGGAAGTCCCTCCGAGTGACTTGAACAAATGACCCGCTGTATGCTCACTTGCTTGCGTAGTGACAGCCGAATTGTCACCATTCAGCAGAGTGATGACTTCTGGCTCTCCACCTTGTTTGACCCTCACTACCGGTCCAGAATGGGGGCCTTTTTTACACCCACTGAGAGGGAGGACAAACTAAACTACTACAGAGACATCCTATGTAGTCAGTTGGCCGCTGCCTATCGGCCCCATCGTCCATCCTCTCGCAGGTCTGACCGGAGGGGCCTTCTGCGCTCACATTCCACTGCCATGCCTGCTGAGGAGGGGTGCGGTGGCAGGAGCAGTACCAGCTCCATCAGCAGCAGCCTGAGTCTAGAGTCGCTGATGAGTAGCTTTCTTGACCCGCATAGTGAAGAAACTACTCACCAACATCAGCAGGTAGACCTGGAGCAGGAGGTGGCATACTTGGACAGCAGGCTGCCACCCCACATTGAAGATCCGCTGGACTACTGGGTAGCCAAACTGGATTTGTAGCCACAACTAGCAGAGTTTGCCCTGGAAAAGCTGTCCTGCCCAGCAAGCAGTGTGGCATCAGAGCTGGCGTTTAGTGCGGCGGGTGCCATAGTTACCCCAAGGAGGAATCTCCTGTTCACCCAAAATGTTCACTGGCACCAACCACTCATCGGTCTGTTATTCAAGGCCCATCCACAGCTCCGGTGTGGGGTTTGTCCCCCAAACAGATATGTTTTAAAACTGCCTTCTGTCGTTTACCCCTGGCTGTGCTGAAGTTGGTGGTGAAGGTGTTAAGCTGACCGGATGAGGAGCCGGTAGAGGATGAGGAAGCGGAGTAGGAGGAGGAAGCAACAGGAGGCAAGCTGAAGCGCCCTGCAATCCTCGGTGGTGGAAGGACATGCGCCAAAATGCTATCCGCCTCAGGCCCAGCCGCCATTGCATTTACCTAGTGTGCTGTTATGGAGATATAATGTCCCTGACCGTGCTTACTGGTCCACGTATCCGTAGTTAGGTGGACCTTGCCACAGATGGCGTTGCACAGTGCACACCTGATTTTGTCCCCCACTTGGTTGTGCAGGGAAGGGATGGCAGGCCTGAAAAAGTAGTGGCGGCTGGTCACGACGTACTGTGGGACAGCAACCTCCATAAGACTTTTAAAACTCTCCGTCGCCACCAGACGGAATGACAGCATTTTAAAGGACAGTAATTTTGAAATGCTGGCATTCAGGGCCAGGGATCGCGGGTGGGTAGGGGGGTACTTCCTCTTCCGCTCCAGTGTTTGGGAGATGGAGAGCTGAACGCTTCCGTGGGACATTGTGGAGATGCTTGGTGACCCAGATGGTGGTGTTGCTGGCAGATCCTCTATTTACGGGGTGGCAAGTGGCACTGTCACTCCAGAGGTGGATGAAGACTCCGAGACTGCAGCACAAGAGGGAGCAGGAGGAGCCAGAGACCTTTCTTGGTTTTTGAGGTGTCTACTCAACTGCAGCTTGTGCTTTCCACTTAGATGCCTGGTCATGCAGGTTGTGCTCAGGTTGAAAACGTTTATGCCTCACTTCAGTCTCTGATTGCACAGCGTGAAAACCACTCATGTCTTGTCGTAAGCACATTGTCTGAAGAACTGCCACGCCAGGGAACTCCTTGGAGCTTGCTTTAGTGTGCTCGGTCCCTTGGTGCAGTGGACAGTAGCAGACGTACTGTCTAGGGGACGGCTGCTCCACTTTTGCACCCTGCTCCCTCTTCTGCTGTGCTGGTGGCTCTGTGCGACCACCGCCTCTTCCTCCGAACTACACAGGTCAATCGCATGACCTTGATTCCATGTTCTGTCAAGAACCTCATCGTCCTCCACATCATCTTCCACCCAGTCTTTACCCCTGCCCTCCTTGTCGGTCTGCACACTGCAGAAAGCCACAGCAGTTGGCACCTGTGTTTCATCATCATTCGAGACGTGCTGTGGTGGTCCTCCCATGTACTCATCCTGAAACATAAGTGGTTGGGCATCGGTGCACTCAATCTCTTCCACTTCTGGGGCAGGGCTCGGTGGATGGCCCTGAGAAACCCTGCTAGCAGAGTCATCAAAAAGCAGAAGAGACTGCTGCATGACTTGGGGCTCAGACTGCTTGGCTGATTTGCAATGGGGTGAGGTGAAAGACTGATGGACATCGGCTGCAGGTGCCAACTCTGATCTTTCAGCAGGAGACTGGGTCTGAGAAA
Source organism: Bufo bufo (assembly GCF_905171765.1). Lineage (NCBI taxonomy): Eukaryota > Metazoa > Chordata > Amphibia > Anura > Bufonidae > Bufo > Bufo bufo. The sequence goes on from NC_053390.1 coordinate 237,212,181, forward strand.
AGGTAAAGGAACTGGAGGCACTGTCAGCAACCCAATCTACTATCGCCTGTACTTGTTCTGGCCTCACCATTCGTATAGCCGCATTAGGCCCAACCAAATAACGCTGAAGGTTCTGTCGCCTACTCGCACCTGAGGAAGGTGTTTCACTTGTGCGTGTAGCTGGCACATATCAACCACGTCCTTTCACTGCAACAGGAGCTCCACCAGCAGCACCATGATCGGGGCCACGTCCCTTATTTGACGCTGTCCTCATATTTCTCAAATTTAGGATCTTGCCCAAAATGGGTGTTTTTTTAATAACAGAATAGAATACCAGTATCTAATGCGTGTATCTCACACTGACAGATGCAGCAAAGGCTGCAAAATTCCGTATTTTGCCCAAAATGGGTGTTTTTTTTAAACCCAGAATATTAATGCTGTATTTCAAGCTTGTATCTCACACTGACAGATGCAGCCAAGGCCGCAAATGTAGTTTTTAACCCCTTAAGGACACACCCTTATTTCACCTTAAGGACCAGGCCATTTTTTGCAAATCTGACTAGTGTCACTTTAAGTGCTGATAACTTTAAAACGCTTTGACTTATCCAGGCCATTCTGAGATAGTTTTCTTTGTCACATATTGTACTTCATGACACTGGTAAAATGAAGTAAAACAATTTTTTTTTGCATAAAAAAATACCTAATTTACCCAAAATTTGGAAAAATTTGCAAATTTCAAAGTTTCAGTTTCTCTACTTCTGTAATACATAGTAATACCCCCAAAAATTGTGATGACTTTACATTCTCATATGTCTACTTCATGTTTGAATTATTTTGGGAATGATATTTTATTTTTTGGGGATGTTACAAGGCTTAGAAGTTTACAAAAACCCAATTTTTAGGGACCACTACAGCTCTGAAGTCACTTTGCGAGGCTTACATAATAGAAACCACCCAAAAATGGTATTCAAAACTGATTTTACAAACTTTGTTAACCCTTTGGGTGTTGCACAAGAGTAATTGGCAAATGGGGATGAAATTTGCGAATTTCATTTTTTTGCCTAATTTTCCATTTTAACCCATTTTTTCCACTAACAAAGCAAGCGTTAACAGCCAAACAAGACTGTATCTTTATTGCCCTGACTCTGCCGTTTACAGAAACACCCCATAAACTACTGTACGGCCACACAGCGGGGCGTAGAGTGAAAGGTGCGCCGTTTGGTTTTTGGAAGGCAGATTTTGCTGGACTGGTTTATTTACACCATGTCCCATTTGTGACCCCATCTAAGAAACTACACCGCTCAAGGTATTCAAAAAATTTAAAAAATCGCGCGCCTGTGTTGATTCGGTGCAGGCGCTCTGAGATAAGGAGGCTCGGCTCCTCAGCACTCCCTCAGTGCGCCTGCGCCGATGACGTCACCAAAAGAGAAGACGTCATCGGCGCAGGCGCACTGAGGGAGTGCTGAGGAGGCGAGCCTCCTTATCTCAGAGCGCCTGCGCCGAATCAACACAGGCGCGCGATTTTTGAAATGCTGACAGGGCTGGCCGGAGGAGGAGATCGCGGCTGGCCCTGTCAATCAACAAGAGGAGGGGGCGGTTTTCTGCGGCTGCTACCAGCAAGTAGATGCCCTACTTGCTGGTAGAAAGGTAATTAGCATATTATAAAAGTACGTTTTTTGCAAAATCTACTGAACGAAAATTATTAATAACATAAGGTATAGCAATATCGCATGATAGGGATTATAAGTACACAAAAAAAAAATCTGTTTAGTGGGGTGACAGAAGCCCTTTAATACAGTAATGATGTGTTCCTACTGTTAGTATAGTGATTAGAACTGTATACTGAACCAGTTATATGTGTGTTTACCTACAGTTCCACCAAATTGCCAAATACAAATTGCAAATTCAATAGGAAACTACAAAGTTCACAATCCAAATTCAAATTCCATATTGCAATCCAAATTGCATGCAACCATACCAGATCATACTCAACCAATCTGCAAATAGTTACTGCTAACTGCATACTGCAAATTGCAACCAAATTCAGCAAGTGAACTACTAGTTAGACCTCAGATATACCTCTCAGAGAGATCATAAAGAGCTTAAATAACTGAAAGTGAGAGTACAGATAATCAAGAGAGAAATATATCCACCATTTTATGTTCAATGACAAGATTGAACAGTTGAACCACCACCTTAATCATACCGCCATTTTGTGATATCTTTTTAACACGTGTTATGTACATAGACTATCTGCTGCGGAGGCGGCAGTGTTATATATAAAGAAAAGTTGAAGTTAATAAAGAAGTTATTTCAAGCATTTAGTGTGCTCTTTAACCACCTCAGCCCCCAGTGCTTAAACACCCTGAAAGACCAGGCCACTTTTTACACTTCTGACCTACACTACTTTCACCGTTTATTGCTCGGTCATGCAACTTACCACCCAAATGAATTTTACCTCCTTTTCTTCTCACTAATAGAGCTTTCATTTGGTGGTATTTCATTGCTGCTGACATTTTTACTTTTTTTGTTATTAATCGAAATTTAACGATTTTTTTGCAAAAAAATGACATTTTTCACTTTCAGTTGTAAAATTTTGCAAAAAAAACGACATCCATATATAAATTTTGCTCTAAATTTATTGTTCTACATGTCTTTGATAAAAAAAAAATGTTTGGGTAAAAAAAAAATGGTTTGGGTAAAAGTTATAGCGTTTACAAACTATGGTACAAAAATGTGAATTTCCGCTTTTTGAAGCAGCTCTGACTTTCTGAGCACCTGTCATGTTTCCTGAGGTTCTACAATGGCCAGACAGTACAAACACCCCACAAATGACCCCATTTCGGAAAGTACACACCCTAAGGTATTCGCTGATGGGCATAGTGAGTTCATTGAACTTTTTATTTTTTGTCACAAGTTAGCGGAAAATGATGATTTTTTTTTTTTTTTCTTACAAAGTCTCATATTCCACTAACTTGTGACAAAAAATAAAAAGTTCTATGAACTCACTATGCCCATCAGCGAATACCTTGGGGTCTCTTCTTTCCAAAATGGGGTCACTTGTGGGGTAGTTATACTGCCCTGGCATTCTAGGGGCCCAAATGTGTGGTAAGGAGTTTGAAATCAAATTCTGTAAAAAATGACGAGTGAAATCCGAAAGGTGCTCTTTGGAATATGGGCCCCTTTGCCCACCTAGGCTGCAAAAAAGTGTCACATATCTGGTATTGCCGTACTCAGGAGAAGGTGGGGAATGTGTTTTGGGGTGTCATTTTACATATACCCCTGCTGGGTAAGAGAAATATCTTGGCAAAAGACAACTTTTCCCATTTTTTTATACAAAGTTGTCTTTTGCCAAGATATTTCTCTCACCCAGCATGGGTATATGTAAAATGACACCCCAAAACACATTCCCCAACTTCTACTGAATACGGAGACACCAGATGTGTGACACTTTTTTGCAGCCTAGGTGGGCAAAGGGGCCCATATTCCAAAGAGCACCTTTCGGATTTCACTCGTCATTTTTTACAGAATTTGATTTCAAACTCCTTACCACACATTTGGGCCCCTAGAATGCCAGGGCAGTATAACTACCCCATAAGTGACCCCATTTTGGAAAGAAGAGACCCCAAGGTATTCGCTGATGGGCATAGTGAGTTCATGGAAGTTTATTTTTTGTCACAAGTTAGTGGAATATGAGACTTTGTATGAAAAAAAAAAAAAAAAAAATCATCATTTTCCACTAACTTGTGACAAAAAATAAAAAATTCTAGGAACTCGCCATGCCCCTCACGGAATACCTTGGGGTGTCTTCTTTCCAAAATGGGGTCACTTGTGGGGTAGTTATACTGCCCTGGCATTTTCCAGGGGCCCTAATGTGTGGTAAGTAGGTAAATGACCTGTGAAATCCTAAAGGTGCTCTTTGGAATGTGGGCCCCTTTGCCCACCTAGGCTGCAAAAAAGTGTCACACATGTGGTATCGCCGTATTCAGGAGACGTTGGGGAATGTGTTTTGGGGTGTCATTTTACATATACCCATGCTGGGTGAGAGAAATATCTTGGCAAAAGACAACTTTTCCCATTTTTTTATACAAAGTTGGCATTTGACCAAGATATTTATCTCACCCAGCATGGGTATATGTAAAATGACACCCCAAAACACATTCCCCAACTTCTCCTGAGTACGGCGATACCACATGTGTGACACTTTTTTGCAGCCTAGATGCGCAAAGGGGCCCAAATTCATTTTAGGAGGGCATTTTTAGACATTTGGATACCAGACTTCTTCTCAGGCTTTGGGGCCCCTAGAATGCCAGGGCAGTATAAATACCCCACATGTGACCCCATTTTGGAAAGAAGACACCCCAAGGTATTCAATGAGGGGCATGGCGAGTTCATAGAAATTTTTTTTTTTGGGCACAAGTTAGCGGAAATTGATATTTTTAATTTTTTTTCTCACAAAGTCTCCCGTTCCGCTAACTTGGGACAAAAATTTCAATCTTTCATGGACTCAATATGCCCCTCACGGAATACCTGGGGGTGTCTTCTTTCCGAAATGGGGTCACATGTGGGGTATTTATACTGCCCTGGCATTCTAGGGGCCCTAAAGCGTGAGAAGAAGTCTGGAATATAAATGTCTAAAAAATTTTACGCATTTGGATTCCGTGAGGGGTATGGTGAGTTCATGTGAGATTTTATTTTTTGACACAAGTTAGTGGAATATGAGACTTTGTAAGAAAAAAAAAAAAATAATTCCGCTAACTTGGGCCAAAAAAATGTCTGAATGGAGCCTTACAGAGGGTGATCAATGACAGGGGGGGTGATCAATGACAGGGGGGGTGATCAATGACAGGGGGGGTGATCAATGACAGGGGGGTGATCAATGACAGGGGGGGTGATCAGGGAGTCTATATGGGGTGATAACCACAGTCATTGATCATGCCCCTGTAAGGCTTCATTCAGACGTCCGGATGCGTTTTGCGGATCCGATCCATCTATCAGTGCATCCGTAAAAATCATGCGGACATCTGAATGGAGCTTTACAGGGGGGTAATCCATGACAGGGGGGTAATCAATGACAGGGGTGTAATCAATGACAGGGGGGTGATCAGGGAGTCTATATGGGGTGATAACCACAGTCATTGATCATGCCCCTGTAAGGCTTCATTCAGACGTCCGGATGCGTTTTGCGGATCCGATCCATCTATCAGTGCATCCGTAAAAATCATGCGGACATCTGAATGGAGCTTTACAGGGGGGTAATCAATGACAGGGGTGTAATCAATGACAGGGGGGTGATCAGGGAGTCTATATGGGGTGATAACCACAGTCATTGATCATGCCCCTGTAAGGCTTCATTTAGACGTCCGGATGCGTTTTGCGGATCCGATCCATCTATCAGTGCATCCGTAAAAATCATGCGGACATCTGAATGGAGCTTTACAGGGGGGTAATCAATGACAGGGGTGTAATCAATGACAGGGGGGTGATCAGGGAGTCTATATGGGGTGATAACCACAGTCATTGATCATGCCCCTGTAAGGCTTCATTTAGACGTCCGGATGCGTTTTGCGGATCCGATCCATCTATCAGTGCATCCGTAAAAATCATGCGGACATCTGAATGGAGCTTTACAGGGGTTTGATCAATGACAGGGGGGTAATCAATGACAGGGGGGTGATCAGGGAGTCTATATGGGGTGATAACCACAGTCATTGATCATGCCCCTGTAAGGCTTCATTCAGACGTCCGGATGCGTTTAGCGGATCCGATCCATCTATCAGTGCATCCGTAAAAATCATGCGGACATCTGAATGGAGCTTTACAGGGGGTTGATCAATGACAGGGGTGTGATCAGGGAGTCTATATGGGGTGATAACCACAGTCATTGATCACGCCCCTGTAAGGCTTCATTCAGACGTCCGGATGCGTTTTGCGGATCCGATCCATCTATCAGTGGATCCGTAAAAATCATGCGGACGTCTGAATGGAGCTTTACAGGGGGTTGATCAATGACAGGGGGGTAATCAATGACAGGGGGGTGATCAGGGAGTCTATATGGGGTGATAACCACAGTCATTGATCATGCCCCTGTAAGGCTTCATTCAGACGTCCGGATGCGTTTTGCGGATCCGATCCATCTATCAGTGCATCCGTAAAAATCATGCGGACATCTGAATGGAGCTTTACAGGGGGTTGATCAATGACAGGGGTGTGATCAGGGAGTCTATATGGGGTGATAACCACAGTCATTGATCACGCCCCTGTAAGGCTTCATTCAGACGTCCGGATGCGTTTTGCGGATCCGATCCATCTATCAGTGGATCCGTAAAAATCATGCGGACATCTGAATGGAGCTTTACAGGGGGTTGATCAATGACAGGGGGGTAATCAATGACAGGGGGGTGATCAGGGAGTCTATATGGGGTGATAACCACAGTCATTGATCATGCCCCTGTAAGGCTTCATTCAGACGTCCGGATGCGTTTTGCGGATCCGATCCATCTATCAGTGCATCCGTAAAAATCATGCGGACATCTGAATGGAGCTTTACAGGGGGTTGATCAATGACAGGGGTGTAATCAATGACAGGGGGGTGATCAGGGAGTCTATATGGGGTGATCAGGGGTGATCAGGGGCTAATAAGGGGTTAATAAGTGACGGGGGGGGGGGGGTGTAGTGTAGTGTAGTGGTGCTTGGTGGGACTTTACTGAGCTACCTGTGTCCTCTGGTGGTCGATCCAAACAAAGGGGACCACCAGAGGACCAGGTAGCAGGTATATTAGACGCTGTTATCAAAACAGCGTCTAATATACCTGTTAGGGGTTAAAAAAACACATCTCCAGCCTGCCAGCGAACGATCGCCGCTGGCAGGCTGGAGATCAACTCTCTTACCTTCCGTTCCTGTGAGCGCGCGCGCCTGTGTGCGCGCGTTCACAGGAAATCCCGGCTCACGCGAGATGACGCGTATATGCGTCGCTGAGCGCAGGGCTGCCACCTCCGGAACGCGAATCTGCGTACAGCGGTCCGGAGGTGGTTAAACCTACTGTTTCCATAGAACGGTGCTAGAGGAAGTAATAGACAGAGTAATAGACAGTCTGGTTAGACTAAAAGTCAGAGATATCAAAATTCTTCTAATGCCACAGCGCAAAAGGCACTTCATAGTGCTGCGCCTGCCACATGTAGAAGCCACACAGGGCCCTCACACTGCAGATTTATCATGGAGACACCGGATTTTATAATATTACATTATTATTTTGTGCTTTAGCAATACTGATGGATTATTGAGCAAATGCTGACTGAGTGAAGGCGGATGCTCCACACAGGATCCGTTTTTTGTGGGTTATTGTTCTGACAGATCAGAGGAATGGCAAAATAATCAGTGACGTCAACACAAACTTACTGCTGACACCCTCTCCACTCTGTCGGGGGGGCTCTACTTATATAAGCGTTTAATAGAACAGGTTCTGTAGACACCTATGTGTAATCAGCTTACGAGGGTGTAAAAGGAGTGCGCTTCTTCTTTACACTAACATCGACCTGTAAGTCTGAGTTAATACTTGAGTTATTTGGTCGATTTTGGCCCCGTGACTGCCCTAATATGCTTGTCATCTGCATGTCATACTGACTGACAGTATTATTTCACTACCCCAGCACACTCCCTATGTGTGTTACTGCAAGGCACAGTGTTCTACACCCATATACAGGCTCTATGCAGCTCGGAAATAGACGTTTTTTAAATGTGATTTGTTGCAAATTAATTCAGATCGAAGCTAATTTTTCCGGATAAAATTCAGCAAACCGGCTGAATTGAATTTTTGAGAAATTCGCTAATCTCTACTCCTCATGCCTTTTGCACTGCTCTAACACTCCAAACATTAAAAACGCACAGGGGCAGACTGACCATAGACCCTACAGGGAAACTTCCTAGTGGGCTAATACCCGGAGGGGGCACCAACAGCCACGTACATAACGATCTGATGCTCTCAGCAATGATTAATGTAGGAGCATCAGGTACAGTTGAATACTGCAACAAGACAGCTGTATTTTGTGCTGCACTGTGGTATTTGGTTCTGCTGGGGTGGTATTTTGTGTAGCACTATGGTATTGCTGGCTACTTCTGTCGTCCTTGTCTACTTGTCCCGCTTTCTGTCTATATAGACCTGCCTACAGCATGGGGCAACTTTTAGTTTTTTCCTAGGGCCACTTTAAGTTCCCAGCCCGCACCTGAAAACACACCATACAAACTCATCTTTTCTGAAAAGGTTCTAATGATCTAGGATCTCTCCCACTGTGTTACAGTCTGTGGATGTGGACCCACTGTGCCAAGACCCACGGGGATTAGATACTTCAAAGCGAGTCACAAGGAATCAGGTTATACTCGTAGTCAGGAAACAGGCTGTGGTCTTGGGTAGGCAGAACTTCTGCAGATCTGTAATACAGTCCAGAAGTCGGTACACAGCAGGCAAACATAATTATAGCTCTTTTAGCAAGGTCGGCCAAACTTGCTGATCAGGCTAGGGGTGGAACCAAATGCCCAGTATATATAGGAGAGCTAATGAACTCATTAGTCAGCAGCTGGACAGCAACACATATGGCAAGGAGAGGAGGGTGTTAAACTTTGCAGTGCTGAAACTGAGGTGAGATACATTGATTACTAGTTCCAAATCACACACAGACAGACAATGCCCATGCACACGGGACAGCAGCTGCATGAGCCAGCATTGTAGAAGTACCCCCTTCTTTACACCCTCTCTTCTTTGAACTGTATACTTGCAGACACTTTTTCAGGAGGGCCAGGGCAAGGATATTCTCCAAAGACTCCTCAGTTCTCTTGCCCGGACCGAAGACCTCAGAGCTGATAAGAGAGACAGCAGGAGCAGCACATCCGGAATACTAGTTGTGAATGATTGGGATATCAACTTTCTTCATTTGAATAGAGGTCTGTAGTAAACAAGACTTAGTCTCATGCCCAATCTAAAAGAAATTACCAGCAGTAGAGTCAGCCGCTGGTGCTTCCTGAGACAACACCTCATGGTTTGATGGATTAATAAATCTCCAAATAGCACCTTTCTTACTCTTACACTCTCAGACTTGGCTTGGGCCTCAGGTACAAACAGATCTTGCAGATGTTGGGGTACAGATGAATTCTGGACAGGCTGCCAAGTAGACAGGCATCAGGAGTGACAGGCAGAACCCCAACTAAGAATCTCCCCGAAATCCCAATCGAGAACTGAGCTGTGTAAACTGAGCCACGGCAGTTCCAGCAGAAGTAGACAAGTGGATACAGGCAAAACATACAGGGAAATCTCCAAATTGGTGTCACGGATGGTGTTGCAGAAAACTGGAAGTTATAAATAAACATCCGACTGACTTGATCCCAAACTAAGGAACATATGGGTGAGCCCTATAAAACCCCTAGAGCTCTCCCTGACTTCTAAGCCCATGCAAAGATCTTTATGATAGAAGTTTGCATGCCCTCGTACCTAGACTGTGTGACACCTGAAAACCCTATAATAGTGAGGGGACACGACCACCGGCTCCCTGCACTTAATACGGAGGGAGTCAGGGTCACCTAGAATCAAGTCAGCACGGAAACACAAATAAAGGAAAAAGACTTATCTGAGGAACCAGCAGTTGCAGACTCTACCAGTGAACACAATCCAGGAAGTAGTATAAAGTGAGGCAGTATGGGAGGGAATATAAAGGGAGGCAATCAGTGTAAATAGATGACAGCTGGGAGAAGGAAAAGAGATGACAAAGTGAAACCAAAACAAAGAACATCATGCAAGAGGTACAGAAGAACGTCTGCTAGAGCTTCTCAGAGAGCTGGCGGTGACAGTACCCCTCCCTCTACCAGTGGACTCCGGACACTCAGAGCCCACCCTCTCAGGATGGGACCTATGGAAAGCCCTGATGAGACGAGTTGCCTTAATGTCCGCCACTGGGACCCACATCCTCTCCTCAGGACCATAACCCTCCCAATGAACGAGGTACTGGAGTGAACCGTTGATAATGCGAGAATCCACAATCCTAAAGACCTGAAATTCAAGATTACCATCAACAACAATCGGAGGAGGAGGCAAAGAGGAGGGTACAGTGGGTTGGACATATGGTTTTAATAGGGACCTGTAAAAAACATAATGGATCTTCCAAGTCTGAGGAAGATCAAGACGGAAGGCAACGGGATTGATGACAGACAAGATCTTGTAAGGCCCAATAAACTTAGGACCCAACTTCCAGGAGGGAACCTTCAATTTGATATTCTTTGTAGACAACCACACCAGATCACCCACATTCAGGTCTCTTATCTGCAACACGCTTATATCTCTCACTCATCCTCTTTTGCCAAATAAATGACAAAGACGAGGAAAATCTCTCCTCATCAGGTAAACCAGAAGACCACTCTCCAGAGAATGTCCCAAACTGCAGATGAAACCCATATGCACCAAAAAATGGTGACTTATCCGAGGATTCCTGGCGACGGTTATTTAAAGCAAACTCAGCAAGGGACAAAAAAGAACACCAATCCTCCTGATTCTCTGCCACAAAACAGCGCAGATATGTCTCCAGATTCTGATTGACGCGATCGGTCTGGCCATTCGACTGCGGATGAAAAGCAGAAGAGAACGACAACCGAGCCCCCAAGCGATAACAAAAGGCCTTCCAGAATCTGGAAACAAACTGCGTGCCCCTATCAGAAACTACAGTACAGACCAAAAGTTTGGACACACCTTCTCATTCAAAGAGTTTTCTTTATTTTCATGACTATGAAAATTGTAGATTCACACTGAAGGCTTCAAAACTATGAATTAACACATGTGGAATTATATACATAACAAACAAGTGTGAAACAGAAAATATGTCATATTCTAGGTTCTTCAAAGTAGCCACCTTTTGCTTTAATTACTGCTTTGCACACTCTTGGCATTCTCTTGATGAGCTTCAAGAGGTAGTCCCCTGAAATGGTTTTCACTTCACAGGTGTGCCCTGTCAGGTTTAATAAGTGGGATTTCTTGCCTTATAAATGGGGTTGGGACCATCAGTTGCGTTGAGGAGAAGTCAGGTGGATACACAGCTGATAGTCCTACTCAATAGACTGTTAGAATTTGTATTATGGCATGAAAAAAGCAGCTAAGTAAAGAAAAACGAGTGGCCATCATTACTTTAAAAAATGAAGGTCAGTCAGTCAGCTGAAAAATTGGGAAAACTTTGAAAGTAAGGGCTATTTGACCAGAGGCTCCTGATCTTTGTCCTCCTGGGAGGTTGTTTGTGCCTCTCGCTTTACGACACAAGGTTTTTAAGGAGCACCACGATACTGTCCTTGCTGGGCACCCGGGGAGTAGAGCCACAGTGGATCTCATTGCTCGGAGATTCTGGTGGCCGGCTCTTCGTAAGACGGTTGAGGGTTTTGTGGCAGCCTGCGAGACCTGCGCTCATGCCAAGGTCCTTCATTCACGGCCATCGGGTTCTCTCCTCCCGTTACTCATTCCTTCCCGTCCTTGGATGCATCTGTCCATGGACTTCATTACGGACCTGCCTCGTTCCTCGGGGAAGACTGTGATTCTGGTAGTAGTGGACCGTTTTAGCAAAATGGCGCATTTCATTCCCTTTCCTGGGTTACCCAATGCTAAAACGCTGGCGCAAGCATTTGTTGATCACATTGTCAAATTGCATGGCATTCCTTCAGACATACAGTACAGACCAAAAGTTTGGACACACCTTCTCATTCAAAGAGTTTTCTTTATTTTCATGACTATGAAGGCATCAAAACTATGAATTAACACATGTGGAATTATATACATAACAAACTAGTGTGAAACAACTGAAAATATGTCATATTCTAGGTTCTTCAAAGTAGCCACCTTTTGCTTTGATTACTGATTTGCACACTCTCCCACAGAATGAGCGCAAGACCTGATGTAGGTGGTCCCTATGAGTTTTGAAATCAGGAGAAAGAAATCAAAATGTCATTTAGATACACCAGTACAAATTTCCCCATTAAATTATAAAAAATGCTGTTCACAAAATGTTGGAAGACGGCTGGAGCATTCATCAAACCAAAGGGCATAACCAAATTCTCGAAATAGCCCTCAGGGGTATTGAAGGCCGTCTTCCATTCATCCCCTTCCCTGACCCTGACTAGGTGGTATGCCCCTCTTAAATCCAACTTAGAAAAAACTTTAGCCCCAGCAATCTGGTTAAACAGGTCCGGGATCAGAGGAAGCGGATAAGGGTCACGAATTGTGATACAGTTAAGCTCCCTGAAATCCAGACATGGTCTTAAAGAACCATCTTTTTTCTTAACAAAAAAAAAAAACAGCGGCAACAGGTGACTTCGAGGGTCGGATGTGTCCCTTTCTCAGGCTCTCAGAGATATAAGTACGCATAGCGACTCTTTTAGGTTGGGAGAGATTATATAAACGTGATTTTGGCAGCTTGGCGCTGGGATAAGATTAATAGGGCAATCGTACTCCCGGTGAGGGGGCAGCTCCTGGACACCACTCTCTGAAAACACATCCGAAAATTCAGAGAGAAAAGATGGTACAGTCTTGGTAGAAACCTCTGAAAGAGACGCCGTGAGGCAATTCTCTCTGCAAAAGTCACTCCAACCATTTATTTGCCTTGCTTGCCAATCAATGGTGGGGTTATGTTTAGTGAGCCACGGTAGCCCCAACACTAGAGGAGTAGGTAATCCACCTACGAAACATGACATATCCTCAACATGAGCATCACCCACAGTCAAACGGATATTGTGAACTATGCCCTTTAACGATTTTTGAGAAAGTGGAGCGGAATCGATAGCAAAAACAGGCATATCCTTTCCCAAAGTGCATACCTGGAAACCATGTGTTATAGCAAATTGATTATTAATGAGATTGACAGCTGCTCCACTATCTACAATAATCTCACAAACAATGTTCTTGCTATCTAGCGCCACCCTGGCAAGTAGGACAAAACAGGAACTACAAGCAAACGGCAAACCTTCTTTTTCCGCATCAACCTTGCCAATAGTAACAGATAGAAAGTTTTTAGAGGGTTTTTTTTCTTCTTGTTTCTTTATTACCCTCCGAAAATTCCCTGAATCTCCTAGAGGGGCAAACATTTGCCAAATTATTTATACCCCCACAAACGCTCCTCTGAGAGCTGAATCCTCTACTATCAGAGGCAAGCAAACCCAGCTGCATGGCCTCCTCCTCAGAGGAGATTGAGAGAGACTGAGGCCCCTGCGCACTGAATGAGACCGCCCCACTGTTCTTGGACTGAATATGACAGGAAGGAGTGGTCTCTCCTCTCTCTCTAAGACGCCTGTCAATACGAACAGCTAGAGACATGGCAGACTCCAACGAGGCAGGTCTCTCATGAAAGGCAAATGCATCTTTCAATCCCTCCGAAAGACCATGGCAAAATTGACTTCGGAGTGCAGCATCATTCCAACCAGTATCAGCTGCCCATCTCCGAAATTCTGAACAATATATCTCTGCGGACTGTTTACCCTGGCATAAAAGACGCAGTTTAGATTCAGCCAGAGCAATACGATCCGGGTCATCATATATCTGCCCCAGGGCTACAAAAAATTAATCCACCGATCGGAGGGGCCGTGCCCTTACCGGCAGCGTAGAGGCCCAAGACTGAGCGTTATCCCTGAGCAGCGAGATGATGATCCCCACCCTCTGCTCCTCATCACCAGAGGAATGGGGAAGTAGGCGAAAATAGAGTTTGCAAGCCTCTCTAAAACGAACAAAATTCTCACTATCCCCGGAGAACGTATCCAGAAGTGAGATCTTAGGCTCGGAACAAACTCCATGAACGAAAGCAGAACCGGTCACCTGAAACTGAGACACAGTTTTATGAGATCTGCTACCTCCAGTGAAAGACCCTGCATGTGGTCAATCAAGGCTGAAACCGGATCCATGCTTAAAGGGCTTCTGTCACCCCACTAAAGTGTTTTTTTTTTTTGGGCTAGTTAAATTAGTTATATTGCGATCTATGAAAATATAATGGTGTTACTTACTTTGATCCAGCAGTTTCTTCCAAAAACGAAGTTTTATAATATGTGTCACGGCGGACATGCACAGTTAAACAGATAACACACCAACCAGGCTCTGGACGAGAGACGGGGGAAGGGTCACCTCCTAATTAATCCCTGACCTCTTTCCCTACAATGCTCAGCCCACAGATCAAATCTTGATGGTAGATTTGCTGTGTCCACCAGCCTATGCTAACAGAACCCTGAACTCCCTGAGATGGTGAAGTGGGGAGAAAGGAGCTGCCAGCTCGCACAGAACCTGGATGGGATAGATGACATAAACAACCAAAGACACTTATCTGCTGAGAGCAGGAACAAACAGCCAACCTTCCTTTCTAGCTTCCAAGACCACAATGAAGAGTATAATCCGCTCAGTGCACCTTAGCTGGAGACTATTTAAACTAATGACTCCACCCAGTGCACCTGATGCGAGGCGGATCCAGCACAGCATCAAAACAAATACTAGACTTGTGCTGCAATCCTGGCTGACCTCCGCACATCGTCAGAGTGGGGCATGACAGTACCCCCCCTTCTACGGGTGACCTCCGGACACCCTGGACCAACCTTATCCGGATGAGACCTATGAAAGGCCCTCACCAGACAGCTGGCGTTGACATCTGACGCCGGAACCCACATCCTCTCCTCAGGACCGTATCCCCTCCAGTGAACCAGGTACTGGAGGGAACCCCGCAGAACTCTTGAGTCGAGAATCCTGGAGATCTCGAACTCCAAGTTTCCCTCGACCAGAACAGGAGGAGGAGGCAATGGCGATGGTACCACCGGTTTAACATATTTTTTTAGTAAAGACTTGTGGAAGACATCGTGGATCCTCCAAGTCTGCGGCAGATTAAGTCGAAATGCCACAGGATTGATCACAGCAGAAATCTTATATGGACCAACAAATCTTGGACCCAGTTTCCAAGATGGCATTCTCAACTTGATATTCCTAGTGGACAACCACACCAAATCACCCACACACAGGTCCGGACCAGTCACACGTCTCCTGTCAGCCATTCGTTTATACCTCTCACCCATCCTCTCCAAATTCCCTTGAATCCCCCGCCAGATAGAGGATAAGGCAGAAGAGAATCTCTCCTCCTCTGGCATCCCGGAGGAACCAGACCCAGAAAAGGTACCAAACTGAGGATGGAAACCGTAGGCGCCAAAAAATGGCGACTTACCCGTGGACTCCTGCCTACGGTTATTCAATGCAAATTCTGCTAAGGGCAAGAATGAGGACCAGTCCTCCTGATTCTCAGCCACAAAGCACCTCAAGTAGGTCTCCAGGTTTTGATTAGTACGCTCCGTCTGACCATTCGAGTGTGGATGAAAAGCCGACGAGAAAGAAAGTTGAATGCCAAGTCGAGAGCAGAACGCCCTCCAAAACCTGGAGACAAACTGCGTGCCCCTATCAGAGACAATATCCGAAGGAATACCGTGCAATTTAACGATATTATCCACAAAAATCTGCGCAAGAGTTTTAGCGTTAGGCAGACTTGTTAGTGGTATAAAGTGAGCCATTTTACTGAAACGATCGACTACCACCAAAATCACTGTTCTCCCGGAGGAACTCGGTAGGTCCGTAATAAAGTCCATGGACAAATGTGTCCAAGGACGAGATGGAATAGACAATGGAAGAAGTGAACCGAGCGCAGGTTTCACAAGCTGCCACGTAATTCTCAATACTCTTACGCAAACCTGGCCACCAGAACCTCCGGGACACCAGATCACAGGTGGACTTACCACCAGGATGTCCAGCGAGAACAGTATCGTGATGTTCCTTGAACACCTTGTATCGTAGGCCCTCAGGAACAAACAACCTCCCTGGGGGACACGAACCAGGAGCCCCCTCCTGAGCTCCCAACGCCTCCATCTCCAATTCAGGGTACAGAGCGGAGACCACCACTCCATCCGCCAAAATCGGCGCTGGATCTTCTGAATCACCTCCCCCAGGGAAGCTGCGAGACAAGGCATCTGCCTTGACGTTCTTGACCCCTGGGCGAAAGGTAACCACGAAATTGAACCTGGTAAAAAACAATGACCATCTGGCCTGTCTAGGGTTCAGACGCTTGGCAGATTGCAGGTAAGCCAAATTCTTATGGTCTGTATACACAGTAACGGGGTGAGAAGCCCCCTCTAACCAGTGACGCCACTCCTCAAAGGCCAACTTGATCGCCAACAACTCCCTATCTCCAACATCATAATTCCTCTCAGCGACCGAGAGCTTCCTGGAGAAGAAGGCACACGGGACCCACTTGCCAGGAGAAGGACCCTGCGAAAGCACCGCCCCAACGCTCACCTCTGATGCATCAACCTCGACCACGAATGGCTGAGAAACATCCGGCTGCACCAGAATGGGAGCAGATGCAAAACGCTCCTTAATAGCCGAAAAGGCCTACAATGCCTCATCCGACCAGACAGAGACATCAGCGCCCTTCTTGGTCATATCAGTAAGAGGTTTGACTAGCGTGGAATAATTCAAAATAAATTTTCTATAATAATTCGTAAACCCCAAAAATCGCATCAAAGCTTTCTGATTCTCCAGTCGGTCCCACTCCAGAACTGCATGGACCTTTTCGGGGTCCATACGAAAACCACAATCAGAAAGCATGTATCCCAAAAATGGAAGCTCTTGCACCGCAAACAAACATTTCTCCAATTTGGCGTATAACTTATTCTCCCGCAGGATCGTCAAAACCTGTCTCACATGATCCTGATGGGTCTTCAGATCAGGAGAATAAATTAAAATGTCATCAAGGTAGACTACTACGAACCTCCCCACCAAATGATGAAAAATATCATTGACGAATCGCTGAAATACCGCTGGCGCATTCGTCAACCCAAAAGGCATTACCAGGTTCTCAAAATGACCCTCGTGCGTATTGAAGGCCGTTTTCCACTCATCCCCCTCCTTGATCCTGATCAGATTGTATGCTCCTCTCAAATCCAACTTGGAGAACACCTTGGCTCCAACAATCTGATCAAAAAGATCAGAGATCAAAGGCAGGGGATATGGATCCCGGACTGTAATACGATTCAGCTCCCGGAAATCCAAACACGGTCTCAGTGATCCATCTTTCTTCTTCACGAAGAACAAACCTACAGCCACTGGAGACTTAGATGGTCTAATATGACCCTTTGCCAAACTCTCGGCGACATACTTTCGCATGACCTCTCTCTCGGGTTGAGAGAGGTTGTAGAGCCGAGACTTAGGCAACTTAGCCCCCGGAATGAGATTCACAGGACAATCATAGTCATGATGAGGGGGCAATTCCTGAGCCCCACCCTCCGCAAACACGTCCGAAAAATCTGAGAGATACTGAGGCAAGGCCGTAACGGACACTTCAGAAATAGATGTGACAAGACAATTATCCGAACAAAACTTGCTCCAACCAATGATTTGTCTCGCCTGCCAGTCTATAGTTGGGTTATGTTTAGACAACCATGGCAACCCCAAAACTATTGGAGCTGGCAAATCCTTCATGACGAAACAGGAAATAATCTCAGTATGTGAATCACCCACCCTTAAATGAATATCATGAACAACGTGAGTAAGGCTCCCTTGAGAAAGAGGGGAAGAATCAATGGCAAAAACACGAATCTCGTTCTCTAACGTGCAAATACTTAGTCCCAAACCCTGAAGAAACAGAAAGTCAATTAAATTTACCCCAGCACCACAATCAAGAAAAACATCAACAAACACATTTCGAGACTCTAGCGCCACCATAGCTGAAAGGAGAAAACGGGAACTGCAGGGAACTTGCACACCAGTCTGCTCCACCACACCATTCATACCACCAAGTGTGAGGGAGGTTTTTTTTTCTTTTTCTTTTTTCTTTATCACTCTCCCCTGTGGTTCAACATACAGACAAGAAAAAACAAAATGACCCCTCTTTCCACAAAAGAAACATAAATTGTGCGCTTTACGAAAGTCTCTACTATCCGAATGGAAAGATATCTGACCTAACTGCATGGGTTCCTCTCCTAGGCCAGAATAACAAGCAATATCTCCCTGGGCAGCTGGTGGAACAAAACTACACGCGGGAGGAATCCCCTGCACAGAGGGACCCTTACCGCTCTCTCTGATACGTCTATCCAAACGTATCGCCAAAGACATTGCATTTTCCAAAGTATCTGGGTATTCATGAAAAGCCAGAGCATCCTTCAACCTTTCAGATAAACCCTGACAAAACTGGCTACGTAACGCGGGGTCGTTGCACCCCGACTCAGTAGCCCACCTCCTAAACTCTGTGCAGTAAACCTCAGCAGTATGTTTACCCTGTAGTAAGTTACGTAATTTTGACTCTGCCATTGAAACTCGATCTGGGTCATCGTAAATCAATCCCAGGGCTTTAAAAAATTCCTCCAGCGACCGGAGAGCCAGAGAACCGGGCGGCAGGGAAAAAGCCCAGGATTGCGCGTCCCCTTTCAGCAAAGACATGACGATACCCACCCTCTGATCCTCATTACCTGATGAAAATGGGCACAAACGAAAGTACAATTTACATGATTCCTTGAAACGGAAAAAATCATCAGTACCCCCTGAAAATTTCTCCGGAAGAGCGACTTTAGGCTCCCCAACAATTTGACCTGTAACTGAAGCCACACTGTGTGACCGTACTACGTAGATCCGCAACCTCCAGGGACAAACCCTGCATGTGGTCAACCAGTGCTTCAATTGACGCCATCCCATAAACACTGAGAAATGGCGGTCACAGTATGGCGGATTATAATGTCACGGCGGACATGCACAGTTAAACAGATAACACACCAACCAGGCTCTGGACGAGAGACGGGGGAAGGGTCACCTCCTAATTAATCCCTGACCTCTTTCCCTACAATGCTCAGCCCACAGATCAAATCTTGATGGTAGATTTGCTGTGTCCACCAGCCTATGCTAACAGAACCCTGAACTCCCTGAGATGGTGAAGTGGGGAGAAAGGAGCTGCCAGCTCGCACAGAACCTGGATGGGATAGATGACATAAACAACCAAAGACACTTATCTGCTGAGAGCAGGAACAAACAGCCAACCTTCCTTTCTAGCTTCCAAGACCACAATGAAGAGTATAATCCGCTCAGAGCACCTTAGCTGGAGACTATTTAAACTAATGACTCCACCCAGTGCACCTGATGCGAGGCGGATCCAGCACAGCATCAAAACAAATACTAGACTTGTGCTGCAATCCTGGCTGACCTCCGCACATCGTCAGAGTGGGGCATGACAATATGTAAATTCGGTCTCTACCAGCAAGTAGGGCGGCTACTTGCTGGTAGCTGCTGCAGAAAACCGCCCCCTCGTCGTGTTGATTGACAGGGCCAGCCGGGATCTCCTCCTCCGGCTGGCCCTGTCGGCATTTCAAAAATCGCGCGCCTGTGTTCATTCGGCGCAGGCGCTCTGAGATGAGGATGCTCATCTCCTCAGCACTCCCTCAGTGCGCCTGCGCCGATGACGTCTTCTATTTTGGTGATGTCATCGGCGCAGGCGCACTGAGGGAGTTCAGAGGAGACGAGCCTCCTCATCTCAGAGCGCCTGCGCCGAATGAACACAGGCGCACGATTTTTGAAATGCCGACAGGGCCAGCCGGAGGAGGAGATCCCGGCTGGCCCTCTCAATCAACATGACGAGGGGGCGGTTTTCTGCAGCAGCTACCAGCATTCTGTAGCGCTGGCCAATCGCAGCGCTCAGCTCATAGCCTGAGAGAGAAAAAAACCTCTCAGGCTATGAGCTGAGCGCTGCGATTGGCCAGCGCTACAGCATAGGAGAAAGAGACGCCGGCAGGTTCCCCTGGGTGGAGCCTAACTATGAAGATACCGGAGGCTATAACGGGAGAACGGAGCGGCGCCCAGGTATAACAGTAAGTGCAGGGAGATCCCTGGGCGCCGCTCTACATGTCTGTATAGTTAGTTTAGATGTTTTATTCTGGTGAAAGGTCCTCTTTAAGTTTTTATAATAGCAATTTGCATATACTCCAGAATGTTATGAAGAGTGATCAGATGAATTGCATAGTCCTTCTTTGCCATGAAAATTAACTTAATCCCAAAAAAACCTTTCCACTGCATTTCATTGCTGTCATTAACCCCTTAGGGACACAGCCTTATTTCACCTTAAGGACCAAGCCATTTTTTGCAAATCTGACCAGTGTCACTTTAAGTGCTGATAACTTTAAAACGCTTTGACTTATCCAGGCCATTCTGAGATTGTTTTTTCGGCGCATATTGTACTTCATGACACTGGTAAAATGAAGTCAACAAATTTTATTTTTTTTGCATAAAAAAATACCTAGTTTACCAAAAATTTAGAAAAATTTGCAAATTTCAAAGTTTCAGTTTCTCTACTTCTGTAATACATAGTAATACCCCCAAAAATTGTGATGACTTTACATTCCCCATATGTCTACTTCATGTTTGAATTATTTTGGGAATGATATTTTATTTTTTGGGGATGTTACAAGGCTTAGAAGTTTAGAAGCAAATCTTGAAATTTTTCAGAAATGTACAAAAACCCAATTTTTAGGGACCACTACAGGTCTGAAGTCACTTTGCGAGGCTTACATAATAGAAACCACCAAAAAATGACCCCATTCTATAAACTACACCCCTCAAGGTATTCAAAACTGATTTGACAAACTTCGTTAACCCTTTAGGTGTTGCACAAGAGTTATTGGCAAATGGAGATGAAATTTGAGAATTTCATTTTTTTGCCAGATTTTCCATTTTAACCCATTTTTTCCACTAACAAAGCAAGGGTTAACAGCCAAACAAGACTGTATCTTTATTGCCCTGACTCTGCCGTTTACAGAAACACCCCATATGTGGCCATACACTACTGTAGGGCCACACAGTAGGGCGTAGCGTGAAAGGTGCGCCGTTTGGTTTTTGGAAGGCAGATTTTGCTGGACTGGTTTATTTACACCATGTCCCATTTGAAGCCCCCCTGATGCACCCCTAGAGTAGAAACTCCCTAAAAGTGACCCCCATCTAAGAAACTACACCCCACAAGGTATTCAAAACTGATTTTACATACGACGTTAACCCTTTAGGTGTTGCAAAAGAGTTATTGGCAAATGGGGATGAAATTTGAGAATTTCATTTTTTTTGCCTAATTTTCCTTTTTAACCCATTTTTTCCACTAACAAAGCAAGGGTTAACAGCCAAACAAGACTGTAGCTTTATTGCCCTGACTCTGCAGTTTACAGAAACACCCCATATGTGGCCGTACACTACTGTACGGCCACACAGCGGGGCGTACAGTGAAAGGTGCGCCGTTTGGTTTTTGGAGGGCTGATTTTTATGTACCGGTTTATTTACACCGTGTCCTGTTTCAACCCCCCTGATGCACCCCTGGAGTAGAAACTCCCTAAAAGTGACCCCATTTTGGAAACTACGGGATAAGGTGGCATTTTTTTGGGGACTATTTTTAGGGTACATATGATTTTTGGTTGCTCTATATTACATTTTTGTGAGGCAAGGTTACCAAAAATTGAAATTCTGAAATTTCATCTCCATTTGCCATTAACTGTTGAGGAACGCCTAAAGGGTGAATAAAGTTTGTATAATCAGTTTTGAATACCTTGAGGGGTGTAGTTTCTTAGATGGGGTCACTTTTAGGGAGTTTTTACTCTAGGGGGGCATTAGGGGGGCTTCAAAAGGGACATGGTGTCAATAAAAAAGGCGATCAAAATCGGCCTTCCAGAAACCATGTCGGTCCTTTCCTTTTGCGGCCTCCCTTTTACTGATACAGCTGTTTACGACCACAAATGTGGCATTTCTGTAAACTGCAGTATCAGGGTAATAAATATTAACTTTTGTTTGGTTGTTAACCCTTGTTTTGTTACCGGAAAAAACGGATTGAAAAGAAAAGTGCCAAAAATAGCGGTTTTGGCACCGTTTTTATTTTATTTTTTTGGACCGTGTTAATCTGAGGGGTTAGGTCATGGGATATTTTTATAGAGGAGATTCTTACGGACGCAGCGATACCTAATAAGTCTACTTTTTTTTACAATTATTTAGGTTTTTGACTATATTATCCTTTTTGATACAAAAAATATTTTTTTGTATCTCTAAAGTCTAAGTGTCATTTTTTTTTCTTTTTTTATCCGATTATCTTATGTGGGGGCTCATTTTTTGCGGGATGAGCGGACGGTTTTATTGGCACTATTTTGGGGGGCTATATGACTTTTTGATTGCTTGCTATTAAACTTTTTGTTATGTAAGATAACAAAAAAATTCTTTTTTTGCACATTTTTTTTTTTTTTTTTGACCGTGTTAATCTGGGGGGTTGGGTCATGGGGTATTTTTATAGAGGAGATTCTTACGGACGCGGAGATACCTAATAAGTCAACTTTTTTGACATTTATTTAGGTTTTAGACGATATTATCCTTTTTTATACCTAAAAAATTTTTTTGTATCTCTAAAGTCTAAGAGTCATTTATTTTTTTTTTTTTATCCGATTATCTTATGTGGGGGCTCATTTTTTGCGGGATGAGAGGATGGTTTTATTGGCACTATTTTGGGGGCTATATGACTTTTTGATCGCTTGCTATTATACTTTTATTATGTAAGGTAACAAAAACAAATCTTTTTTTGCACCTTTTTTTTTTTTTTTTCTGGACCGTGTTAATCTGGGGGGTAAGGTCATTGTTTTGTTTTATAGAGGAGATTATTACCGACGCGGCGATACCTAATATGTCTACTTTTAATAAATTATTCTCAAGTCTCAAGTCTGAGAACCATTTTTTTTTATCCGATGTCAGTGCTAAATTGGGATATAAATTTAGTACTCCATGGAAGTGTGATACTCCCTGAAGCAACCAATAATGCAGAGGCCCGGATGATCGGGGCACGTGTCACATTGAGTTGTGGTGTCCTTCCGTATCCCCCTCCTGTGACACACTCTGCACCTTTTTTGGGGTCGTCCCTTCTTTCCAGTATGGGGGACCACACCTGGAAAGTGTTGGCCAGGGACGATCCGGGCGCCTACAGTTGCCGAGGTACTCCGGCCTGCTCTTTCCCGGTCCGAAAAGATCAGGGCCTTGAGGACTGCCTCATAGAACTGAAGGAATGTCCCTCTGTTGCCAGCACTCCGGGACAGCACAAAAGAGTTGTACATGGCAACCTGTACCAAGTAGACCGCAACTTTTTTGTACCATGCTCGGGTTTTGCGTATGGTGTTATATGGCTGGAGGACTTGATCAGAGAGATCAACTCCTCCCATATACCGAATGTAGTCGACGATACAATCGGGCTTGAGAACCGTTGCCGCGGGACCTCGCACAGGGACAGGGGTGAAACACAGGGGCGAAACACAAAAGGAGGAGGAGAGGAGCGCTTGCATCTTTTGAATCTGCCGCCGTCCCGCCCACCAGCCAATCAGAGGCGATCCTGAGAGGTGATGTCACCATCACCTCTCAGGATCGCAGGATGGTGATTGGTGGGGTAAAATCACACCACCATCACCATCCTGTTCCGGGTTATTTGGTCATCAGAGACCCGAATAACCTGGAAACGCAGAAAACCGCAGGTCTGAATTGACCTGCGGTTTTCTGCGATCGCCGACATGGGGGGGTCACAGGACCCCCCGGCACATTTAGCCTAGGTGCCTGCTCAATGATTTGAGCAGGCATCGGGTTCCGATCACCGAGCGGCGGTGATCGGAACCATACATGACGTACCGGTACGTCATGTGTCCTTAAGTACCAGGACATCATGACGTACCGGTACGTCATGTGTCCTTAAGAGGTTAAAGGACCTGCTGAGATCATTTCAGTAATCGTCTTGTTAACTCAGGTGAGAATGTTGACGAGCACAAGGCTGGAGATCATTATGTCAGGCTGACTGGGTTAAAATGGCAGACTTGACATGTTAAAAGGAGGGTGATGCTTGAAATCATTGTTCTTCCATTTTTTAACCATGGTGACCTGCAAAGAAACGCGTGTAGCCATCATTGCGTTGCATAAAAATGGCTTCACAGGCAAGGATATTGTGCCTACTAAGATTGCACCTCAATCAACAATTTATAGGATCATCAAGAACTTCAAGGAAAGAGGTTCAATTATTGTTAAGAAGGCTTCAGGGTGTCCAAGAAAGTCCAGCAAGCGCCAGGATCGTCTCCTAAAGAGGATTCAGCTGTGGGATCGGAGTGCCCCCAGTGCAGAGCTTGCTCAGGAATGGCAGCAGGCAGGTGTGAGCGCATCTGCACGCACAGTGAGGCGAAGACTTTTGGAAGATGGCCTGGTGTCAAGAAGGGCAGCAAAGAAGCCACTTCTCTCCAAAAAAACATCAGGAACAGATTGATCTTCTGCAGAAAGTATGGTGAATGGACTACTGAGGACTGGGGCAAAGTCATATTCTCCGATGAAGCCTCTTTCCGATTGTTTGGGGCATCTGGAAAAAGGCTTGTCCGGAGAAGAAAAGGTGAGCGCTACCATCAGTCCTGTGTCATGCCAACAGTAAAGCATCCTGAGACCATTCATGTGTGGGGTTGCTTCTCATCCAAGGGAGTAGGCTCACTCACAATTTTGCCCAAAAACACAGCCATGAATAAAGAATGGTACCAAAACACCCTCCAACAGCAACTTCTTCCAACAATCCAACAAAGTTTGGTGAAGAACAATGCATTTTCCAGCACGATGGAGCACCGTGCCATAAGGCAAAAGTGATAACTAAGTGGCTCGGGGACCAAAACGTTGACATTTTGGGTCCATGGCCTGGAAATTCCCCAGATCTTAATCCCATTGAGAACTTGTGGTCAATCCTCAAGAGGCGGGTGGACAAACAAAAACCCACTAATTCTGACAAACTCCAAGAAGTGATTATGAAAGAATGGGTTGCTATCAGTCAGGAATTGGCCCAGAAGTTGATTGAGAGCATGCCCAGTCGAATTGCAGAGGTCCTGAAAAAGAAGGGCCAACACTACAAATATTGACTCTTTGCATAAATGTCATGTAATTTTCGATAAAAGCCTTTGAAACGCATAAAGTGCGTGTAATTATATTTCACTACATCACAGAAACAACTGAAACAAAGATCTAAATGCAGTTTAGCAGCAAACTTTGTGAAAACTAATATTTTTGTCATTCTCAAAACTTTTGGCCACGACTGTACATAGATTTGGCATTATTTTTTACTCTTTAAATACTGAAGGGACAGGCATATCCCAGAACCTCCTGCAGGCAAGACTTGAGATAGCTGTTGAGCAGTTGTATGTGTAAGAGCAAGGACTTATCATTTACACCCGCCCTTGCACATTGTGTCCACATTTGTCCTATTATTCTTTGAATTGCCTTTTTATGTATGTGATTTTTTAAATGTATCACCTGCAAAGGTTTTGCAATGTATATTAGAGATGAGCGAATTTCTCAAAAATTCGATTCGGCTAGTTCGCTGAATTTTCCAAAAAGATTCGATTCGATCCGAATTTATTTGCAGTGAATCATGTTAAAAAACAGCTATTTCCTGGCTGCAGAATGCCTGTATAGTAGTGTTGAATGCTGTGCCTTGCAGTAACATGCATAGGGAGTCTGCTGTGGTAGTGAAACAATACTGTGAGTCCGTATGACACACACATGACAGGAGTAGCTCTTAGAATCACTGCACACTTCACTTATTTCGGCAGTTACAGGGCCAAAACTGACCAAATAACTCAAGTGTGAACTCAGCCTTACAGGTCAATGTTAGCGCCAGGTATAAAGGACCGTTCAGAGGCCCAAGATCCTACTGTAGCATGAAAGAGCGCACTCCTTTTACACCGTCAGCTGATTCCACATAGATGTCTACAGAACCTGTTCTATTAAACGCTTATACAAGTAGAGCCCCCCTGAAAGAGTGGAGAGGGTGTCAGCAGTAAGTTTGTGTTGACGTCACTGATTATTTTGCATTTCCACTGATCTGTCAGAACAATAACCCCCCAAAAAACAGATTCTGTCTGTTGAGCATCCACCTTCACTCGGTCAGCATTTGGTCAGTAATCCATCAGTATTGCAAAAGCCCAAAAAAAAGGAGTGGATCCAAAACAGAGATGACACGTGAATGAAACATTTGCATGTCTTCTGTGTTTTGTACCCACTCCTGCTTTTGGCTACCAAATCATAAGCCAATTCTGATGGGACCATACAGGCCTTACAGCTGCTACACAGACAAGATCCATTGTGTGTCTCATTTTTCCTTTCTTCTGACAGATCAAAAGAAGGGTTAAAATGATGATGTCAACCAGGCCAAAAAGGCAAAATAATGGCCCAGTCATGGAGTGGGGAGGGTGGGAGAACAGCTTAAGAAGTCCACAGAGTGTCCCACTGACAGTGTTGAGGTAGCAGCAGCATGAGGAGACCACAGAGTGGCCCCGTGAAATAGTGGGGAGGTGGCAGCAGCATGAGGAGACCACAGAGTGGCCTATTTACATAATGTTTAGGTGGCAGCAACATGAGGAAGCCACAGAGTGTCCTAGTGACAAAGTGTTCAGTTAACAGCAGCATGAGGAGGCCACAGACTGGCAAGGTGACATAGTGTGGAGGTGGCAGCAGCACGAGATGGCCACAGAGTGACCCAGTGACATAGTGTTGAGTTAGCAGCATCATGAGGAGGCCACAGAGTGGCCCAGTGATATTGTGTTGAGTTAGCAGCAGCATGAGGAGACCACAGAGTGGCAAGGAGACATAGTGTGGATGTGGCAGCAGCAGTAGCATGAGGAGGCCACAGACTGGCAAGGTGACATAGTGTGGAGGTGGAAGCAGCAGCATGAGGAGGCCACAGAGTGGCCCAGTGACATAGTGTTGAGTTAGCAGCAGCATGAGAAGACAACAGAGTGGCCCAGTAACATAGTGTTGATTTAGCAGCAGCATTAGGAGACCACAGAGTGGGAAAATGACAGAGTGTGGAGGTGGCAGCAGCATGAGGAGACCACAGAGTGGCACAATAATAGATTGTGGAGGTGGTAGCAGCAGCATGAGGAGGCCACAGACTGGCAAGGTGACATAGTGTAGAGGTGGCAGCAGCATGAGGAGGCCACAGACTGGCAAGGTGACATAGTGTGGAGGTGGCAGCAGCAGCATGAGGAGGCCACAGAGTGGCACAATGACAAAGTGTTGAGGTGCCAGCAGCATGAGGAGGCCACATAGTGACAAGGTGACATAGTGTGGAGGTGGCGGCAGCATCAGCATGAGGCCACAGAGTGGAACAATGATAGAGTGTGGAGGTGGCAGCAGCAGCATGAGGAGACCTGAGTGGTGAGGTGGCAGCAGCATGAGGAGACAACAGAGTGACGCAGTGACAGAGTGGAGAGGTGGGTGGCAATAACAGTACCCGCTAATGATGGTGGATGTAAGAAGGAGCACTTGGCATCAGATGTGTGGCATCAGGCGGGTGGCAGCATCAGAATAGTAGCTGAGGCAGGTAGCCAGAAGAAACTGGTCTCTTTTGTCAAGGTTTGGGCGAGGCAGCATGGATGATCTAATCTGATGCATCAGGCATTGATGGGTGGAAATCCTGGCTGATCCACGCCTGATTCATCTAGATAACGGACAGTCTATTCACATTTTGGGTGGACAGGCGAGTTCTTCTTGGGGGTAACTATGGACCCCCGCCGCACTAGACACCAGCTCTAATGTCACACTAATGGCCGGGCAGGACAGATTTTCCAGGGCAAAATCGGCCAGTTGCAGCCACAAATCCAGTTTGGCTGCCCATTAGTCCAGGCCAGGGGATGTTCAACGTGGGGTGGCAGGGTGCTGTCCAAGTATGCCACCACCTGCTGGTTTATGTTCTGCTCCAGGTCTAGTTGCTGCTGATGGTGAAAAGTTTCTTCACTAGGCGGGTTAAAAAATCTGCTCATCATCGACTCTAGACTCAAGCTGCTGCTGATCGAGCTGGTACTGCCCCTCTCCCCACCCCACCACAGCAGCCATGGCAGTGGAACAAGAGCGCAGAGAGCCCCCCGGTCAGAACTGCGAGAGGATGGACGATGGCGCAGATAGGCAGCGGCTAACTGACTACATAGGATGTCTCTATAGTAGTTAAATTTGTCCTCCCTCTCAGGAGGTGTAAAAGAGGTCCCCATTTTTGACTGGTAGCAAGGGACCAACAAGGTGTAGACCCAGAAATCATCCCTATGCTGAATGGTGACAATTCGGCTGTCACTACCCAAGCAAGTGAACATTGAGTGGGCCATTTGCACAAGTGACTCAGAGGGACTCCCTGCCTCCATCTCCACTGCATACTGCCACAGTGTGTCTGGGTCATCTGCCTCGTCTTCCTCATCTCCCTCTTTCTCCTCCAGCTGCTCCTGATCCTCCTCTCCTGTCACCTGTGTAGAAAAAACACCCATTTCGCTACACATTACTTGTGCTCCAATGTCCTCCTCCTCCTCCAATTGAGCCCCCACAGTGTTCATGTGGCCGTGAGATGTAGGCGCTATGTCTCCAGTCCTCTGAACAGCCAGATTTACCAGCATCTGTTCCAAGATATACAGCAGTGGAATGACGTTGTTCATCCCGTAGCCCTGGCAACTGACAAATAACGTGGCATCTTCAAAGGGCCTGAGCAAGCGGCAGGTATCACGCAAGAGCTGCCAGTGGCTGACATCGAAGTTACACAGGGGAGTACTAATGTTCACTTGGATCATCAAGAAATCGTTTATGGCCTTTCTCTGTTCGTATAGTCGGTCCAACATGTGGAGGGTGGAATTCCAATGGGTAGAAACTTCACATATCAGCCTATGTTGGGGGATGCCGTTCTTCCGCTGCAGCTTAAGGAGGGTGTGTTTGGTGGTGTATGGGTGGCTTAAGTGCATGCAAAGTTTCCTGGCCATTTTTAGGATGTCTTGCAGATGGATTGAAGACTTCAGGAACTGCTTGACAACCAGATTGAACATGGCTCAGCCCTCCTTGATGCAGCGCTGACACCATGTTCTTCCCTTTGTTGGTCACCATGGTTCCGATCTAGAGTTGTCACAGAGAAAGCCAGGATTCGATTTCTTGATGCATCACATGGAGCAGTTCCTCCCCTGTGTGACTCGGTTCGCCCAGGCAAACGAGGTGTAGAACAGCATGACACCGCCGTGCCCTGCCCATGTGGTATGCTGGAGGAGCACTGTGAATTCTCCCTGCAGTGGAGGCTGAGGACACGGTGGTGCATGAGGAGGCAGAGGTGGACATTGTCGCAGGACTAACGGCGTGAGAACGTGGAGGCAGAAGCTGTGTCACCTGGTCAAGTTGCTGGTTTGGCTGGGCAGGAACCACATTTACCCAGTGGGCCGTAAAGGACATATATTGTCCTTGACCGTAGTTACAGCTCAAGGACTGGCCCACCTTCTGTTCTACATATTTGTGCAGGGCTGGTACTGCCTTTTTGGCAAAGAAATGACGGCTTGGGACTCTCCACCTCGGCTCAGCACAAGCCATCAGTTCTCTGAAAGGTGTAGAGTCCACCACTTGGAAAGGGGGGGATTGCAGCACCAGTAACTTAGTCAGGAACACGTTCAGCTTCTGCGCCGTTGGATGAGTGCACGCATACTGTTGTCTCTTGGCAATAGCTTCGGTAATCAATTGCTGAAGGAATGACTGACGAGGAGTGGGAGGTTGAGGAGCAGGAGCATCAGGACTGGTAGATGATGGGAAGGAAAGACAGCTCCCTTCGGCTGAGGTGGTGGAGCCTTGGCTGCCTGAAATCGGGTGCGTGCCACTGGGTGATGCAGCAGCTGGACCACCACATTGGAGCCACTTTATGGTGACGCTGCATATGTTGACTCAGGGCCGTGGTGCCAACATTGGCACCCTGGCCACACTGCACCTTCTGCCCACAGATTCGGCAACTGTCCGGAGGGGGCCATGTTCACCCCCTCCAGCGGCTTAACAAAAAAACTGCCACACTGTCGAGTAGGTGATTTTACCCCCAACACTCCGCACTGACTGACTGCTAGCGCCACTGCCTTCGTGAACCACTGCACCACTACTCTAATTTTTCCAGAAATTCGGATTGAATTCCACTTTGTCAACTTCGATTCGCTCATCTCTAATGTATATCATCACAAAAGATGGCCTTTTATAGCAATCAAACTATTAATTAAGGCTACTTTCACACTCACGTTTGGTGCGGATCTGCCATGGATCTGCACAGACGGATCTGCACCGATAATACAACTGCATGCATCCGTTCAGAACGGATCCGTTTGTATTATCTTTAACATTGCCCAAACTAATCCATCTTGAGCACCATTGAAAGTCAATGGGGGGGCGGATCCGTTTTCTATTGTGCCAAATAGTGTCAGTGAAAACGGATCCATCCCCATTGACTTACATTGTGTGTCAGGACGGATCCGTTTGCCTCCGCATCGTCAGTCGGACACCAAAAGGCTGCAAGCAGCGTTTTGGTGTCCGCCTCCAGAGCGCAATGGAGGCGAAACGGAGGCAAACTGATGCATTCTGAATGGATCCTTATCCATTCAGAATGCTTTTAGGGCAAAACTAATCCGTTTTGAACCGCTTGTGAGAGCCCAGACACGGATCTTGCAAACGGAAACCAAAACGCAAGTGTGAAAGTAGCCTTAGATTTCTTATAACAAAAGGAACATCTTGGGCAGTTATTTTCTGGCAGCTGGAAGTGATATAAGTATGCTAATATTGGCACTCCGCATAATTTACATTCAGAAGACGCAAAATACAATTTTGAAGGCTAAAAAAAGGTTTTGTGATGACTGAAGACAGATCCTTTCTTCTCATTATTTTCAAATACATTAAAAATATCTCATCATTTCACTGAGCTGGACACAATCCCCCAGTAACACGGTGCAATAGTAAAACTTAACTGTGCTACCTGTGGTTAATTAACCTCTGGGCTTCTCTCTGCTCACGGGAAGGTGTATGCTTGCAGATGGTTCATAAAATGCTATTAATGACTCATGAAAAAGATGAAAGGCTAGATAAAAAGACACAGCATGTGTTAGACTTAGAACTAGAATTGTTTTCAGGGGTTTCTTCAGCTCTTAAAGAAAAAAGGTTATAAGCCAAAGCCGTGGTTAATTTATTAGCACTGTTTGGGATAGCAGGACATTTTACAATACGTATCTGAGGTCATAGGTCCTTTCTCCTAAACTACAGGTCATATATGTGAGTATATATATATATATATATATATATATATATAAAAGCATTCAAAATTATTGGTTATTTATTGATCCGGGTCCCCAAGGTCAGCAAATCAAATCTAGCCTAAGTGGCAAGAAACTCAGAATCAATACCATTTGTTAAATTAAATAACTGTATTCTATCTCTCAGGGGCCGTTTCAGTATAGATTAGGGTATATGCACTTCATCTTGGCCTGAGAGAAAAGGCTTTTAATGCACAGGCTATAACTCAGACTGTTTCCTGCTGATGTACATTCATTGTCTCTTGTGAGATTGACAGATCTTAATGTGTCTTATTAATGAACAAGATGGAACATGGAGAATACAGACAGATCATCAGGGCAGAGCAGAGACCCTTCTGAAGGCCAAGCATTTTAAATATGAAAATCTTTATATGTCTAGATCCTGTGTGACGTTGGCTAGATTAGAGTGAAGAATATAAGGAATCTCCTGGTCTACATGTCCTTGGGGTACTACAATATTGTATATAGTTATTGGTTTATATTGTTATTTATTGTCTTGTATTTTGCATGTTATGGCTGTTTGTACCAGTAAGTATGCGGATAGCAATGGTTAGCAAGGCGCTAACCACCCTGTTCCTCTCCTCTTGGTAGGAGTGGGCTGGTCCTGCTTCCTGCCTGGAGGGGAAGTTCCTATGTAACCACAGAGGGATGAGGAAGCACACTACAGGGCACACTACAGGTACTCCACGGAGATTGTGCCTCAAGTAAACCATTGAGAAGTCAGAAAACAGAGTGAACAGCTTCAACAAGCATTAAAGACGCTGCTAACTCAACACCCAGACTACTACTTGGCCAGTAAAATACAAGAACTAAACTGCAGCCATCCAACCTGTCTCCATATTTCTTACCTGTGCCAAAAAACTGCACTTGAAATAAGCTGCTATTGAAGGTATTTGAAGTTCTACATTGAACTCAATAAAATAGACTGATATTTCTTTAAGGCCTTTTGCACACAAACATATTTTTTTCCATTTACGTTCCGTATACAGACCGTATATGGAACCATTCATTTTAATCGATCCGCAAAAAAAACGGAAGGTACTGCGTATGCCTTCCATTTCCTTTTTTCCATTTTTTCGTTCCAAAGATAGAACATGTCCTATTATTGTCCGCATAACGGACAAGGATAGGACTGTTCTACCAGGGGCCAGCTGTTCCGTTCCACAAAAAACGAAATGCACACGGACATCATCTGTATTTTTTGCAGATCCGTTTTTTGGGGACCGCAAAATACTGAAAAAAATATACAGTCATGTGCAAGAGGCCTAATTCTGGCCTCACTCTTCAATTCTATATTTATACTGCAGCA
Source organism: Bufo bufo (assembly GCF_905171765.1). Taxonomy (NCBI): domain Eukaryota; kingdom Metazoa; phylum Chordata; class Amphibia; order Anura; family Bufonidae; genus Bufo; species Bufo bufo. The sequence continues at coordinate 237,244,633 of NC_053390.1, forward strand.
ATCCCCAGGAAGCAACACCGCAACACAACCCTTCATCAGGGCCACTACCACTTATATCCCCTGCAGCGGCTTCTCCAGATCTCGCTGCATGCATTTTTAAAGGGTTTCTACCACCAGATTTTCACCTATTTAGCTGTCTGACACTAGCGATCTGATAGTGTCTGCTGTACCTAACCATGTTCATGTATTACCTTTGTCTGGAGCGGTTAAGCTTAAAAACTTAGTTTTATTGATATGCAAATGAGCCTCTAGGTGCTATGGGGGCGTCTTTTCAGCACCTAGAGGCTCCGTCTACTCACTATTTCTGCCGCCCAGCGGGCTCCAGCCCACCCCTCTCCTCTAGATTGAGAGCCTACTTCTCTCCATCTCGGCCGTATTCTCTCGCCTGCGGCGTGTGCTTCTGTATTCGGTGCAGTAATCGGCGCAGGCGCAGTGAAGATGCCGGCGCAGGGAGCGGTCCAACTGTCACTGCGCTAGTGTCAGACAGCTAAATAGGTGAAAATCTGGTGGTAGAAACCCTTTAAAGGAATTTAACAGACATATTTTAAAAGTCTACCCATGGTTAAAAATTATAAAATAAATCAATACTCGCCTTATTGATCACTTGTTGCTCTTGTTCCAACTCGTCATGACCCCTTGCCAGACTCTGCTTCCTGCTTCCTCTAGTCATGCAGGCAATTCCCACTCAGCCAATCACTAGCCACAGCAGTTACCCACCTCAGTCAGTCATTTCTTGTGTGTGGAAAGAAAACAGGAATCAGAGACTGGCCGTTTTCACACAGTCAGTGTTTAATCAGTGTTTTTGATGTGTGATTGAGATGCAAAACCAGGTGAGGTCAAAAACAAAGTACATGTGCAAATCTTTCAATTATAACTTATTTCTCTATAGGCTTCTGGTTTTGGCTCAAAATCACTGATGGAAATCACTGACCAAACGCTGATGGCGTGAAATCGGCTGCTGGCAGAGTGTTGTGAAGCACCTGAATGGGGGCGGTGAGGGATCAGCAGAATATTGATTTATGTTATTATTATTCAAAATGGAAAGCCTTATTAAATGTCTTTATTTATTTTACGCACTTTTATAGCGTTACTATATTCCTCAGCACTTTACAGACATTAGCATCAAGCTGTCCCCAATGGGGCTCACAAACTAAGTTCCCTATCAGTATATATATATATATATATATATATATATACAGACAATCCCTTTAATATATGCAAGGATGTATGGACTATGCTGCAGGAAGATTCACATCAACAATCAGTGTATTGAGTTAATGCTCAGTTCTGTAATAATAAGCCACTGTGAAGCCACAGGCTCAGGAGCTGGACCCATGTATTATACAGCTAGCACCCTGCACTCACTGATGGGATCAGATATAACTCAGATCCCAACAGTTTAACCCCTCACATACCGGCACCTGAGAGGGCGAAAGCTACCTATGTCCTCTCATTGACACCCCACAAACACATCTATGGGGTGCTAAGTAACAACCCAATCTAATAAACTATTGTGGTGAATTCTGTGAATAAAAAAAGCTTTAAAACATGACAAGGATTATATCAATTTGGTATCTCCATAATCGTACTGGCCCACAGAATAAAATTAACACAATTTTTACCACACATACAAATGAACGGACGCTGTAAAAGCAAAATCCTAAAGACTATGGTAAAATTGTTTTTTCACACCATTATGCCAAAAAGTTATAAAGTACATAGGATGCACCCTGAAATGGTGTCATTTAAACATATCGTCCCACATAAAACAAGCACTGATATGTCAATGGAAAAATAAAAACATTATGGCTCTGATTTATCATTTCTTCACTGCAGAATTCTGGCTTCAAAAAGTCGCTAAATAAGGTTTTTTGTCATTTTGTTTTGCACTTTTACACCACTCACTCCAGTTTTATAATGTGGGTGAAAAAGTAGGTGTGGTTAGCTATGTTAAAGGGAACCTGTCACCTGGATTTTGTGTATAGAGCTGAGGACATGGGTTGCTAGATGGCCGCTAGCACATCCACAATACCCAGTCCCCATAGCTCTGTGTGCTTTTATTGTGTAAAAAAAACGATTTGATACATATGCCATCCTTTCCTGGCTTCATTCATTTTTCCATTGCATTATACACTGCCCGTATCCAGGGGATATAACAACCCTGCACACTATAGGAAAAAGTGCCAGCCTGCAAAGGAATCAATATGGACAATAACAATACATTAGTACATGTCTTGTATAAATGCCCATTGCTGAAGTGAGAGAACCCCTTTAAGTATCAAACTAGACTGCCTCCTTAAAGGGCTCATGGATTAGTGTGAGAAGCACAGACAGGAACTAAGCTGCAGGTCACCAAAAGATCAATTTGATTGAGACAGGACAGAAGGAAAGATGAAAGTGTAGTCAAGAATGGAACTAACGGTCAGAGCCAGGGGTAGAACAATAGGTACCAAACAAAGAATCCAAGGTGCGAGGCAGAGGAAATATCCAGGAACAAGGCCAAGGTCAGAATCACAGAAGTCAAACAAGGAACAATAGAAGAAGGAATGAGAGGACAGGAATAAACTACAATCAACAGGCAAAGCAAGGAAGGATGATTCCACTTTAATTAGGCCTGAATTCATCATCAGGGGCCAGATGCCCTAGCAACCTGACATTATCCTGCAGCTGTGGGATCCAGAGCAGTAAGAACATCCAATTGCTTAACAAATGGAGTAGTCCGTCGGCGGGAGCCGCTCATGGAGAACTGGTGCTGGAACCGGACAAGGTGAGTAGCATCTATAGAATGCGATAGTGCTGTTATAATGAAGACTAATACAGTACATCATCCGTTCTTAGTCATTAAAATTCACTACTGAATTCCGTGGTTTGAAAAAAGCTGCAACGAGTCATTTTCAGCTCACATTTGTCATGCTGATATGGTGTAATAAATCTGGGCAGGCAGGACCCACATACATAGAGAAAAGCACAATATACACTTTACGCCACCACAGATGTATTCCTCCCGGTCATTCCAGATTGTAGGTTGATATTTACTTACCTTAAATTAAAAAAAGAAAAACACAACAGAATGTAATGTTGCCCTAAACATGGAATGGCAAATAGGAACCATCAAGAATTTCCATTTTTATTAAACTAGCAAATGGACATGCAAGCTGAGTTATATTATAGTCTGCAGTTACATTCTGAAAATTGTATCCCGCAGGCTACAGGGAGCCAGCTTGTTGGCTAGACCCTGTTTAACTATTCAGTTGCTTCAATAAGTTTGGGTTATGCAAGTACCATTGTTAATCTGTGCCACCAGTACTATCCTGGGGATATGGCTTTGCAATCACATTTAAATTTTTCTATTAATTTGTGTATTCATTTGGTAAGAGAAAGCAGTAGCATATGGTTTATGACACACATATCCATCTCTTATCAAATGCTGTAATTGGATTTATGTGGTTCCTGAACAAAAGACATCATTTTCTTTCCTTATGTAAAGTAAGCACTCCGAGGCAGGGACGGCACTTATGACAGCTATCACAAAGCATTGCTGGCGTCATTCAAGCTGAGAGCGCCGCTCTGTCATTACACAACAGCACATGCAAAGTGCACACAAAATCACACATAGTTACGTGAGGAGTGAAATAAATGTGCTGCTCAGTTGTTTTATGTATCATTCAACTGGAAAAAATAGCATTCCTGGGTAGATGTCCATAATGATATTTTACCTTTATTGCTAAGATGCAGTCTGAATAGGTTTAGGTTTAGGATTTAGCTTGTGGCAGTTTATCAAAGCTGTATGTCAGTTTTCTGGAATACAAAAGTCGCAATTTTACGTGAATGTTTGTGCTTTGGAAAGTGGGCAGGCTTGGCTTCCCATGGCCAGACAGATTTACCGTATGTTATGAAACTGGCGCAAATCCACCCCAGGTCATTAGAAGGGCTGGTGGTCAGACGTTGAAGTCCCCAGATCCTGACTCAAAGTCAGTAAACAGGGTCCCTTCAGCTTAACATGCAATTATAGCACTGGTGTCCTATTATGAGGCAGAAGAATTGGGCTTCCTCAGACCAGTGTCGGACTGGCCCACCAAATGAGCAGAGAATTCTTCTCTGGGGCACAAACTCTGGTACAGTAATGGACCCCTAATAAAGGAGCTCCAGTTCTAAGCAGAAGACAATCTCATTTGGAGCTGCTCATGGAACCAATCACCAGATCAGGTGTAGACATACCATGTGTGCAGCCTATGCGGCTGAACAGGGGCACACCACCATCCTATCAAGAAAGGACCAATGCTTCCTGACGTCTACTTTATTGCATGTAAAGGGCTGCTGACTGCTGCCATAGCTTTTACTGGTGGATTTAAATCTGGAAGTTAGTACACCATTAAACTTACTGGACGAGTACCTCAACAAACTGACATTAAAGGGGCCAACATACTTGTCTTGCACAGGAGTCCTTTATAGTCTATGTCCAGCTCAGAACCACATATCCGAATAAATCTTATCCGTGATAAGTCCTTTCTATGTAATGATGCACAGAAAATTAAAGGGAATCTGTCACCAGCGACATCCCTATCCAACTGTTTGCATAGACAGATAGCTGATTAAAACACTGTCTTTCTCTTGTTGAGCTGGGGCTCCATTCCTGAGTTATGACACTTTTTCCTACTGTTCCACTCAAGCTCCACTTATTTCTGTGACCAGAGAAAGAAGCAGAGATTGGGTGCAATGAAAGCAAGGTTGACACCCTCATTGCGCCAAAAGCCTAATTTGCATAGTAGGAAAAAGTTTCATAACTTAGGAAGTGAAATATTCCTACTTAACGTAAATGTGTACATGTCCTGTAAACACAGAGCGGGACCCTAAGAATCAAGTCCTCTGGTGGGTCCAAAGAACTTCAGGCACTGGCTCCCAAGTGATGGAGCTCATAAAACCACGCCTATGATGTAACTGCACATGAATAATTCTTGCAGATATCTCACATGACCTGTGTAAAAGCGACAATAAAGTCAGAGCATTACTACACTGCGTGCAGAATTATTAGGCAAATGAGTATTTTGACCACATCATCCTCTTTATGCATGTTGTCTTACTCCAAGCTGTATAGGCTCGAAAGCCTACTATCAATTAAGCATATTAGGTGATGTGCATCTCTGTAATGAGAAGGGGTGTGGTCTAATGACATCAACACCCTATATTAGGTGTGCATAATTATTAGGCAACTTCCTTTCCTTTGGCAAAATGGGTCAAAAGAAGGACTTGACAGGCTCAGAAAATTCAAAAATAGTGAGATATCTTGCAGAGGGATGCAGCACTCTTAAAATTGCAAAGCTTCTAAAGCGTGATCATCGAACAATCAAGCGTTTCATTCAAAATAGTCAACAGGGTCGCAAGAAGCGTGTGGAAAAACCAAGGCGCAAAATAACTGCCCATGAACTGAGAAAAGTCAAGCGTGCAGCTGCCAAGATGCCACTTGCCACCAGTTTGGCCATATTTCAGAGCTGCAACATCACTGGAGTGCCCAAAAGCATAAGGTGTGCAATACTCAGAGATATGGCCAAGGTAAGAAAGGATGAAAGACGACCACCACTGAACAAGACACACAAGCTGAAACGTCAAGACTGGGCCAAGAAATATCTCAAGACTGATTTTTCTAAGGTTTTATGGACTGATGAAATGAGAGTGAGTCTTGATGGGCCAGATGGATGGGCCCGTGGCTGGATTGGTAAAGGGCAGAGAGCTCCAGTCCGACTCAGACGCCAGCAAGGTGGAGGTGGAGTACTGGTTTGGGCTGGTATTATCAAAGATGAGCTTGTGGGGCCTTTTCGGGTTGAGGATGGAGTCAAGCTCAACTCCCAGTCCTACTGCCAGTTTCTGGAAGACACCTTCTTCAAGCTGTGGTACAGGAAGAAGTCTGCATCCTTCAAGAAAAACATGATTTTCATGCAGGACAATGCTCCATCACACGCGTCCAAGTACTCCACAGCGTGGCTGGCAAGAAAGGGTATAAAAGAAGAAAATCTAATGACATGGCCTCCTTGTTCACCTGATCTGAACCCCATTGAGAACCTGTGGTCTATCATCAAATGTGAGATTTACAAGGAGGCAAAACAGTACACCTCTCTGAACAGTGTCTGGGAGGCTGTGGTTGCTGCTGCACGCAATGTTGATGGTGAACAGATCAAAACACTGACAGAATCCATGGATGGCAGGCTTTTGAGTGTCCTTGCAAAGAAAGGTGGCTATATTGGTCACTCATTTGTTTTTGTTTTGTTTTTGAATGTCAGAAATGTATATTTGTGAATGTTGAGATGTTATATTGGTTTCACTGGTAAAAATAAATAATTGAAATGGGTATATATTTGTTTTTTGTTAAGTTGCCTAATAATTATGCACAGTAATAGTCACCTGCACACACAGATATCCCCCTAAAATAGCTAAAACTAAAAACAAACTAAAAACTACTTCCAAAAATATTCAGCTTTGATATTAATGCGTTTTTTGGGTTCATTGAGAACATGGTTGTTGTTCAATAATAAAATTAATCCTCAAAAATACAACTTGCCTAATAATTC